>NC_048926.1:36276476-36550498 GCF_011077185.1 Oxyura jamaicensis
AACGGTTTTTTCTAAACATACAAATTTTATTATTTTATAAATATTCTCTACAAAAAGATTAATTTATAGCTACAGGGTAAAAAAAAAAAAAAAAAAAAAAAAAAAAAATCTTTGTTTCTCTGGCTAACGTAGCTTATTTTCCACTAAAGATACTACAAAACATCTGTCAGAACTGCTGAACTCCACATTTTTAAATCAATGTTTACATAGGCTTCTCAGTGCAAATAGGAATTATTTCTGCATCATACAATATCAGTTCCAGTTCTTTCTCCAATTTTGCTGTCTTTCTCACAGAAAATGTACATCCAGACTTAACTGAAGTTTACTGCCAAGCAAATTAATTCTAACAGAATGAAATATTTGCCTGAACTCAAAGGCAATATGCAATAAATACAAATGACTTTAAGCATCAGCTCCACCTGCTTTGATTTTTCTTCCAAACTAAATGTTATTGAGAGGCTGACAAGTGAAATTCTGTCATTGATGTTTAGGAACAAAAGCCAAGACTTGAAGAGGACTGCAGGCCAGCAGAGTGACAGACCTATAAAGCCACAAAACTGCTTGACACGCAGTGCTTTGCAATGTCCATTTCACACTGTCAGCTATGGCAAACTATTCAGTTCCAAATATTGAGAACAGTATCGCAAAATTTACCAAACAATAAGCATCAGGAAAGTTTGTGACTAACATCAGCCTGCTGCCATCTTCTGGTGAAGATGAACTATAGGCAAAACCAATCAGTTCTTGCTTGCTCCCATTATCCTGAGCTTTTATCTTACAGTCAGCAGATGGTATACGTGACTCATGCAGTGATATAACTTCGAGAGAACAAGCTGATTAAAATTGTCTCTTGTGGGATCACAAAATAATGATCTCACAGGGAGTAACGATCCTTATCACAAACCCCCTTTCTCTGACCCTTTACTATACCTAGAGTAATGGGAACAGTTGGCCAGAGGAACAAGGCAGCTTCAGCAGTGAGTAGTACTGCTGTTCTACCTGAAGAAATGGACCAATCCAGCAACACTAAAATACACCTCAAAAGCCATCTATTTACATGCACTGTAAACAGGAGAGACAAAATAATCTATTGTTCTTCTAAAACTCTCTAATTCTCCTAAAATGAGGAAAGATGGAATTTGATACTAAACAGGTAAAGCAGGTTTATGTTAACCAAGCCAGATTTGCGAGTATAAGCAGGTGACACTCCACTGACATCTCCTATCACTTAGTCTTGATTCTTGCCTGTTATTTTCATTGAGTGTTTGCAGCTGTGAAATGTTCCTCACAGCATGCGGGAGCCTGTGATTTGAGAAACCTACATGTGGTGACTCCAAGGGGAAATGCAGGATTCACATCCCCAGGTCACTTATTTTCATATGTGCAATGAAGAGCAGCAAATTTTTCACAATATAACCAAATTGATGGAGAAGGAAGACAGAGGAGAAAGCTGTTTAAGGGGCACTGTGACATTAGCTGTGATGCCTGGGATATCTAGCAGAAAGGTGACAACTTGCAAACCTTTAGCATTATTCCAACCACAACGAGCTCTTGAACTGAAGTTGCCTCACACGTCAAACTGTAATTTAGAGAGACCCTATTTCAAACATTTAGAACAACACACTTGAAGTAAGATTACTCATAAGGCACTACTGCCATAGGTCAACTGAGTGTCAGCTGTTGCCAGAGGCACAAAATACAGGTCTGCAAATTATTCCGGCAGACCATGTAACAAAAAGGCATATGCACTACGTGCAGATGGCAACAAGGCTCACAGAAATACACTACTCATATGCAGTACAGCCACTGTTTTCCTTAAGGAAATACAGACCTCTGGTGCACTCACATGCAAGTTTCATCAGAGCCTGAAAAGCAAAGAAAGGATTCTAGCAACGAAACTGAAAACAGATTGAAGGTCACAAGTGCCCTGCTGTCTTCAGAAACACAACAGGTGTACCAGGACCTATCTTCAAAACCTCACCAAGAGCTGTGCTGGCATAACCTTAACCTTCAATAGGAAGACCCCATCATTTTTGAATGCTGTCTTCCATCAGAAGGTAAAGTTAGTTGTTCAATGACCCATGAAAATACATAGATTTTGAAGCAACATAATTAAGCTATTTTTTTGTTTCTTGCTAGTCTATCTCCATTTTAACCCATTTAATAGTTTGAGACTTTCATGTTTTATTGTTTTCCAGAACTGTATACTGCTATAATGCCATGTTGACGCCTCTAAAAAAAGATATCTCAGAATGTCTAACATCACAAACACTCTCATCTCTTCTGGATACATTTTCTTTACCCTTATTGAAAAAGAAATTATATAAATATTAATTTTGCACTCCTACCTATTCAAAAAAAAAATATGAAAAAATAAAAGACAATACTTCAAAATTGATAAACTCGTGATTTTCTGATTTTTAGCACTTCCCATGTTTGTGAAACAGTGGCTATAGATATATATTGAATAAAGCTTACTCAGCTGAAAA
The DNA here is from genome assembly GCF_011077185.1 of Oxyura jamaicensis. Taxonomy (NCBI): domain Eukaryota; kingdom Metazoa; phylum Chordata; class Aves; order Anseriformes; family Anatidae; genus Oxyura; species Oxyura jamaicensis. The sequence continues at coordinate 36,278,966 of NC_048926.1, forward strand.
TACACTCTTCTTTTGACTAAATCTTGAAAGGTAACTTGAAGAGACAACTACCAGCACGACCACAGAGATTGTTCTTCCTACTGAAGAAAACCTGCCTGGAAAACCAGCATAGCTATAGCTGGTCAAGCCCCAGGGAATGACTCTCACATTGCACCACTGGTTTGCATTTCAGTTCAGTATCAGCTTTGATATTCTATAAATAGCTGCTGACCCTCCCTGAATGATACTTCCTTTGAATCTGCCTCAGCCTCGGTCTCTGCTGAAGGCCACCAGCCTTCAGCAATGTCTCTGATGTTAGCAGGTAAGTCCAGGGCAAGGAAGACTTACCTCTGGTGGAGGAGGAGGATCATGTCAGGAAACTTACACAAATTGGACATACCCAGATCCATAGCACCTGATGGAGCACCCAGTCCATGAAGCACCCACAAGTGCTAGGGGAGTTCACTCATATCATTTTGAGGATACTCTCAGCTAACACTGGAAGGTTGTGGCAACCAGAATCACAGAATTGTAGGGGTTGGAAGGGACCTTAAGAGATCATTGTGTCCAACCCCCAAAGAAGAGGCTCCTCAGGACTGGGGGGGGAACAACTGTCATTCCCATCTTTAAGACCAAGAACAGGAAACACAGGCCAGTCAGCCTCACCATCACCCTGGGTAGATGGCAGAGCAAACAATGCTGGAAAACCAATTCCAGGCATGTGAAGGACGAGAAGGTGATTTGGAGAGGTCAGTATGGATTTATGAAGGGGAAATCAGGGTTACATCAACCTGATAGCTTTCTGCAACACTAAGACTGGCTTGGTGGATGCTCTAGAGGAAAGCAGTGGATGTTGCTTACCTCAAGCTCAGTAAGGCTTTTGACATTAACTCCCTTAACGTTCTCACAAACAAACTGGTGAGCCATGGACTAGGTAAGCAGACAGGAGTATGCACTGAATAATGGCTGAGCTGCCTGGATTCAAAGCCTGAGATGACCTACACTGCAAAATTCACATTGACAGAAGTTACTACCAGGAATTTTGATTTAGTCCTTCCATTACCACAAACAGACTGAGATCTAAACACTATTTCCATGTCAGAAGAGGATGTAATGCAATGTGGAACCAGAATAGCTATAAGCAAACCTGTTCCAAGGACAAGGGAAACAGATTTTTCTCACAGTTTACCTAATGATCTTTGATTATCTGTACAGCACTGTTCCTGCACACATGTACAGCTTTCTATGTTATTCTGAATCACGTTGGTAACACACAGCCCACCACTTCCTTTAATTCTCACAGGCTACTTTAGCTACCATCTACTTGACTTGCAACAGCTACCAGTTGCAACCTGTGATTTCATTCAAGTATTATCTGTAGGAGCTACAGCACAGACATCACCAGTCCTATTTGGATTTAAAACACGTCTTCCACACCTCTAACTAGGCTTCCTGTATAGAATTGTCTTCACCTGAAAGTCTCTTGGGACAAGGACTGTTCTTAGTCTGCTTGTCTTTGCTCAATTGTTTTACTAATTTATTTACAAAGGATAGTGTGTAAATAAGCTCTTTAACCAATTAAAGATGTCCACACACAAACACAAATGATGGAATTGTGTCCCTGGCTCCTGTGTTGCTTTCCGTTAAACATGAAACAGCTTCTTGCAGCTTTGCCTGCCTAGTTTTCATAATTGCTTACTACTAAAATGCTTGCAGCTGGAAGAGAGTTAAGCAGCCAGAAAAAACATGTATGAGTGATTATGGATTAGATCCACTTCATGGGGATGTCTCTGCCTATATGTAAACGTACCAGAAACCACTGTTCGTGACAAAGAAAAGCACCACCAGATGGGATACATGACTTAGAATTGTTGATGTACCCAGAATAGGAACAGAACAATACTCTAACCCTCTGCATTTCTGCTTTATGCCAACTAAACAGTTCCCCAGCTGTGAGCCTTCATGCAACACACCAGGCACAGCTGAACAGCCCCGCATAGACCAGAGTGAAGGCAGGTAACACCAGGTAGGAAGCACGGTCCAGAAGCTGCTCTCCGTATTATGTGGAAGAGCCACTTCCAAGTGGTGCCATGATTAACAAGTTAGCCCACCTGAAGTTGCTTAAGTGTTGCAGGTGGAAAGACAGCTCTCCTGCAAATCTTTACCAGAGCTGCTAGGATAGATAAATATAAAAGACTCACTGTCTGAAACACCTTGCTGTTGCTGCTGCTACAAAAAGCCGGTTTGCATGACTGCTCTCTACTACACTTGAATCCTTACCTTTGCTTGGTGTGAATTTGCCCTGTCTAGAATGATGCACGCATTTTTACTACTCCACACGTGTATTTATGTTTGCCCACGTGGACGCACCCATAAATGTCGTGGTAACCATTTCGTAGTTGTGTAATAAACATCAGAGAAGTGCTGAGCACCAAACAACTCTGGAATCATTAGAAAATGTGTAGCTTTGATATGGGACTTACGTGCCCATGGGCTGGTTGCTGTTGCAAGTGTTGCATTAGCTGTAACAGCCGGGTTAAAAGACTTCATGTCGCAAAGCTGTGACAGGACAATCTGAATGCAACAAACGGCAAGTAAGTGCACCTAACTAACTGCAGAGGCACACGTTTCTCACTCCTATGAATCTTCTGATTGGGAAGTTAATCAGAAAATGAATTCCATAAACTTAAGGGGAAAGTACAGCAGGATGCGTGCCTTAGACAGTTAATGCTGTATGTCATGGACACTGTCTTCCACTTCAGCAAACACCCGTTTGTTTAGAAGTCACAAAAACATTGCACACTACTAACATAGTTTTTCCCCCAACTATTCACCACAAACCAGTACACAAGTGAACTACTACCTACTGCACAAAACCCATAATATTCTAGTTGCCTGTAATCAGGAAAAAAAAAAAAAAAAAAAAAAAAAGATTCCTAAAGCACACCATTTTTTCTTTAATATATCGCCTCTTGCGATCAGAGGCCAGGTATTCACAGGAAGCAAACAACATCCATGCTCAAAGTTCTTTGCTCTTACTTTGTTACTTCTTAATCCAGAACTGTGAACATGGCACCATCCAAACAGTTTAATTTTTCTTAAGGTACGCCATAATCAAGCTATTGTCTACGTCTTTTATATTTATCTATCCTAGCAGCTTATCTAACTCCTTCAGGGACCCGATTTGGACTCAATTGTCCCTGTGGGACACTTCCAGCTCAGGATATTCTATGATTCCTGAAAGACTACTGAGAGCCTCAAAGATGGGCCTATATGGTAATTGATCAGAACCAGAGGAACCCTTTCAATCCAGATCTGAGTGCTATAAATTTAGGTTCTTGATACCATGGCCCCCTAACAGGATAATCAAATTGCTGTTGTTCCTCTCTTTAACACATTCCAAAGTCAAATCTAAATACCAATCAAAAAAAGGAACAATAAATACAGGATGAACAATGGAAGGAGCAGAGGTGTTTGTATCTTATCAGTAAGACTTTGATAAAAACACTTAAAACATACAGCTTAATAGTCTGGTAACATTTGTGTTAGTTTTCCTTTTGGAGTACACGCATTCGCTACTAATGATGAATAAAAATAATGCATGCCAGGCTGATGTGAACTCTGTGTGGGCATTTTTTGCTTTTTACTGTCTTCATAATTTAACAACTTTAAAGCAAGCTAAGGCAAGAGTCAAAGATTATTTTTTCTACCTAATCATAATTTTACTTTTAACCTGCAAGTATGGGAAAACAGATCTTATGCCATAAGGCCTACAGCTCATTACTACTTTCAAGAAAAGAGCTTGCGTACACTCGCAAGACTTACAATTAACTACTACTGCATCCTGATATTTTCAGTTCTCTTCTATTTGTAAAGCTCTCACCCTGCATCTTTTCCAGAATTTGCATGTTTAGAGGAAGTATCACTTTGTACTAAATAAAACATTTACCAAAGACAGTAACACCTATTCAAAAGCAGGTTTGTGGGCAAAGTTTAAAGCTCTCCTCCTAGAGAGGCAATCGCTTACATAAGCCGAAGTGGGAAGTATCTCTGACATGTTTACTCTTATGACAAAACCAAGGACCTTAATATTCCATAGGCACTATGTGGAAAAAAATCCTTACTGTTTTAAAACTGCTCTAAAATACCTTTATTTCTAATTTTCGATATGCCACCTTATAGCAGTCAAAAACATCTGCAGCCTTAAGGAGCACTGCAGCTTGCTAGCCAAGGAACTACTACTCCAAACTCCTTCCCCCAGCCTCTTTTACATACCCGCAGGAGCACAGCTGACAAACGCATTTCTTCAAGGATGCAACCTTGTGCAAAGGCACAGGAGACATGGGAGGCATGTTTGCTAAGAAAAATGGTTACAGATGGGGTAATGCTCTACAGCGGAAAAGTCTCTTTAGCAGCAGCAGTCCCTGGAGACAGTGGTATCAGAAAAGAATCTTGGAACCTCCAGAAGCATCATTAGAGCACACAATGATGGTACACTGTACTGAGAGAGCACATCCCAGCTCATCAGCTCCTTCCCTGGCCTGGTGGCGTCCTGACCAGAGCTCTGTAGGTCCTGCTTTCAGGGCCCGCCTGATCAGGGCACTACTCCTTGGGACAGTCACCTGGGAAGCCTTTGTGAAGTCACCAGCGCCAGGCTGTAGAGCACAGTTCTGCAAGCAACACGGCTCTATTTATTCCAGACTGCCCACAGATACTGTCTGAGTTTCCAATTCTCTTTCTGTTTGACCATGACTAGATCAACAAGGAAATGGAGTATTACAAAGCATTCCCCTCTTAGCTGTTCTGCTGCTAGTACTTTGGTACAAGAACAAAGTAGCTTCAATCAGTTAGCTGTCCGCAGCCACCTTCTAACTTCCGCAACTGGCCACATAAATCTCTTTTCATTAAACCTGTCAAATTCTGCTTTAAAAGGCAAATGTCATATGTAGGCTGAGGTTCTTCTTAAAACCTTTCTCCAACTGTTTTGGAAGAAAAGATGAGAAAGATACACCAGAACTGAAAAACAACATTGCTTTGAAATGCTTCAAAATACCATAAACACATAAGGTTAGGGTGAGTACTCCTACATTACATAGTTTATCTGGAAGAATTTGAACTTTTAGTTTTTTCCCCAATTTTATATATTGTCAGTTAGCTACATCACAATGTCATTTACATGTATGTATACATTATAATATACATACTTATATAAATTTATTAGAGAATATCTACTATTAAAAAACAAAGTAGCGTTAACACTATCACAAACCATAAATTTTTAAAACTTCATTTAAAAAAAAGGTCATTAAACTGTCTAGAAGAATATGCACTTCAGTGTAGGTTTGTTTTTTTTTAATAAAGTGGGGTCTTCATCAACCAGGAAAACAGATGGCAATACTTGACTAGAAGTCTCAAAAGGAGAGGAGAATCATACGAAGAGAGAGCACAAAATTCACACATTTTTTGGAAAAGAAGTGAAGAAGATTTCATTACTTCTCATTTGAGTCTCTGTTTTTCCATCTTATAAAATGATGTCATGCCCAAATAATCTGCTATTTTTTTAAACTGTGTTTACAAAATATATCATTTTGTACATAGCTGTTCGCAGAATACTGAAGTGGATTACATGGAGGAACAAGGGAAGACAAATGATGCTTGAACAGCCAGTCTGGAATATAGGCTTATCAAGAAATAAAAGGACCACAACTTCTCATCTGAGTAGTGTTTGGAGAAGATACTACACTTGCAAGTGCACCATTATGATATTAATATGGTTGTGATTATGCTCTACAAATTCTATCCTGATGATGGTTCCTTTGTGCCCAGCTTCTCATTCAACTGCTCTTCATCTGGAATAAAAAACATATTAGTTAACATCGTGTAATATTCAATTAACTGGCAGATATACTATTCCAGAAATATCTGGCGTATATTAAAAGAAAACATATAAAATGTTACTTCTAATTTTGTTAGTTGTTTCCAGTCTGATAAAATTATCTGCTCCCAGTACAGCCACAAATTGAAGCAAATGCTAAGTTACTTTATTGCACCTGTACAGCAGAATTAAGAGGAAAATAGATAGCACAAGTGTTCATGTTCCATTTCAAGAGAATGCTTAGAAGCCTTGCTCAGGTTGCCTCCTATACTGGCAGTAGCTTAGTCCAAAATATTTTATATTCTACCGTTTGATAAGGAAAATAAAAAAAAGGCACAGTCATTTTCATAATCAACTTCCATCACAGCCCCACCTGCTCTTTTCACAAAATAATACACTAAAACAACACTAATTAAGTGTTAAGTTCTGTATTACAACACTGGGGGAAAAGACTATGCGCCTTAGAAAGTCAAAGTTATTTTTCAGAGCTGTAACCAGCAGACTCATAGCAGGAGGACTTTATTTCTCTTACTCCAAGTGAGTTTACTGTAAAGCAGAACTAAGCAATCTGACCTAAAACATGTACAAGTAAATTTACAAACAACATGAGTCAGGCATACAGTAAGCTTTCCTCCTCAAGCACTACTTGAAAAAGCATCACAAACTTTGTTTGATAATTTAAACTGGCAATCCATAGCAAAACACAAATCTCACTAGTCCTTGAGACTAACCTGTTCTGCTAAACTCCTACCATCATGCCCCTAAAAACATATGTTTCCGTGAAACAACCTTCTGTATAACTACTACTGGCTCATCTTCACTTATGTATATCAGAAGTTAACCTTGGATCTCATTAAGCACTGCAACAATGGTTAAACAAAGAGGACACTACACTGGAAGCACAGGGGATAGGCTGGAATTCAGGAGAGAATCATAGAATGGTTTGAGTTGGAAGGGACCTTAAAGATCACCCGATTCCACCACCCCCTCCCCCCCGGCCATAAGCAGGGACACCACCCACTAGACCAGGTTGCTCAAATCCCCATCTAGCCTGGCCTTGAACACTTCCAGGGAAGGGGATATTTCGTAATAAAAAGTATACCAGTAAGTATTACAGACTATGCACACCTGACTGAAACCAAAAAAGTTCCAGTTACCTACAGTGAGTTTCTAAATAGCCAAACTTGCTCAGATTAAACATTATTTCATATCAACTTCATGAATTCTTGAAATTTAACTTCAGATTCAGCTGCAGATTTCCTTAGAAAGTCAAACAATAACTTTTTTCCTACTTGCAAGATGCTGATAAAACTGGAGAAAGGAAGCCTGCTTGCTTTGCTTTTGTCTCATCTTCCATAGGGAATAAGCATACAAATAATCTTTCATCCCACATTTCCCTATCAAGGTTCAGCTGTTCAGAGTAGGACACCTATGGCAATACATCTGCAGTCAAAATGGACGACAACACCTTGTTACTTTAGCACAAATACATGGACACTTACCCTTCAGTTTATGTATTAAGTCTAATTGGATTTTGTGTATCCTTGATGCCATTTCCTCCAGATCTTGAGAGAACATCAGCAAAGGTGACAGGGAATGATTTCCTTTCGGAAAAGATAATGGTGATGGTGTCCTGGTAAATTCTTCATCCAACCTGAACAGATCCAGAGTGCTGCACAAGTCATCTCTTTCTTTTTCTGGTCTAAGATTTAGGTCGGATATATAACTCACAGATTCATCTCCAGTATGTGCCTGATGCAGTTTCTCTCTATTTCCAAATGCATTCTTTTTCAGCATTTCGTATCTGCTGAACAGAGACTGTACATCTAGATTTGATTTTTGAACACAGCCTTTGATTTTTGTACTACCTGGTACATCCTTGCTGTTCAATACATCAAAATCAGACTCCGAGCTTGTGGATTTATTAGGATCTATGCTATCAAATTCTTTAGGAAGAGTCTCATGCAGTATCCCTGCCTCGGCTATTTCACAGCTGTCAGAACTTAACACTGAAGGTGTATCCCACTGCAGAATTCTATCCACTAGAGAATCCCAAAGTTGGTTTGAGGGTACAGTATTTATTCTACTATTGCTTTCTGAAAAAATATCTGGAGTATTTATGCTGTTCTCTACATGTAAACAAGTAGATTCTTCTGTCTTTTCTACAAAACTGCTCAAAACAGCGTGCTCCAATTCCTGTTCTTTATTGCTCTCATTCTCTTGCACTCTGGATGTTTCCCAAACTGGACATCCACTGATATGATTTATCCTCATCTGGTTCTGAGCTGTAAATTCTTTACAACTTAGTTGGGACTTTGTTTCTGACAAGGGAGAGTCAGAGTCAAATACAGGAGATGAAGAGGTAGAGCAGACTAAAGTAGGATCTGCTTTATTCTGCACTGTAGGACTAGCATCCATTGGAGCTTCTTCTGCCATGACTTCAGCTGGGGCCAGCTCTACGTCTGATGAGTCGTCAGTTTGAATAGCTTTTCTCCACGAGCTTCTGATTTCAGTAACTACAAGAAACAAACCCAGGTAAAATTTTAGTTCTTTCATACTCTCCATCAGTGTATTTCTCTTCTGTCACTTTAGTAACATAAGCAATCCACAAAGAGGATGTAGTAACTGCTTTACTCTGCTTAGGCTAGTTTTCCCAGCCATCTGCCCCACAGCAGAAAGGGACTCCACTCACAGGGAACATCCACGTTTAAGCAAATTTACAGTGTTCATTAGTCATAGCACACTGTGTTACACAAAGAGGAGACAGGATAACTTGCAGCTTCAGCAGGTGAATTGCTCTTTTCTTCTTGTGTGGTATCTACAGTGCCAATGAATTAATCACATTTGAGTATTATAAAAGCAGGGTTTAGACTTACGCAGATTTTCAGGGGTTCGGGGAATTTGTTGCCTTGTCAAAAATGGGTTAAAAGTCAGTGAGCTGATGAGATCTTCTAATGTTAATCCTTCTCCTCCACCACTCTGAGGTGACTCAGATGTCACAGTTTTTGCAACCTGTACAGTGTTAGAAAAGAGCAAATTCTGAGAAAACAAAATTATAACTTCTTTGTTTCTGCTAGCCTACGGACCCAAGCAAATCCCATTCTCCAAATAATTTGAAGAATTCGGAACCTCTTGACTCATCTGCAATTTACTGTTTGGGCTTAAAAATGAGCACGGTGACCTACAAACATAAAATTAAGATACAGGAGTGAAATCAGAATTTGATTTGAAGCTCCCTGGTCATCTATGAATCCATCTTAAAAATAAGAAAATGTGCTCAGAGGATATTTGAGACACTGGTCAAGAATAGTACAAGATTTAAGATTAGAACTACATTTCCAACAACAGAACATTTTAGCAGATAACAAACAACTGACCCCTTTCAGTGAAAGATACAATTTACTTTCCAAATCAATCTATGGTAAATTTAATGATAAGTTTTCTAAAGGAATGCCTCATTTAAATCTTAACTAGAATACCTGAAACAAAAAGGTCAAATCCTTGCCTAGGAACCCCAAGCCTGTTAAATATTTAGCTCATAGAGTTTCAGAAACAAAAAGAACTGCTAAATTCTAAATATATGCAGTCATTTGTAAATTAAAATATGTGAGGTGGTAAAAATCATACCATGAGTCTACTGAAAGCACTATTCACTTCATGATGTACTGGGTCTGGCTGGGATGTTACCTTTCCCTGCAGCAGCCCATACAGTGCTGTGCTCTGCACTTGTAGCTAGAACAGCAGTGGTATCACACCAGTGTTGTGTCTGCTGCTGAGCAGTGCTGGCACAGCATCAGGACTCCCTCTAACAACTCCCTCCCCACCCCCCAGAGCTAGCAGGCTGGGGGTGGGCAAAAGGTGAGGAAGGAACATCACCAGGACAGGTGACCTAAACCAACCAAAGGGATATTCCACACCACATGATGTCACACTCAACAGTAAAAGGTGGAAAAAGGAAGAAGAAGGGAGGGATGGGCTCTCATAAAACCATGTTTTTACACATGCGCTACATGCGTTGAGGCCCTGCTTCAAGGACGTGGTCAAGCATCGCTCATTTGTGGGAAATAGAGAGTAATTTCTTTGCACTTCCTCACAGCCTTTTGCCTGTTGTTGTTTGTTTTTGTTTTGTTTTGTTTTCCCTTTTGCCCTTTCCCTTTTACTGGACAAATGGTATACTTTGATAAAGGCAAGCCAATTGGCTGGGGAGGTCGATAAGCCGCATAGAGATGTCTAGTGCTCGACATGAACCCCGAGGGCATCCTGGGAAGTGGCTGGTAGAGTGGCCAAACGGAGGTGGGTCCGAGAGAGTTGTCATGGAAACAGAAAAGCAGTTAACTCTTATAACAACCTGAGTTCATGTGCGAGCTCAGATTGCCAATGGGACCGCTCAGGGAACTGTTGACAATTGCATTCCCCTGACCGACCCCCACTGAGACCCTAATCATCCCGGAAATTATGAACAGTTATGTAAATACTAAAATCTGGCTAAATTGGGAATTGAGAATCTGCTTCCAACAAAGTCCAAAAGAAACCCCTATGGATTTTTTGGAGCAACTTTGAAATGCAATGGAAAAAGAAATAAGAAAAAAGAGGAGAAAACAAACAAACAAACAATTTGGACCTGGCTTCGGAGGACAAACTGGCTAGCCTTTTTCTCGGGTAATCGGCCCCTGATATCAGCAGGAATAACAGGGACCTGGGGAATCTACCCTAGTGGGATCCTCCACCACTGGTTATAATGAAGCTAGGGGAGGAACAGAAGAAAGTGAAGTTCCTTGTCAATACAGGGCAACGTACTCGGCTCTAAATCAAGCCTTAATGCCTTCAGGGAATGATTACGTTAAGGTAAAAGGTGCAACTGGTCAAGCTGAAAAGGCCTATTTTTGTGAGCCTTTTAAATACAAGTTAGGAAAACAATGGAACATACACAGATTTTTATATATGCCCAGTTCCCCATGGGCACTCTTAGGTAGAGATTTATTAGAGCAATTAGGAGCAGTAATAAAATTCAAAAAAGGGGAAATTGGAGGTAAATGATCAACAATATATACAGACCATGAGTTTCGCCCTAGTCAACCTTCCAATGGAAGGAAAAGTTAATGAAGACGTTGTAAACCAGGTAGACCCAGGGGTATGGGCTACTGATGTACCTGGGAGAGCTAAAAATGCTCCCCGTTGAGAGTAGACTCAAGAAGGGAAAGCAGCCAGTAAGGGTCAAGCAGTACCCTCTAAACCAGAAAACAGGGAAGGAATTCGACCAATAATAGAAAAAATTCTGAAATTAGGATTGTTGAGGGAATGCGAATCCGATTTTAATATCCCTATGTTACCTGTCTGCAAGCCGGATGGGTTATATAGGGTGATCCAGGATCTATGGGCAGTAAATAACATAACCTAGGATTTCTACCCAGTGGTAGCAAACCCATATACTCTATTAACTGTATTAACACCAGAACTAGCCTAGTTCACAGTTTTAGACTTAAAGGATGCCTTCTTTTGCCTCCCTCTCCATGAAGCCAGCCAGAACATATTTGCATTTGAATGGGAAAATCCCAAGAGTGGGCATAGGACCCAACTCACCTGGACAGTGTTACCCCAAGGATTCAAGAATAGCCCCACAATATTTGGGAATCAGCGAAAAATCTTGAATCCTGGGAGGCCCCACCAGGAGAAGGGAAATTATTGCAATATGTTAATGATATTCTGATTGCTGCTAGAACAAGGAACACCTGCCTGACAGACAGTGAATCTGCTAAATTTTCTCTGACTCCAAGGGTACAGAATATCTAAGAAAAAGGCCCAAGTAGTGCAACAACAGGTAACCTATCTGGGATATGAAATCAGTGCTGGGGAGAGGACCTTGGGACAGGCTCGCAAAGAGGCAATATGCCGAACTCCAAGGTCACAAATGGTGAAGGAACTATGGTCCTTTTTGTGTATGACCAGGTGGTGCCGTCTATGGATTTATAATTATGGACTGCTTGTTAAACCCCTGTATGCACTCACAACTACTGAACAGAAATGCCTCCAATGGAACAAGGAAGCAATACAAGCTTTCAAGCTACTGAAGAAGGCCCTGATGTCAGCTCCGGCCTTGGGACTCCCAGATGTGAGTAACCAATTTTTCCTTTTTTCCGCACAAGAAGCAGGGGATTGCCCTGGGAATATTAGCACAAGACCTAGGCCCAAACCGTAGAGCAGTTACCTAATTTTTCCAAACAATTGGACACAACTGCAAAGGGATGGCTTGGATGCTTGTGAGCGGTCATGGCTGTAGTACTAAACATCCAGGAGGCCCGAAAATTCACCTTGGGCCAGAAAATGACTATTAGTGTCCCATATGGTATCTGCAGTACTGGAAGCAAAAGGTGGACATTGGCTCCCCCCCCCAAAGATTTTTGAAGTATCAGGCTACAATGATGATGTGGAAATTGTAGTTACTAACATTGTCAAACCAGCTTCTTTTCTTAGTGGGAATACAGGGGAATCAGTGTATCACGACTGTCTGGAGACCATCAAAGCAATATATTCCTGCCATCCAGATTTGAAAGATAATCCTATGGATAACATCGAAAACTGGTTCACAGATGGGAGCAGCTACATCATCAAAGGAAAACGACGCGCTGGTTATGCAGTTACAACTTGCAAAGAGGTAATAGAGTCTGGGCCTTTACCTGTGAACACCTCTGCACAAAAGGCAGAAATAATTGCTCCGACCTGCACGTTGGAATTGGCCCAAGGCAAAACCATAAACATATATATGGACCTAAAATATGCCTTTGGGGTTGAACATGTGCATGGAGCTATCTGGAAAGAGAGGAGATTATTCAATTTGCGGGACAAAAACATCAAGCACGCAAAGGAAATCTTCAAGTAGCTGGAAGCAGTTCAGCTCCCTGAGAAAGTGGCAATCATGCACATCAGAGCACACCAAAAAGTAAACTCAGAATTGGAAAAACGAAATGAGCTGGTGGACAGAGAGGCAAAACAGGCAGCCAAAAAGGAGGTAAAGACAGAAGGGGCCCTGATCCCCAATGGGCAAATCTCCCTAGAAGGTAAGCCTAAATATACACAGGAAAATCAGAAATTAATTACTGATTTAGAAGGTTCCTCTAAAGAGGAAAGGTGGGCTTTTACCCCCCCAAGAGAAAATAATTATTCCCTCTTATATGATATGGCTCTTGACAAAAGAAGAACATAGAAAAAGGCACTGGGGAGCAGAAGCCTTATATAAACATTTGATCAGAGAAATTGTAGCAAGGAATCTATATACCACTGTGAGACAAGTGGCTCAGCAGTGTGACCTTTGCCTCCAGACTAATCCCAAAAATACTCCAAAGTCAGAGATAGGCCAAATTGGACAGGGTAGTGGGCCTGGACAACAATGGCAGATTGATTTTTCAGAACTCCCAAGAAAAGGGCGGTACCAATACATGTTGGTATTAACTGACACCTTTTCAGGTTGGCCAGAGGCGTTTCCTACCAGAACAGCCAAGGCTAGGGAGGTGGTAAGAATATTAATACAGGAAATAATACCACATTTTGGGCTACCAGCTACTATATCCTCTGACAGGGGACCACATTTTATTTCAAGAATAGTGCAACAAATCAGCCGCCATCTAGGTATAGATTGGCAACTTCATACCCCATATTGTCCTCAGTCGAGTGGCCAGGTAGAAAAGATAAACCACTTGATCAAACAACAGATTGTAAAATTGGGACAGGAAGCTAATCTGGCCTGGCCTTAGTCTCTTCCTTTGGCTCTCCTACACGTATGAGCAAGGCCAAGAGCAAAAGAGGGATTGAGCCCTTTTGAAATCCTGTATGGACAACCCCATGGAATACAGAAGGAGATGTCCACACAACCAGGATGCGAAATTATGACATCCTCTATGGTGGCATTAGGGAAACAATTAAACAAAACTGGAAAACATGTAGTTGGAACCCAGAATAGGGCTTTGGATAGACCTAAACACAATGTACAACCTGGAGATTATATATATATGTAAAGTCTCTTGCAGAAAAGACTCTGGAACCCCAATTGGAAGGACCCTTTCAGGTCCTCCTTACGTTATATACCGCAGTTAAAATTAAAGAACAACCTGCATGGATTCACCACATGAGAATCCCGAAGTCAACGCATGGTCCATGGACACTTGAGACGACAGGACCAAGTAAGTTGAAATTGAAAAGGCAGCATGTATAGATTTTGGACATTGCTTGCAATTATTGTATCTGCTCAAGCATGGAAGGAAAACTCGTATGTAAACATAACTGAAAGAGTGGCCCAATCCTTAAATTTGTCTGACTGTTGGATATGTACTGCACTTCCAAGGGACAATATGGAAATCCCACTATATGGGATACTCTCAGGAAACTGGACTAATGCATTATATAGTATTCAGATGTGATCCATTAAATGCTGGGGAATGGAATGGGTATATCATACCCCTCCCTGAGGGACCGAAATTTGCTTTACAAGCATGGGGAAATGTTACTGTTAAAAGTCAATGTATGAGGGACAATGATAGCAATGAACAAAAGATCTTGCATGATTTGGGGCTTAGTTTTGGTCAGGAACCTGATTGTTCAAAAATAGTAAATGTAGGTGGATATAATCTAGTCAATTTAAGGTCATTTTGTAATATTACTATCCAAGTAGCATATGACCCTGATGAGGAGACTGGGCTGGATGGATCTTTGGAAAGTGGGTGCAAATTAGGAATAGGGTATTGGTGGCTATGTGGTGATGGGAGGGCAAGGAAGAATTTACCACCTAATTGGAAGAGTCACTGTATAGGTGGATATTTGGCACCTCCCAATTCTTTTATAATGGGCCTGCTGTACCTATGGGAATCTTAAGATTCCCCATGGAAACGCGTAACTCGAGCAATCCCACTAAATCCTTTGGTAGAAAGGCCTACAGGATACCATAGTTTCATTAGATGGTTAATTCCTAGTTTAGGAGTAAGCGAATTGGAAATATTGGTAAATATTTCAGCCGAATTAGAACAGATAGAGAATTCCACCACAGACGCAATAAAAGCACTACACTTAGAAGTCTCATCTCTCAATAAGGTGGTTTTACAAAATTGAATGGCATTAGATTTAACAGTGAAGGAAGTGGGAATGTGCACTGTAATAAATCAAAGTTGCCATACATATATTGATCAATTCCAGAGAGTAGAAACTGACTTAGAAGAGATATGGAAAAATACTCACTTACTGCATGAGGTGTTACGGGATGACACCTTGGCTTGGGTTTACTGAATTATGGGAAAAACTAACCAGTTGGTTACCAAATTTGACATTGTTAAAACAATTGTTTACTATGTGTGTGGTTCTCTTATTTTTCAGAATATTTGTTTACCTAATATTACAATGTTTCACAGGAATATGCGCTTACAAATAAGTAAACACGAAAAGGAGGACTAAGGAGAATCTCCATCCTTTACTGGATGTGGGGGGAAACTTAGTTACAAGAGATGAGGAAAAGGTGGAGGTGCTTAATGCCTTCTTCGCCTCAGTCTTTAACGGCAATTCCGATTGTTCTCTGGATACCCAGTACCCCGAACTGGTGGAAGGGGATGGGGAGAGAGATGTGGCCCTCACTATCCATGAAGAAATGGTTGGTGACCTGGTACGGCACTTGGATGTGCACAAGTCGATGGGGCCGGATGGGATCCACTCGAGGGTACTGAGAGAACTGGCAGAGGTGCTGGCCAAGCCGCTTACCATCATTTATCAACAGTCCTGGCTATCAGGGGAGGTCCCACTTGACTGGTGGCTAGCAAATGTGACGCCCATCTACAAGAAGGGCCGGAGGACTGACCCGGGAAACTACAGGCCTGTCAGTTTGACCTCAGTGCCAGGGAAGCTCATGGAGCAGATTATCTTGAGAGTCATCACGCAGCACTTGCAGGGCAAGCAGGCGATCAGGCCCAGTCAGCATGGGTTTATGAAGGGCAGGTCCTGCTTGACCAACCTGATCTCCTTTTATGACAAAGTGACGCGCTGGGTGGATGAGGGAAAGGCTGTGGATGTGGTCTACCTTGACTTCAGCAAGGCTTTTGACACCGTTTCCCACAGCATTCTCCTCAAGAAACTGGCTGCTCTTGGCTTGGACTGGCGCACACTTCGTTGGGTTAGAAACTGGCTGGATAGCCGGGCCCAAAGAGTCGTGGTGAATGGAGTCAAATCCAGTTGGAGGCCAGTCACTAGTGGTGTTCCCCAGGGCTCGGTGCTGGGGCCGGTCCTCTTCAATATCTTCATTGATGATCTGGATGAGGGCATTGAGTGCACCCTCAGCAAGTTTGCAGATGACACCAAGTTAGGTGCGTGTGTCGATCTGCTCGAGGGTAGGAAGGCTCTGCAGGAGGATCTGGAGAGGCTGCACCGATGGGCTGAGGTCAACTGCATGAAGTTCAACAAGGCCAAGTGCCGGGTCCTGCACCTGGGGCGCAATAACCCCAAGCAGATCTACAGGCTGGGAGATGAGTGGTTGGAGAGCTGCCAGGCAGAGAAGGACCTGGGAGTGATGGTTGATAGTTGGCTGAATATGAGCCAGCAGTGTGCTCAGGTGGCCAAGAAGGCCAACAGCATCCTGGCCTGTATAAGAAACAGTGTGGCCAGCAGGGCCAGGGAGGTGATCGTCCCCCTGTACTCGGCTCTGGTGAGGCCGCACCTCGAGTACTGTGTTCAGTTTTGGGCCCCTCGCTACAAGAAGGACATGGAGGTGCTCGAGCGAGTCCAGAGAAGGGCTACGAAGCTGGTGAGGGGCCTGGAGAACAAGTCTTATGAGGAGCGGCTGAGGGAGCTGGGCTTGTTCAGCCTGGAGAAAAGGAGGCTCAGGGGTGACCTTATCGCTCTCTACAGGTACCTCAAGGGAGGCTGTAGCGAGGTGGGGGTTGGCCTGTTCTCCCACGTGCCCGGTGACAGGATGAGGGGGAATGGGCTTAGGTTGCGCCAGGGGAGTTTTAGGTTGGATCTTAGGAAGAACTTCTTTACCGAAAGGGTTGTGAGGCATTGGAACGGGCTGCCCAGGGAAGTGGTGGAATCACCATCCCTGGAGGTCTTTAAAAGACGTTTAGATGTAGAGCTTAGGGATATGGTTTAGTGGGGACTGTTAGTGTTAGGTCAGAGGTTGGACTTGATGATCTTGAGGTCTCTTCCAACCTAGAAAATTCTGTGATTCTGTGAAGTATAGGGAAGAGGCCAGGAATAAGTAGTAAGTAAAAGAATTTACTTGGTTTAGAAGAAAAGGGGGGAATTGAGATGGGGAAGATGCTAAAACTTACCCAAATTAGTATTTAACTACATATATGGTAAAATATCCTAATAATTGGGGATGTAGAAGAGAACCTAAAAATATCCTAATTATAGGGAATGTAGATGAGAACCTTATGAGAAGCAGATGTAAAAAGGAAGATAGCGCTCAAGGCCAAGGGATGAGGGAAGGTCGAACAACTCATTAGGGAAGGATGAACAACTTGTTGGCAGGAAACAAGGCAAAGATAAACAAAAACTTCTAAATACCATCCAACAAAATGTCAAAGTCCAGAAAGGTAAAAAGTTTAACCTCCTCTTCCTTGCTGCCTTCATCCTGAAAGACCCCTGCCCACGACCACCACGCTGCACTGCGTAGACGCAAGTGGAAGGAGCTAAGGGCGGGGCGTATGGAAATGAGTACTTGGCAGAGGTCCGCCTTTTTGGGGAAAACAATGAATATGTATTAGAGCTCATATATATACTGTTACATATTATACGTAACAGTATTCATGTATAAAATTGTGAGAGACGACCGGGCAGGCGTGCACTTTTTGAGGGAAGCTATTCCCAATGCAGCTGGTGCACCGCAATAAAGTATGCCTACTTTACAACACTATGGTTGTGGAGTCTTTTCCACACATCACTCAAGCACTATGCTTTCAGGTTTAGTTAACTGGGTGGTCACTCCTAAAATTTGTTGATTACTACTTAACGGAAATAATCTGTTTATATAAACAGATTAGAAGAGGTATTTATGGTAACATTAGCGATTTGTTCTCTGAACTTAATGACCATTTATGTAAAAAAAAAAAAAAAAAAACACAACTTTTCCTAACCTCTTCTGCCAGTTCATCTCTGGCTTTCTTAAGAGCATCTTCCTTTTGGACAGCTGAGCCTGTCTGGATAACTGTATTCTCCAATGATTCTGAAATGGTGAGGTCCTCCTCCCTCTTCTCTGAGATCTTTGGAGTGACAGGTTTTTCTTTCCCATTGTAAGTTTCGATATGGAAGTCCTAGAGGAATACACAGGAATTATTAAAAGTTTTAAATTCAAGTGTCAGAAAACTAGCATGAAGGAGCTGCTGCGCAAATTCTGAGAGCAATGGCTTCTGTGTTTATGTCAATGAAAATATCTCAAAGTCTAAAACTCTAATCACAAACCATTTTGACACTCGTATTTTTAAAGAAGTAGGACATAAATAGTGTTTACAATAAACTATTCATCACCTGCAACTACCTTTAACACACTGCAGCGAACAATTGTACAACGGCCAACTGCACATCCAAGTTGCCTTTAGGCCCCATTATACCCCTTAATTTCACACACAGCTTAAAGGAACCAGTCTGACCATTGCTCATATCAAAAAAACTGTTTCAGCTGGCTGGGAATCTGTGAGAAGTGGCATGTTGTGCTAGAAGTCAGCAGCAAGTGCCCGTATTTCTTACTGTCCTTTTCTAGTGCTTACAGAAGTTTCTGGCAGTTAGCTTTCACTGTCTATGACTCATTCAGAAATGTAGTCATATGATTAAAAAAAAAAGCATGTCTAGGCTTCAATCAATGCAAAAAAAGGAAATAGTATAAAAGTTTCACTTAATTGACATTTAGGACAATACTGAAGAATAACCTTTTCAATTAATATGTCTCTGCTTTCAGATGCTTCTGAGAAGTCCAAAGATACTGAAGAAATCCTGAAAAGAAAAAAAGCCATTTTAGAAAAAAATAAGCAAGTGGCACGAAGTGGCATGCAAGTCTTAGTAAAATTCCATCATATACTTGTGCACCCCGTATCTGTCCGTTACGATTTCTCTCAATTCGTCCCGGTCATCAGAAGGCAACTTTATTATAGGGAGAACATGTGACAATTAGAGCAGACTCAGCCCTACTTGTGTATCAGCCTCCCAAAGTTTATACTTATGAAATTCTTTTATTTGATTACCACATAGAAAAAAAAAGGGGTTTTGCAGTATGTTTTGAAAGGAGTCTTTTACATTCCGCTATCAAAGATAACTGGAAAGTATTCTGCAGACTTGATAACATACTTTTCCCTAGATACTCTTCCTCCAAATCCCTCTGATATCCGGAGATCTGTTTGAAAGCAAACTCATAAATATTTAAACACGCATCATCTGGCTACCAAATACTCAAGTCTTACCAGTTCTAATGACTGTAGTGTCAATGGCAACACTCTACAATCTGATGTACAGCCGTCATTAGTTAAGAATGATAGCAAAATTAGTTAAGAGTAATGGCAACTTTAACTTACTGATGGCTATCTTCACAATCATAAATAGACAAAAAAACATGCTGTATCAAGGCACTGAAATACAGGATTTAACTGTCAACTATTTGGACAACTTTTGAGACATATGTGCAAATACAGCTGCTGATGACTAAGTATAGGACAGCTTCCTTTGCTAACTCCCTCTCTCTTCTATTAGGCAATTTGCAACTATCTATAGGATTCTATCCTGAAGCAGCATTATTCAAAGGGCATTAAACTTTCCTGCACTTAAAAAATGACAGGTAAAAACCTCTCACAATGCTGTATATAGTAGTATAGTCTTGTGTTTTAATCTTTTGTTGGAACTGTAATAACAGAAGTGACAAAGTGATTTTAGAAGACTTCTGAGAAAAGCCCCACTCATAAAGTATTAGCACAATAGTTTTGCTCAAGTCTGGGGTTTCTGTTTGGTTTTGTTTGGAGTTTTCTTTTGTTTTTTGTGTGTGTGTGTGTTTTTTTTTTTTTTTTTTTTTTCTTTAAACACAAAACCAGCGAATGTGTGAATATCTGTTCTCTTGCTCTCAGGCAGTAACGACTATGTATTGGCTACCTCATCCCAGCCTGAAAAAGAGCATTCTCTCTTTTTTTCCCCTCTGCCTCTTGAAACTTGAATAAATGTTGTTAAAAAGTTGCAGCTAAGAACTTGCAACTCCACTGCCAGGCATTCCATCTGGCAGCAGCCCATTGGTCCCTCTGTCTCTAGATGGAGAAAGCCACAGTTACTTTAGGACCATCTTGCCCAATTAATAGTTATGACACGTAAGGAGTGGGCTAAGTAAATATATTCCTCTGATGCTTACAAATAAGTTTCTCTGATTTCCACTGCCTTTTTTTTTCTCCCCCAATCAATTTTTCATTGAAGTCATACCATCTTGTTGGTTGTAGTGTTGAATTATCCATCATACTTCTGGATGTCTTATCTTTCTCGTAGTTTATCTCACAAATGGAGTCACAAATATCTAGAAAATAAGTCAGAGTTTTAGTATTGCTTCTTTTGTTTTGCTATTATTCAGGCTTCCCAGGTGATAAAAGTGACTCACACCACCTCTGTACAATATTCATAGGATGGAATTCATTAACACTTCAAGCAAATTCATAACCAGTGCAGGCAAATCTTAATTTTTTTGCTTGGGAACCACATGCAGCCACAGATGCCACTAACAGCCAGCACCTATTTGTGTTGTTCCTGAATGCATGTTCCAGAGACAGGATTCTATCTGCTCCCCTGCACATATTAATGAAGATGAAAAAAGGTTAGGTGATCGTGACAAGCATTCATTCAGGACCAGGTTATCAAAGACTGTCAAAGAGACTTGCAAACAAAAGTAGGAAGTGGGAAGAGGGAAAATAAGCTCCTCTGGTCCACATACCTGAAACTGATGTTGCAAGTTGACAGGAGACTGTATCCTCATAAGCTTCTTCAGGATGTAAAGAAGAGAGTGACATAGCTTGTATTAAGTCAAGATCCTATCAAAAGAAAAAAAATACAAGCAAGCTAAGTAAAAGTGTGTAACATCAATTAACACACAGTTATTTACAATAGCTTTTCTTCAAAGCAACACCCAAACTCAACATGAAATTTTTGCTGTCTCTGCTGCGTGCCTAGGCAAGGGTATAATTTTGAATCTCTGTAGAAATATGAGTGTCTGAATGAAATTGTTGGTCATAGAGCACCTTAAAGGGGAAAACCACAACTCTGCAGATGTTCAGTGACAGCACATGAAAGCTCAATTTCCAGAGCAGAGGGAAAAAAACAAAAAAAACACGTATTAACCCTTATTTATGCTGATCTACCATCTTGACATAGTAGTTCCACTCCCCATCTCAAATGAAGACACCAGCTCTAAGTTAAGCACATCTTCTTTGCAAAGAAAAACTAGTTCATAAAGCAATTTCTGCTACACTGTACTATCTAATCCACTAACCTTATACACAAAGCTTAACAGAGCTATTTCTATTGCAATAAAACACACCAACCTGGATGTTTTATTCACTCTTTTTCTTCCCCAGAATCAGATAAACTGAACACTACTTACTGGATCCTGACCTCTCTTTAAACAAAAAGTACACTGGTGAAGAAAGCTTTTCCACTTCATTTCCAACTCCTTCTGTTTTCCAGAAATCGATGCTCTCAGTGATGTACAATGCTGCTCTTCTATTTTTTGCCTATAACACAAGCATGAAAAATGAACGGGAATACATCTGCTTTTGGAAATAAAAATTGTGCTTAAAAATGGAGCATATCACGTTCCCCTCATACTGCAAAACCTTTGATATGCAGGAACTTAGTCATGCATTTGTTCTTTTTTAGCATAAAAAAATAAAATTCGCAATCTAAAAATCAGCTACTAGATTGTCCTTGTGCTACTTTACAGTAGAATTAGAAAAAAACATGCTAAAATACATACAAACCCTAAAATACAAGCTTAACTTTCCCTAAGCCAGTTTCAGATCAAGCTTTAAAATCATAGAACTAATTATGTAGTAGGAAGAAGCAGATCATCTAACAAACCAGGTCTCCGAGAACAAACCCTAAAATAACCATGAAGCAAGGGCAAGAGAATGAAGTTACCTACATTACAGAAATTACAGAATTACAGAAAGATTACTTGAATGAACAGTCAAGACAAATGTGAATTTGTCAGAGGCAGAGGGGGAAAAAATAGAACTAACGTTCTCACTATAAACAATAATTTTAGAAAAGATTCTAAGATAGGAAGACCATCTTCAAACTAAAGAACAAGACAGAAATTACAGATAATTACCTCAATTCTTTCAAATTCAATAGTATGTTATTTTG
This sequence comes from Oxyura jamaicensis, assembly GCF_011077185.1. NCBI lineage: Eukaryota > Metazoa > Chordata > Aves > Anseriformes > Anatidae > Oxyura > Oxyura jamaicensis. The sequence continues at coordinate 36,301,170 of NC_048926.1, forward strand.
GAATTCATTCATACTCTTGATGTCCTGGAAATGTTGTTTTGATTTAAATTGACAACTTTCATCTCTTAAGATCCTCAGGGCTTCATTTAATAACTGAATGACTGTTAAAAAATTCAGTTTTTCACCTTCATATAAATTTCCTGTACACACCTTGAAGTATTCCAAGAAAAAAAATGTATATGTGAACAATCGCAACACATCAATATCAGAAAGTTATGTCTTCTATATTCAGCGCAAGCACACAATGTTCCAGTTTGCAGTTTGATTCCATTCCTGTTTGTTAGATTTAAGCGTCAGGTTGGTTTTCCTGATTTAGCATCATTTGCTTGAAGACAGGCTAAAAAGCAGTACAAACTAAGAATGCTTCAACTAATGGGGTGGGGTATGCTTTTTAAATACTGCCTCAAAAGATGGTGCAGACCCATACTGCACACTAGAAACAAAATCCGTTAGGTATGATAATTCAAATGGCCAAGTTTTATAATGTCTGACCAATGAAAATTCAAGCGGTAATCAGACATTTAACAATGCAGTTACTCAAAAGTTCATAATTTAAGCACCACCGATACAGAACAGCAGCATAATCACAACAAATTTTTACATGCATTTTTTTTAGGACAAAAGGACAAAAATCACTTACTTCGTGCATTTCACTTTCAACTTTGTCAGCCAACAACTGTGGAACATTGACATCAATTCCAGCTAAAGTGTACTGATCAACATGCCCTTCAATTACAGAATCTACAATTTCAATTTCCTTTTTCAGAGATGTAAGAGTGTCCACTACAAATGTCCACATACTGCGGACCTGAATAGGCAAGGACAAAAATACTACATTAAAATGTTTACTGAAATACTATAATGACACTATCAAAACAGTCTAAGAGCAGATGAAAGGGCTAGCTAGCATAATCACAGGCAGACGATCAGAAGTATCAGTATCCGAGAGCAAGTGTTGTAAAAATGTTAGAAATACAGTAATCTGCCACAGATTAAGAATACTCACCTTTTGAATTCTCTCTATTTTGTCATTATTGTTTTGGTCATTGAGTTTCATCCTATATGCACATGCAAGACAAAAGTTCAAATGGACTACCATGAAATTTTGGTTCATAACATTTCTTAGAACTAAAAAATTCATTTTATATATGCTAAATTAGTTCCAAGGAAAAGTACTTACTTCAACAACTCTTGCTGGTGGTATGCATATTCAGATTTTATCTGTTTTATTTCTTTAATTAAAAATCTAAGGAAAAAAATCAACAGTTATCACAGATTTAGATTTTCTCTGCTACTCTCAGAATTCCTTACAATTATTATATGATTACACTTATTCTTTCCAAATCTGCATACTGGAGCAGTTTTGGGACAATGCAAACATGGATACACAAGTTCCTTACCATGACACTGTAGAGAAAATGACATTGTACAGCCTGGAAAGCCACTAAGATATTTGTAAATTTAGCTTTAACTTATTCTATCCCAATGGCATGGCTTTTATTAGACCCAAGTACATTAATGAAGTTACTAGTTACTACTATACTCAACATCATTCCTATTCAGCACACCCACTGACTGCATTACCAAGTCATCTTCAGCGCAGTCAAAAAGTTGCCAAGACTGCTCACACACCACTGTATTCCTTTTCCAGGAAATATCAGGGTATGTTGAAGTCATCAGTAAGAATTAGGACCTGAAAGCCTAAAATGTGTTTGATTTGCTTTAAGAAGCAAACTTTCCCTGATCAAATTTTCATCAGCTTTCCCTGATTGAGGGGTGTGTAACAGACACATCACGTCTTAGCGGCAATGCCTCTAAGTTTTGATCTAAAGTCATGAAACAGACTGATCCGATTTTACACAGCTAAGTTCCATGCACTGGAACTGCTCTTTTACCTACACTGGATCCCCTCCTCCTTTTCTGCTCTTTCCTAAATAGCTTGCAACCATCCGCTACAGTACCCCTGTCATGTGAAGTATACTATCCAAATTCTGTAAATTCCAGTGATACATAACTCTGTAACTGCACAGAGTTCCAGTTATTCTTGTTTCCCAAATTATAAGTGATTTTCATAAACAAGAATGAAGAAAAAGTGTAACATTGGTGAAATAATTAAAGGCTATGCAAATAAAATGTGTCCCACACTGATAAAGCAAAGACCAAATATTTAATCCTGAGACAGTTTTAATCTCAGATATGATCCTTAAAATATTAAGGAAATAATATTATCATCAATAAATATCAATAAATCATAGTGCTATACATGCAGAATTCCTGGATCATTTTTAGTGCCCAGGTAATCCTATCTTCCAGTATATACCACCTCCTAACTGAAAAACTAATTTCTTCCAAACAATAGAACAGTTAAAGGAGGCAAAGGGGGACAAAAATAGGACATTCAGCAAAACTCACAAGGAAAATCAGATGCATTCTGCTCAAACCCTTTTAAAAACACATGCAAAAAAAGTCAAGTTTTATGAAAATACTCAATTTCTTTAAATACATTACTTACTGTGATTTTTTGTTATATTCTTGAATAATAATATCCTCCTTTTGCAAAATTTGCAGGAGTTTATTACAGGCCACAGTACATCTTGCTTCTGCTTTGTACATATCCTCAGGTGTTTCGTTTACAGCTTCAGCAAAAGATACATCGCTGTCTAAATGAGAGTTAGTAATTGAGCTATATCATTCACTTTCAGCAAATAGACAACTTAATAATCTACCTAGTTTTAATTAAGAGAATCACAAACAAGGTTGCCCGTTTTACCTTGACTGAAGTATTCAGTATACTTCTTTGCCAGTTCTTTCTATTGCATATGTTTTCCCTCCTTCACTCTCACCCACTTTCCCCGTTCTTTGTCACCAGAAGAACATTAAATACATAAAACAGACAGTCTTGATCATTCAGGGTTCCTCATGTTGTGAAAAAGAGCATAGGATGAAAAGAATACTTTTGAACTGAACCACTGCACGCGTGCACAGACAACCCACCTCCACATTGCACAGACAAACTTAGAAACAAGATCTGTAAAACAAGAGCAAGCAAAACAATCTGCGTTGTTCTACAGGCAATAGCTTTATGCTAGTGCACAGCAACCCTGTTAAAAACTTTGAACTGAGCAACCAACACTGACCAAACTTAAAGCTCTTGGCATATGTTAAAGCACTTCAGAGATTCACCATCAAACATGACAACTGAAATAATGTTATTATTCCATTACAGCTTACCTACAGAGTTCTTTCTCAGGTTCTCAATCATTACATATCTTGCAAGACGATACATTAGGTGAATAAACTTAGGACCAGCAGGAGAAAGAAGTGAAGAAGTCGCAATTTGAGGAAGACAGCTTTTGCTTTTATTCTTGAACAAGTGAAATAGATTTTAAACACAAAATTAGACTAAGGAATAAAAACTAACAGCCATCAAACATTCTGCTGGGTACCATTACACTGCAGCCTACTTACTAGCAATTCTGATGCGAACCTGATTTACCTTGCCACCATCACTGACACTTCTTCTAGTCCAAGGAAGAGACTGACACTTTTTGAACGTTCTACCGCCACCCCTAGTTCCATATATAAAGAACAGTTCTGAGGCAAAGACTGAAATCAGTGTTAGGTAAATATTAAAAACTTCTGCTCTCCTCACTCCTAAATGTAATCCCTTCCTTTTCGTATCTTCTACTGAGGTCATTAACCAGTGTATTTTGTGGCACTTTTATCTTGCTCAAAGATTTTGTATGGTTGGCTTTCACCTCATCAAAAATAAAAGTGCTCCAGTACCTCAGAGATCTAGAAATCAGATGTTTATTAAAACAAATGCAGCATGAGAAGGCGCAGTAATCAATGATACCTGAAGCAAGCCCTTTTGTCTCTTTCCGTTTAGAAAGCCTTCCTTAAACTTTATTTTCTTTTCCCCGTTAAGAAAGGTTAACATTAAAAGTTTTTCATGTATCTGAAACCACTTTTACAATAATAAACACTTTCTCATTTTATTTAAGCAATTATCTCCCATGTTGAAGCAAATTATTCTCAACCATGGAAAGAATCCCACAGACTTTAGATGATGCATCCCTTCCATATCAGGATACTCTACAATTCTATGTCTTCTGTGTAATAAAATATTGTCATCCAAAAGCAATACACAACAGTTTTCTGATCCAAAATTAAGACTTTGTGACCTATGCTCTTCCAAACATTTTTTTTAAGAAGTCTATCATCAGCTTTGTGAAATAAAGCATGAGATAAAACCTATTTGTCTAGTAATGCAACTTTATTTAAAACTCAAACATGTTCTCTCAAAACAAAAGAATGAGGTCACAGGAACCAGCAGCATATCAATTCCCACTCTTGTAATACTTACTGTGATCTCTTTTAGCCATGAACAACATTGCTTCCTAAATACACTATCTCTGGTAATTTGTTCGGGTAACAAACAGTCCCTTTTCCATGCAAAAAGAGCAGAAGAGAGAAGAGAGGAAAAAAAAGCAACTTCAAAACATACCCAAATACTCAAGTTACATAATTAACCACTACAACATCTGAACTAAGACAAAGTTTTCTTAGTAATGTCTCCTGGAGAACTCAGAGAATATGGTAATATTGCCTATGAGGAGAATAGCTGCAAGTCTGTTAAATAGCTAGAAGGTCTTCTTGCCATAGAAAGTTAATTACAGACTACTTCAGAGATAAATTTGTCTCCTTTTCTTTTTAATACAGAAAAAGAAAGTGAAAAAGCATGCTGAGAACTTAAAATTTTCTTAACAATGGTTCTCCTCCAGCCATTTCTTTAAAGCGTACAGTAAAATAGTTCAGCTATATGTCAATACATTAAGACTGGGTTCTCGCAATGTTGAAAATTTTGGCAGGTATTCATAAAAGGGAGAAGTTACTCAATGTTTTTGGTCAGGGAAACGAATGGAAGGGATACGTTATTTTGCAGCTAGGAAAATTTTTACCAAACTTGTCAAGTTAGAGCTACTGTGAGAAACCATTTTAACTAAGGCAAGTTTTCTGATGCATTCCAGGCTTGTGATAAAAGGAAAATGAGTTCTGTGACAGCACGTTCTTTACCTACAGTGTTCCTCAGGAGACCACTTTTTTGCATCAGTACCTGCATAAAGCCTACGGTTCGTCACCTGCACAGCACGAACTGAGTAACCCCAAGGCTCACCTGAAAACTTTTTCTGCACGCGTCTGATCCAGCTTGGCAAACAAGAACTGGGCAACAACGTGGAAAGCAGCTACGTTTGGTGTGTCAAACATGGACCTAGCGAACAAACAGCACACAGCTGCGTCAGGAACAGGTAGGCTAAGGAGTTCATAGAGCGTTTTTACTGGTCGTTTAGGATTAATGCAGGATACCATTTTATAAAGCCATTCGGACACGTCCCCCACACCGTGCGCCACAGAAGCCCTCCCCCCCCCCCCCGGCCGCCCCGGGGCTTACACTCCCAGATCGAGCTCCCTGTCGAAGAACTCTGAGGCAGCCTCCGGGTCGAAGCCGAGCGCCAGCAGGTAGAGCCAAAGGTGGGTTCGCTCCCAGTGGCCGTCGATGGCACCGAGCTGAACAGCGGCCTCCGCCGCCGCCCCCGCCCCTTTCCACTCCTCCGGCCCCTGCCGCCGGGCCGCCATTTTCCCCGTCCCGCCAAAACCGCGCTCCCGCCGGGAGCCGCCCCGCCGCGCAGCGCCGCGAGACGCCCCGCCGTGCCCTGATTGGCCGCGCTCGGCGCGCAGCCCGCTGGGAAGTGTAGTCCGGGAGGCCGTGCTCCCTGTCCCGGGCACCGCCGCTATCTTGCACCGCCCCCCGGGCGGGCCGGTGCAGCCCTTTCGCCTTTATTCCTTTTTAATCTGCTGACAGATCCGAAGCTGACACCGGCTGCGCAGTTCAGTCTTTTATTTCAAGGCATTTCCGTGACTTGGAAGTTCTCGCAGCCCGCCCGGCGGCCCCGTCACATCCCCAGCGTGCGGCCGCGGACTCGGCCTGATCCCCAGAGACGCGCAGCGAGCGCTGCTCGCCGGGTGCCCACCGCCCCCGCTGCTACAGGAAGCTAGCCCCGGTCCCAGTTAAAATTATCGCTGACACCAGAAATACCTCTGCTTTCAGTTCCCTCTCTTGGCCGTCATTATTATTTTTTAATTATTTTTCTATTGTCCAAATCCGTTTCTATCTCTTGCCTTTTCCCTCGCTCTTTCCAGTGTCTCCCCCTTTCATTTTTAGCTGCCGCCCTTCCTTCTGGAAGTCTTTCCTTTCTAAGCACTTACCCTCCTCTAGTCTCAGGTCCCATAACCAAGAGTATCAGGATGACCAAAATGTTTTGCACGCAGAAGGCATGTAGAGTAAAGGGCATCCTTTTGTGCATAAAGCACCCTTGGATAAAGCACCCAAAGGGACCCTACTCTGATCTCTGTAGGCACAGTGCCTAAAATAAAAATAAAATAAAAATAATAATAAAAAAGAACCTGAAAGAATCTGAGACAGCCAAAGCCTCCTGTCCTTTCCAGCAGCAAAGAGGTAGATGCAGAAGAGCTTTCCATGTAGACTTGAAAGGGGAATCTTTGTGGGCAAATCCTCATCAACTCCTTTTGTTGGCAGCCCTTTATGCAAAGCACTGGCGTGTTCTCTTGGCTGTTGCCAACAGGAGAACAAACAGCTATACAAATATTTAACAAAATCAGATCAGTTGGATGCACTGCCTAGGCTATGCCTGGTTTATAGAGCAGGAGCGTGACACACAAGCTAATGAATTAACCTAGCATGTAATCCTCAGGGGTTAATAGTCAGTTTTGATGCAGCTAAGTGAAACAGCACTGATTAAAAAAAGTCCAAAGCTAGGTAGGATCAGCTTCAAAAAGGAGAAATATAGGTTAACATGGCAAAAATACATTGTATCAAAAAGACATTTTTCTGCTTTTCTTCATTCAACTCTTTGCCCTGTGGTGTATGGGCCATTTGTGCGTGAAAAGTCTTGTTGATCTTCATCCAAATCCAAAATGTCTGGGATATCATCTGACTCTGAAGACAGGTCTGTAATAGTGAAATCCGGAACCTGTATAGGAACAAAATTTCAATCAATTCAAAAGTAAAACTAAATAAATTTGTGCAGTATTCCTGACTGAAGTCAGGAGATGAAGATGCTCAGCATCTCTAGAAATAAGACCCAAAATACTGAATAGAGAGTGAAATACATTCAGTCACACATTAAACATAAATATAGCATTAGGACCAAATATTATGCAAGACATAAATCAGTTGCTTAGAAGACAGGATTTTGTAGTAGAGGTGGAACAGAACTAAACTCACTGCATTTAGTAAAAACGACTGGAAAATTAAAAAATGAAGATTTTAAACTTGTTTTGCCTTTCTTCCTTCCTTGGGATCAATGGGTTATACAAAGGAGAAGCCTAGAGAAGCTTGATACAGATTGTTTTGTGCTGCTCTGCCAGAACTGCAAAAATACGCTGACCTCTATTCCAACTGCATATATTGTATTCTGTATTTTAAGCAGCTACTGGGTTTCAGGAATTACTAGACATTAGTGGACACATGGATGTTACATACACACTTCTAAATACCTTGATTAAGACACTTACGAGTTTAAGTCCCATTAGCTGGACTTACTTTGTCTCTTCTGAAAAATGAGATAGAATTAAGCAATTTACTCATAACCAGAAGTTTTCTACCCCAAGTGAAAAAATTGTATTTGTATAGTTTGATTCATGGTTGGGTTTAATGTAGGTAATATGATGAATACTTGAAGCCAGACAGGATCTGTACATGGATGCTCATGGGACTTTGGTTCTGTGTGTGTGAAGAAGCAGTGACTTGAAGAGGCTTCTAGACAGTTAGAATCATCCGTTTCCAACCCCTCTGCCATGGGCAGGGACACCTTCCACTAGTTTTTAAACTTGTTTTGCCTTTCTTCTTTCCTTGGGATCAATGGGTTATACAAAGGAACCTGCTTAGAGATGAGGTTACCCAAAACCCTATCCAACCTGCCCTTGCACGCTTCCAGGAATAGGATATCTACAGCTTCTCTGGGCAGCCTGTGCCAGTGCCTCGCCACCAGTACTGGCTGGAGAAACACTTTTAGTTCATTCTGTAACTGCAAAACACCTTGCTTATGACCAATTGTTATGAAAAACATAGGAAAGAGAAGTCTATGCTTTGCTTTTCCTGAAGACATGTCAGAAGAACAGAGAACACACCAAAGGAGAAAGATTACTACTGCAGTTATCAGGTTGTAGACAGCATTGAAGCACTGAACATGAATTACTCAGTTCCTTTGAGAGTAGTTGACTGTAGGACACCAGGTACTTGAAAATATTAATTAAAACTGAGATTTGGAAGAACTTAAGCAGCATGCCATGTATCAGACAACAGTATGAATACAATGAAATGCCTACACCACTTTGAGAGCCTAAGCTTGCTCAAAATTAGATTAGTAATGTTCTTCTCCTAAAACTCAAAAGGCACCAGGAATATGGGAAACACATTCTTCTACCAGCAAGAATTGTCTTGCATCTTCCTGCTTATTGCAGTGTACCTAAAACTCTAATTATTGTACTTAGAAAGACCATGTTTTGTCATTACTAGCATATGAGCCCATATTTCATATCATAGTACAAATGGAGATATGTAACAAGTCTAAGGCAAAGTAGCTATTGTGGAATTTGGGGTTCGTTTGCAAATTCATTTAAAAATGTGTCCAAATGGATAGTTTAACCAACTGGTTTATCCTCAGCCCAAATATAGGGGAGAGAACGGGTTGAGGGCAGCTCTGTGGAGAGGAACTTCATGGTGTCGGTGGATGAAAAACTCCTAATGAGCTGGCAACATACTGTTGCAGCATATAAAGTCAACTGCATCCTGGGCTGCATCAAAAGAAGCCTAGTCAGCAGGTCGAGGGAGGCAATTCTCTCTCTCTATTCTTGTGAGACTCCAACTGGAGTCCTGTGTTCAGTGCTGGGCCCCCAGCATAGGAAGAACATGGACCTGTTAGATCAGGTCTAGAGGAGGGCCCCAAGGATGACCAAAGGGCTAGAGCACCTCTGCTACGAAGGTGGGCTGAGGGAGTTGGGGGTTGTTGAGCCTGGAGAAGTTCCGGGGAGACTTACAGGAGGCTTCCAGTGCCTAAAGGAAGTCTACAGGAAAGCTGGAGAAGGACTCTTTGTCAGGGGTGGAGCAATAGCACAAGGGAGAATGGCTTTAAACTAAAAGAAGGTAGATTTAGATTAGATATATGGAGGAAAACCTTCACTTAGAGGGTGGTGAGGCACAGGTTGCCCAGAGAAGCTGCGGATGCCCCATCGCTGGAGGTGTTCAAGGCCAGGTTGGATGGGGCTTTGGGCAGCCTGGTCTGGTGGGAGGTATCCTGCCCATGGCGGGGGTGGTAGAACTGGATGGTCTGTAAGGTCCCTTCCAACCCAGCTCTGGAATTCTATGATTCTGTATTTAGACTGAGCAGGGTACATAACCATGCTCAGTAACTATGTCTGACCGATGATAATTTTCACTACAGCATATGTCCAAGTCAGTTCTATTACCTATAACCATGTTTCTCCTACTGATAATAGGATAATCAACCTTTCCAATTTAAGTTTATGCTCTCTTTACCTCCTTAGTGCACACATAAAGGAGTCAACTGCTCACTAACATACTAGTAAGATGTTCATAGCCATAAAATAATTTTAAATGGGAGTGTAACTGTGCATCAGAGTAAAACTGTGTTGGTATCAGTATCATTTATCTCAGTTTTGAGATACTAAATCATTTTAAAAGCACACTGCCATCTGCACCCCATCTGCATCCAAGTAAATCAATGCAAAGCCTCACTGTTATGGACTGCTATATTAGGTAAAGGACTTTCACTTCTGTATCACCTTTGTGTTTAATTGTACTCTCCTTTCATAGATGATAGCAAGTTGAAACAAAGTCATAAGGCAACTCTTGCAAGAATAGGGCTAGATATGACCTTTCTTTGTACCTTCCCTCTGCAAGATATAGTTAGGTCCTCTGAAATGAAATAGTATAAAACTTGCAGTATAAAACTTGCAGAATCCTTGCATGGAATAGTGCAAAACATACTTCAGCATTTTTGCTGTCTTAATGTCCAAATGTTAATACCAACACTGACTTAAGTCAGGGTTGATTTTTTTTCTTGCTGTATTTTTAGAGCTGAGCCAGTAGTGCAATTTGAGATTATTCTTGTTTTGCACTTATTTTTAGTCAGACTGTATATTATGCAAAAAAAAAATCATTCATAGTATAAAATGTAGTACATTCAGCAAAACACTGTTCACTATATCACCAGCTAGCTTCTACAAGTTTTTCCAATCATGCAAATAATGAACAGATTACACTTAAAAAGTAAAAAAAGAAGGTTCCCTTTTTATCAAGCTGGCTTGGAGAGTTTTTTTTTGTTCTTTGTTGTGGCTCTTTTGGTTGTTTTAACCAAAGTGCAATTTATTTTTAAAACAGAAAAGACTTACTAGCTACATAGCACTACTAGAAGTTATACAGTTCAGAAAATATTCAACGGCACAAAGCCATCATCTTACAAAGTGGTAGAGATTTCAAAAGCTTTCCACCTTTCTTTAGTTTGAGGCAAGCAAAGAAACTCCATAGCTCTCAAAAACACTTTTGAGGGTATTGCTTAGTCTCTTTTTTTAAAAAAAAAAAGAAAGCAAGTTTGTGTTGTGTAACTGTTTGATATACGCAATTATATGGAAACTGGTAAAACTACAGTGACAACCCATGAGTAGGTTCTGCTCTGTTAATATTTTGTTTTCTTCATTCCATGTGAGATTTTTCAGCAGTTATTAGAACACATCAGCTTCAGTTCACAGGTTTTGGAAAACATCCAACACATGTAATTGACATTCTACCTGTGGTAGAAGTTACTACATTTTGTCTGAAGTCCCTTAATTGCAATAAAGACTAGAGACATGAGACATGCTATACTAGATTACCAGCAAGAAGATAGCCATGCCATAAAAACTACAGTTCAGTTCAAAGACCCAGTGCTGTCTTCATTAAGATGATCCAATAATCTAAATGCAAGGACGTGTAGTGCGTACAATAAACCAAGAACATACTAATTCACCATTATTTAGCCTTCTCTTCTTCCAAGAAAGGGCTCCCCATTCCACTGGGAGTCAGAAACTTAATATTCTGTATACTTGGTTTCTATGTGGGGAAAACAGCCACAATAGAAAAATGCAGGAGTTTTTGTAGTGTGTTGGTATAACAGGCTATCAGTACAAACACTGAAACACAACCAGGCATTGCTCTAGTTGTGGCCACCAGTTGTAATTCAGCTCTAGAAGGTCAGAGTAACTTACAGAGTTACCCAAAGGTAGTGTTTTGATTCACTGTTTAGCAACTTCTTTGAAAGTGAGACCAACATTGCTAAATTAAGTGATTGCAATGCACAGTTGACTAGGGTATGCATCAAGAACACAACTTACCTGGACAGCAATAAACCAAGAAAGCTTTTTTTCCAAGTAACAGTAATTCTCAAAGGAAGGGAGTCATAAGAGTCACTAGGGAACAACTCTACTCAAGTAGATGAGTGTTAATTCACATTATGTACCCTCTTTTCAACTTGAGTGACTAAAGTAAAAGATTCAAGCTTGCATTGACAGTTGTAGAATACACATTCCTAGCAAGTCAGCAGCCAAAGCAGATAGCTGGAAGTCTCATACAGAGAACAACTACAAGATGGGGAAGACTGATTTTTCTATATCCTTTTTTCCTCACTGTAAGGCTATCTACCAGTTCACAGTCTGGATAGGTAAGAGTAAGCACAAAAAACAGCAACACTAAAGCAAAGACTGAATGGAAGGGAAGAAGGAAACACTGCAGCAATGTTATCTATACACACAAATAGAGATTTTCGATGTGTCTACTTCATTTGCTTTGCAAGCTTGCTTTCTCTTGGACCCAGATTAAAGGAGTCACAGAACAGCAAGTTACATGTTTTACACACCATACAAATGGAGACAGACTTGGGCTGCTGAAGCATTTATTACTAAGGTACAAAACGTATTACAAGAAGTTAGCATACAACAGCAGGCACCTGAGTACAAACAGCATGAATCTTGTCTTTATAGTGTCAAAAATATACTTTGATAATGATTTGGTCAGGTTACTGTGTAATACAATAGTAAGTTTATATCATTAATATTAGCACTGTCACAGCATTCAACTCCAGCTGACTCAGTCAGAAACCCCACTTTCAGTCTGGAATTCTGCCCTCACAGAATCCTCATGAATCATGTAACAGTTCAATTTGAGTCAGTCATCACAAAATAATCAAATGCATGATCTGCAGTAAGTACAAAATTCAGGCGTACCTCGCTAGAATGCAAGGCTTTTAAAGGCATTTCATGGCACATAAGGCTTTTATGTTACTCTGGTGGAGACTGAGCAGCAGATCACAAGCTTTCAGCTGTGATAAGGATCATTTAAGAGTAAGTATATTACTACCATTAATAAGCATAGTGAGGTTTCTTAACTGTACAAACAAGGCATCTTGACAACTGTAAGCTGCCAATATTTAGGCACTTCTGTTTGTTTTAGAGTGTCTTTACTACTCAGGATAATGCAATGCATTTGTAGGAGAGTGTCCTTTCTAAATCACTTCCCCACTCCAAGTTTTTTCCCCTAAAGCTTTTTGACAGCTACAGTTGTTAGTCACTTGTTTGGTCAGTCTGCAGAGTACATGCATGCTATGCAGTTTACTCAATAGGGCGTTCAAGCTGTTTGTCTTCCTGGCTGGAATTTTTCTCCCCTTCACCTTCGCTCTCAGCATGCTGAATGCCAGGCAGTTGTGGGTAAAAGGGACCTACCAGCCAGTTGAGCGGCGTGTTGTTAACAAGATAATCCATCACATCATCCAGAGACTCTTTCATTTTCTTCAGCTGTCCTTTGCTAGTAGCAAGAAAGCTGTCTGATAGTTCTTGGAAAGAGGATGCTGACCGGAAGGTCTGGTAGACATCACCTGCCATTGACCCAACACTGTAAACCTGGTCCTGCACATTCTGTGGCAGACCTTGTAGGCTTGAGACCAGTGTGAGGCAGGTGGTCTGAAGCTGCTGAGTGAGGCTCTGTGCAATAGCTAGAATTCTTGACTCTATGTGCTGGAAACAAAAACATAATAATCGCCTGTCAGTATCTTTGTCACTGTAGCAGTTTTATGTTATTTAATAGACAAGGAAGCAAAGTAAAAGGGGTGAAAGTAAGATACAGCAGATAACAGGGATTAAGCATGAAGAGTCACAGACAACTTCAAAGTACTTGATTTCTCCAATGTTCAAGTACTTTGGAACAGAAGCATTAGTAGTATCTACCCAGCAACAGATAAGGAAGCTCTTGTATCAACTCTGGATAGCAAGTTAAAGCAGGTAAGTATTTTAGTGGATGAACCACTATTCAAAGCTATATAAGACTCTGTGAGTCTGTTCCTCAAGCTGCTTTATGATGAGGAATTTCTATTTTCAGTTTGGCCATACCAAATAAGTGAATCCTAGCTGGTCTAGATATGGTTAATAACCCAACAAGTTCATGGAATGAGGATTCTCTTGAAAGGAGAATAACTAACTCTTTAGCAGTTGCAGAAAGGAGGCTCATTTAAGAGTTAGGATATTCTCTGCTTTTCATAATAGTCACTAGCAGCTGCCTGAGCTTCAGCATTTAGATTTCACTTTTGTATAGAAGCATTCTGTGCTGTTAAGATGTTGTGCACTTTGAGGACAGTTAGCCAGTGTTACCTTGACAGTATGCAATCCATTTATTTCCAGTTTACATGTACATCTATTTACCTCAGCACTATGCGACTCATCACCATCATTTTGACCTGTATATTTCTTCCATTCTACCCAGGATTGATAAAGTTTTTCCTGAGCATTAAGAAGTTTCTGATTGGCACTATTCATGTTCTTTCTGGCATACTCGATCTGAAATACAGCCAAACAAGGAAGTAAAGAAAGAGTCCAAACAGTTCTATTAGGGCTACCCTAAAATACCAGCTTTGTAACTTTTTCTAAACACTTAAAGTTCAAACAAAAGGCTTTGGAAAACATAAGGATATGCTTCTCCACAGAAACAACTAGAAGAGATTTCAAGATGTTATGTAGTCTACCCCTCTACACCTCAACTATTTCATCCTCCCCCGCTAAATTCATGTACATGGAGTTGTAAGTATATAGAAGACCATAACTATTTATGTACAGTTTGTGCTGTACATAAAGGTACATAGTTATGATCAGATGACTGAAGCACTCAGGAATGCTCAGAGATACCCACAGCAAGAAGAGCAAGCCCATGAAGAATCCTAAATTTTGTTAATATAAAGACTGAAGTAAAGCACTGAAGTGTTTCCAAATTGCAAGACACCTTCAATGAAAAGGTGTCAGAACTGACCCTTTACAACATGAACACCTTTTAAACATAACTTCTATTTATGCAGTGCTTAAAATTACAAGTAATTGGTGGTCTGTTTTACAGATCAGCTGGATTTAGGACTTCTCCTGACTGGTGCTAAAAAGCTCCATTGGGAAGTGCTTTCTATTTTGAAAAATGAATTTAGTCAAAGCTATCTGATTTTTCCCTGTCTGTTCTCTACACTCAAAAAACTATACCAACATTTGTTTTTTATACCTAAAGGGAGAACTTGAACTTACCAGATTAACAGTGTGGTGGAGCTGAGAAATCGTCTCCTGGCTTTTCTGTTTAGCATCTCTCACTTTGTTTAAGGCTTGCTGGTAGGCACGTGCACGGACCTTTGAAGACAGTGATCCTAGCCGAACATAGTAACTTGGCTTTTGAACTCCAACTTCAAAACCTTCAACTTTTGCAGCTTCTTTTTCTAGGAAAGTGGAAGCAGATTGACCAGTGGAACAAAACTTAAGATGCCTGATGATATTTCATTTGCTTCATAATAACTGAATATCGGACTTGTTTAGTAGTCCTTTAACAGCAGGTTTGGTTGACAGGCACACATGTAATCCTTACTTAGGTTCATTCTGCTTGCCTGACAAGAAAACACTGTTACAACCAGGAAGGCCAGAAACAGTTTGGGAAGCACATGCCCCCTCCCCACTACGAGGTAATAAATGGATGACTGCTTGTTTCTCTCCAATACATGTATACCATCAAAATTAAACCTGAATTGTTCTTACCTAGTTCTGCTTCTGTGAGTGGGAGATACTGGTCTACAATGGTCTCCGATTTAGTGAGAGCACTGTCCATTCCACTGCTCACCATCTGCACCACACGGCTTCCCAAGACAGTGTTAATGCCACCATTAACAACGGACTTGGTCATTTCTACACTGTCTTGCATTGCTTCTTTAGTCTTGCCCACAACTCCAGTAATTGTGTGAGCAACACTTTCCTTGGCACCAGTCACAGTGGTTGTTACAGCTTCTCTGGCTCCAACAACTACATCCTTAGCATTGGCAACAACCTGACAATGAAAATAGGTTGATTCACTAAAAATATTTGATAAAAAGAGCTACATAATCCAGGAAACAGTTATATTAAGGCTCATACAAGTCTTATCTAGGAAGAACTTACACTGAAAGCATACAGACAAAACAAAGATATGATTGTCATGCAGCCTTCAGCTCAAAACTCTCAGTGAATGTAAATCAGTTTGTTTTACAATGAGCAAAAAATAGTTTTTACAAGACGCCCACCAATAAATAGCAGCTACAAATATATCAAGTAGCAGGCTAACGTAAAAAAAAATGGCTCAGTGACCTTCCAAAAGCAAACAATTCTATAGAAATGCACTCCATCTCCTCACTGCATCTAAGCTGAGAAGCAAGTGCAGCTTATAGGAACTCCCCTCGTTATATTTTTCATATCAACAGCAAAGAGACAGGTATAGACATCTTCTGCTCAGCATATGTACGTGGAAGAGACTTACCTTGTCAGTGGGTTGATTCAGTATAGGCAGTCTTTCTTCAATTTTGTCTAGACCCATACATGCATAGTTGTTGGCAACTACAACTATAAAAGAAGTCACAATAGTTGATTTTAGGTTTTGCTTTGCCTCAGTATAAATAACTCCAATTGTTGTTTGTTTTTGAAATGGAGCTCACACAGCAGCACACTTAAAGTAGCTTCTCCCCCCTTTTCAGGGGTATTTGAGGCAGCAAAGCCCCACATGAAGGCTGGTCTACAGTGCCTTAAGCAAGCTCACTTGCAGGCAGAGAAAGTCTGTTAATATACCTTACAAGCAACTGTTGTAACAGGTTGAAACACCTGGCCTACTGCCAGTTGAAGAAACTAAGGCTCCTGGTTACAACAGCCTTGTGACACAGTTGCCAAATTTAACCACAGTTACTCAGAGAGAGTACAAAGCACTTGAAAGTAGGTGAAAGGTGAGGAAGGTGTTGCACAAGTGACTACACAATCACCTTGCAAATCAAGATGAGCCAGTCAGTTCAGTATTATGAAAGCTGGAACCTGCTTTAGCTCTGGATTCCACCACTCCCCCAAGTCATGCCTATCTGTAATGAGTTACTCAACAAGCCAGGCTTGTTGAGATGGCTGTCAGCTATCTGAAATAGCAGTCCAGACCAGCATGACTGTGCTCCACTGTAAGCACATGTTAATATATACAGCAATCAGTTGAATTAAAGGTATCAACAGCTCCATCTTTGCCTTACTTTGTGGTTCCAGTTTCTGGATGATAGGCATAGCACTTGTCATGGCTACTGAAGTAATTGTCTTCACTCCTTTCTCTGCTATCTCACATACTGACTTCAGATAGGGATGGTTATCCTTTGTGGTAACGTAGGCTGTCAACACCATATCATAGGTGGAGCTCACCAAAGGAAGGTTTGCTACCCTTGATACAATGTTCTGTTTAAAGAGAAAGAGGTTAATTGACTATTTTTCTGAACTGTACAATAAAAACTCTACTGGGCTATTTTAAACTTACCTGTTGTGGATCAATTGCTGCTAATGCCATTTTTTCAGGTCTTCAGTCTTACACAGCCTATGAAAGATGCATGTCAGAGTTAGGACGTCCTCATAATCACTTCATTTAAACACCAGGCTTTCAAACCAACAATTGCTTTATAATCAACCCCACCAGATCAAGGGGATTAAGGATGTTTGTTCTTGCATATAGGAGATCCGTTTTATTTTAATAATTTGTAAAGCTTTTGGATTTGTTTCCTAATGCTTTTCATTGGCTTAAGCAATACAAGTATGCCAGATGCAAGAAAGAGGCTTTGAAATACAGCAGTTCACTACAGAATTACAACTTGAGTCATGTCTTTTTTCTAGGAAAAATACATGTACGTGGTCTCAACTGTTGAGCCAGGGTGAAGGAAACCTACCCAGCTGTTCTTAAGCTAAGAGTTCATTAAACCTCTCATTTAGGATTCCTAAAGGACAGATGAAGGCTCTACTACCAGTATCTTTAATCAGATTAACATAAGGGAGTCAAGTCTGAAATGTGACCAGTTGTTATTGTCCAAATATTGTGGACACTTGAAGACTTAGATGAAATACTCATTTCAGTAACCTCAGATTAATTCTCACCCAAATTACTCCACTAAACACAGTGGGCTCATTATCTCTACTGCCATGTCTGATGCCCACACAGGGTTTCCACTGCTCAGTTATTCAAGAGTTAGAATTCCTGCAGCATGCACAGTCAGAACTTTCCCACAACAGGAAATAACTTTCCTTTGTGCTAATGTAGGAATTACTACCAAGCCCACGTTGAAACAGGCTGGGGAGAACAGTTGTTCAGCAAGCCTGCATTACGCAATTATCTTCCAATGTGCACTCCCATGGAGAAAACAGTAATAGTTCTCCCCATATAAACCCTATAAAAGAGAGAGGGGAAGAGATAATGCAGTACAACTTCAGGAGACCACACAGATATGAATACTCAGAAGTGCACTGTCATTCTGTGAACGCACAGAAGCCAAGCAGGATCTGCAAGCACTTTTTGCTTTGACAGCTTCGTAGAGCACTTAAATTCCAGCAGAACCTGCACACACGAGAGTGGAGAGGCACATGAAAGGCAGTCCCTGAAAGGATGGCAGTTCTGAAGGCTGTGTTGCTAGGTGTGCCAGAAAGCCCACCAGCAGTTTTCCTTTTAAAATATATGATAATATCAAAACAGAATGCGTTAGTTTTCTGCTTCAGGTCAAGTAAAAACTTCTCTTGGTTGCATAACAGGCAGTGACAACAGCGTACTGTTAACACTTTACAGGCGCATTTGCACACACCAGCGCACACATGTGCCAGAAGGCAACTCCTGTAATGAGATTAACCTCTGTACATGAAGCGTGCAAGCAGGTAATAAGCAAGGGCTACGAGAATAACAGAGGGCCCCCCGTCCCACCCTCCGAGCGCTACCACAACCACCACACGCCCCGGCAGCTCGGGGCGCGGCCGATGCCGGCCGGCAGGAGGAGCGGCCCCCGCCTGAGGGATTATTCGGGGCTGGCAGCGCGTCCCACAAGGCCCGGCCGCACGCCGCGAGGCTGCGGGGATTTCACTCGGCAAGAGGCGAGCTGGGGACGGCCGCACGGGTACTCGGAGCGTCCGGAGCTACCCCTGCGCCCAGGGGAGGCAGAGGGACGGACCCCGAGGCGCAGCCCGCGCTGTGAGGGCGCCTTTCGGAGGCCCCGTGCCGCCGAGTGGGGCGGGGCCGGGCCGGTTGGCGGCCGTGCGGCGGAGCCGCGCGGTACTCACCGGGGCTGGGAGCGAAGGAGGACGAGGAGGAGAGGTCGCCGCCAGCTGAATGCTCCAGCGCCGCCGCCGCCACGCACTGAGGCGGCCGCCCCACGTCCCGCCACTTATAGGGAGCGGCCGCCGACATCTCGCGAGAGCTGCGAGCGCGTCACGGCCGCTCCCCGGGGGGCGGGCGGGGGGGGGGGTGAGAATTAGTTCCTAAAACAAAACAAAACAAAAATAAAACCGCGAAGAAGCGTTATTACAGGAAACTCTTGTTCATCCTCTGTGTCATAAAACCCATGTCCCGGTAGCTTTAATTGTGTAAAGGTGGGAAACGACAAGGAGCCAGCGTACCTGTCAGCCTCGGAACGCCGAGCGTCGTTCCTGCCGTTACCGCCCCAACAGCCGTCCTGAACGTCCTGTTCAACGTGTGCTGCTCGGCACACACAGACCTCTGCTGCTCATCCGTGCGCCAGGACGGCAAATGCCTCTAATACAGAGCAGTACAGTAAAAAGTATCGTTATCTGTCCAGGATGGGGATGCGAGGCTTCTTGCAAAACATAGTAGCAAAATATAAAAAACATCTCTCCGTCTTACCTGTCTGTTATTCCCTTGTTACAATATTATAAAATACCCTTTGACTACTGCTAGAGAGGTTCTGACCCTTGCTCCCACAGGACACAATCTTCCTAATACGAAAGGGTAGATTTAGATTAGATATGAGGAGGAAATTCTTCACTGTGAGGGTGGTGAGGCCCTGGCACAGGCTGCCCAGAGAAGCTGTGGATGCCCCATCCCTGGAGGTGCTCAAGGCCAGGCTGGATGGGGCTTTGAGCAACCTGGTCTGGTGGGAGGGGTCCCTGCCCATGGCAGGGGGTTGGAATTAGATGATCTTTAAGGTCCCTTCCACCCCAAACCACTCTATGATTCTGTGATTCCTGGGCTTTGGAAGAGAGCATGTTTGTTTGTTTGTTTTTCAACCCGTTCAAAAAAGACCTTCCCAGAATGGTGTTTCAGTTTGTTTCTGCAAAGTAAAATCAGTTCACTCTTCTTGTTTCAGAGCAGAAGAGATTAGAAAGCTATTCTGGAACAAAATAGGGATTTTCACTTCTCTGAAGTGCTTTATCATGCCTCTGTTAGGACCCATACCAAACACTTCACAGGCACTCCACTTTTTTTCCTTGTTGTTATCTGAGACCTCCATTTGTTTCTCCTTCACAGTCATACGGCTTCTCACGTGTAAAATATTCAATTGTCAGATACCTCTTTTGCCAGAGATATCTGTACTGGGAATTCCGGAGTATTCCAGGCATTTTAGATACAAATACGCATCGCTGTTATTTGTAGCACAGGGACACCTGCAACTCTTGCAGTCCCGGGACATACTCCACCAGAATACAGCTGGGGCACAGTCAGGATAGCTGACCCCAACTGACCAAAGGGATGTCCCGTTCCATGAAGTAGCACGCTCGGCAACAAAACTGTGGGGAAAAACGGGGAAGGAGGGGCAGCTGGAGCGATGGCATTTGTCTTCTCAAGAAACCATTATGTGTTATGAACCTGGGTTTCCAGAAAGTGGCTGAACATCAGCCTGCCAGTGGGAAGCCATGAGTGAATTCCTTATTTTGGTTTGGTTGCACAAGCAGCTTTCAGATAGAGACAGCTTTTACCTATTAAGCTGTCTCTATCTACCCACCAGTTTTCTCACTTTCACCCTTCTGATTGTCTTCCCCCATCATGATGCAGAGGAAATAAAGGAGTGGCTGTGTGGAGCTCAGCTGCCTACTGAGGTTAAACCACAAGATATGCTGAGCCAGAGTCAACTGACAGATAGAAAGCTAGTCTATTTGTAAGAACTGATACAAAGATTTTCACTTGGCATCATGCCTAGTGGATGAAGAGATATCATGGGGAGTCGAAAAGGAAGCAGTAAAGTCAATGTTTACTTCAGTATACATAGCCTGTGTTAACCTTCCACCATACCTGGAGGTTCTCTTAGACTCCAGAGGTACACATGGAAGTCAGGCAATATGATGTATCATTTGTACTTTATATATAAACTGATATTATCTTCAGTACTGTTTAAACAAGATCATACATGTCCACTGTAATTTACACGTACCACGTAGATGACATTTCAGACCCTTGCATCAACAACTGCAACCAATCATCTTTAGAGTTACAATGCATCAAAATTATCTTCAGGTAACACAGATTTTGCCATGATGGTGTTATTCATATCTCAGTATTTCTGTATCCGAGTATCTGTAAACTTGCTTCAAATCCCTGTCTTGCAAAGAAATATGCATGTACTTAGTTTCATGGAGATAACTGCCAATTTACAAAAATACGTCACTACCTACTTTAGATTTGCACAGGGGTAATTGGATATGCCATTCAGTACTTGCTGAATAAGGCTGTAAATAACTACACTGATTTCATCAGACCTATTCATATGGTTGTATCTACTGAAGGATCAGTGTTGCAATGTCCAAGTCGTTACTGAGATATATTACAAAGAAAATCAAAGCAATCAAATGGGAATGGGATTAGAAAGAGAAGAAGAATCTTTGATCAAGAACTCTAATTGCAGCCACATCATTTGCCACACCATCCTCTGTAAGAAAGTTATTTATCTCTTGAGATTTTGATAATAGGCATTTAGAGTGCTTATTAATACAGTGAGCCCTCCTATCCAGCTGCCTCCTGGCCACTCAGGGGCTTTGCAAACGTACTGCCAGGGTGTACTTCGTAGTTTACTAGGGCTGAAATCAGGCATACTGTTTGCAGACAAAATACCACCTCGAACTGCTTTGTTACACTTCGGGGATTATGCCCTCCTCAGATTTGTTTGTGTAACAGCCTGTTGTTGCCTGTTTCTAACTAAATGTTATCATACGTATTTGTAATGGTTATTTTTTTTCTAACACAGATCATTCTAACCATGGTAGGAGGTTGTTTGGAGTGTGCTAGAGGTACGAGACAACTGAGGCATACCTTCCATGTGCCTCAGGTTCTTACACGCAACACTGGCACTGCATTGCTTCTCAGCAGTCAGCATTGCCCTAGGGACACTAAGAGAAAGAAATTATTCAAGTTCCTGAAAGGTAGATGATTTTCAGCATCCATAACATATATAATCA
Organism: Oxyura jamaicensis; assembly: GCF_011077185.1. NCBI lineage: Eukaryota > Metazoa > Chordata > Aves > Anseriformes > Anatidae > Oxyura > Oxyura jamaicensis. The sequence continues at coordinate 36,323,028 of NC_048926.1, forward strand.
AGGCAATTGATTATTATGGTTCCTCTGCTTTTAAATATTTCTAAAGTTCAAAGCATGTATTTTTTTCCTAGTGTTTATAAAAGTTGCTTTGTCATGAGATACAAGTGAATCCAAATGAGCTGGGAAGCAGCATACTTGTCTTGGTCACCTTGAGGCTGTTATCTGTGACCAAACATAACTATCAAAATTATCTTCCCTCAACTGTCTCTCACTGTTCTTTACTTCCAATCCCACACTAATCCATTTCTAGGCTTTGCAGTCCTGCCTTGCACTGTTCTGTCTTTGGACCTGCAACTACCTCCTTATCCACTTAAGATGCCTATCTACCTTGCATCTTGGTTTGGGGTTTAAGTCCTTGATATATTGCTGTATGAAATTGCTGTATGTATTGCTGTATGAAAGCTTTCAACCAGTCTTGGTTAATTATGTCAATAGCTTCTCTGCTGTGGCTTACTTGACTTTTTCTCTCCTAAGGAGGGGATATCAGATTTGTGAGGCATGATCCTCCTTTTCTAAGTCCACATTAATCATCTTTATAAGAATAGCATACTTATTCTGCTCTGCCCAATAGCACAGCACTCCCACCTTTTGATTCTGAGCAGCATGATCTGCAGTTTTTCTCTATTACGTGCTTCACTTCTGGAATGTACTTATCTTCTGATAAGTCATGTTTTTTTCTTAGCTGTCCAAAGATCATTACTTCTTACCTCTTCAGCTGTGACTGACAGCTGATTTAAAAGAGAGGAATGTCATCGTGAGCACAGTACCATCCCTGTAATAGATCTGAGATGCTTGATTAAGACAGAAGAGAAGGGGAACTCATCCTAGCTTGAGAGGCACAGGGAGTCAACTACACACTATACATACCTACATACTGCACAGAGGTGTTTTTTGTTTGGTTGGTTGTTTTTCATTCAATTCCTGTTGTCTCTGCTCCTGCCAGATGTCTTTGGAAAGCTAAGCAGCAACACATTCTTATTGAAACATGCAGCACTTTCAGAAAGATCACAGCAAGCCTTCAAGTCTCATGTGACACATGTGATAGCCCTGTAGCTACCATGTTTTACATGCCGTAAAACACTAGATGAGGCCCTGACAGAAGTTAACAGAAGTATTAACACCCAGAAAATATAGTTATTGGAAAGAATTTTGTTATCATAGATACTAGACAAGCATAGGAAAAAAAAAATCCAGGCCCTATTCTAGAATTAAGGAATGTATCTGTTATCACTAGGGAAAACAGGACAGAAAATTATAAGGATTTAAACTATTTTAATATCATATTCAGTGCAATGGAGAGAAGAGAGACGTAACCATAAGTCACCAACTGAGGTATCCATGGACACTTATCTGGTATCATAATTTATATCTGCCTAAAAGGTGCAAGAGAAACCATTCTGCTATCCAGAGGCCAGACAATTTTGCTGCTATGCACTCTGACAAGCACATGCACTTTCAGCACATGTCCTTAAGAAGAGGGCATAGAGAAAGGGAATTATGGTTACTACTTGTAACTCAGTGCTAAAAACAAACAAACAAACAAACATATAAATAAATAAATAAATAAATAAATAAAATCAGCTGTCTGTTTTCAGACTGTTTTGCAGTTTTCTTAAGAAATCAACATTCAAAAAATATTTCAGTGTATTTATATAAAGTTATCATGGCTTATTCCTCTTTGGGAATGTCATGTTGTCTCATTGATGTTAATTACCAAGTCAGTACTGTAGTCAGTACTGTTCATGTTTATCAGCAGTGATAACAATGGCATTCAAGACTTCTCAGCATGCTGCACAGATAAAGTTCCTTGAACACAGTTCTTTCAGTATTAGCCGGGTAAATCTCATCTAATTTCATTTTCACAGAATGTAGTCCTGGTTTTGGATCTATAGGTACTAGACTTAAACCATAGACTCCTTGCTAGACAATAAAATTGTACTATATTTAGTTAGCTGCATAGAATAATAGTTAACATATGCATTTGACTGATGCAATGGGAGTGTTGACTACAACACTTTAAATGGATTGTGCTATGAAGACATTATCAGTCTATAAAGCTACTCCAATACCTTTACTCATTTCTATTTCACTAACATGCTTTTTTTTTACTCTGTATGCTACGCGTGTGAATGACATCATTGCTTATGCATAAAATTATCTTCTCAGAATTTATAACATAACCGGAGGACGCTCTACCGGATGCTTTCAATGTAATCTAATATAGAAGCTATTTTTAAGAGTGCAGTATTAAGAGTGAGCATGGGAAGGATAAGGTGTTGAATGATTTAATATTGGTAGTTGCTCTGCTAGAGATGTATTGTCACAACAAAGATCAGTACATTCTAGACAATGGACAGATAAGAAATATTTCTGTTTCTGTATGATGTTTTACTTGTCAACTGGTGGTCTGACAAAAAAAAAAAAAAAAGTATAATAGTGGAATATAAGTAGCATAAAATGACCTTCATGTTCACTCAAGAAGTTTTATAAAACCCCTCATGGAAATTTTAATACATCAGAACAGTAGTTTATTAGCAGTAGTTGCTGGTCTATTGGGATTTCATTTTGGTTATGCTAGGATGTCTCTAATGGCTATGGCTGTAAATGTCAGGGATCAACAAGTGCCTGGTCTTTAAGGCAAAAAAGTCATGAGTCAAGGGTGCCCCCAGCACAAGCAGTGCCCTCAGTGGCAGGGTACAGTCCCACAGGGTCTAAACAGGGTCCCCAAGCAGGGTCAGGGCCCATCAACAGTCCAGTAGCCACCAGATAAGGCAAAGTAATTAATCAGGCCCTAGGTCATTGGAATGGAGGACTACAAGCTTTACAGGAGAGACAGGCAGGGAAGAAAAGGTGGGGCCGTTGCTCTTTACATTATGAAATGGATAGATTGTGAAGACTTGCCTCTGAGAAACAGCCCAGAGCAGGTTGAGAGCCTGTGGGTAAAAATTAAGTACCAGACCAACAAAGGGCACTTTGTGGTTGGGGTCTACAACAGGCTGCCCGATCAAGGGGAGCTTGCTGATAAGGCCTTCTTGCTCCAACTACAAGAAGCTCACAGGCTCCCATCCTCCTGGGATCACCTGCGTGTCTGCTGGGAAAGCCAAGTGGCAAGCAGTAAGCAATCCAGCAGACTCGTGGAGTGCATTGAGGACAACTTCCTCGTCCACTTATTAGGCAAACCAACCAGAGGAGAAGAGTTACTGGAGCTGGTGATCACCAGTGTGTAAGAGCTCATTAAAATGGTTAAGACTGGAGGCAGTCTGGGTTGCAGTGACCACACCCACGTCGAGTTTGTGATCTCGAGGAATACGGGCCTGGCTGAGGGCAGATGCAGGACCCTGAAATTCCGAAGAGCCAGCTTCCAGCTGTTCAAAGAATAAGTGGATGAGGTCGCATGGGACACAGTCCTTAGGGACAAAGGATCTGATCAGAGCTGGCAGCTCTTTAAGTGTATTTTCCTCAGAGCACAAGAGCTCTCTATTCCTCTATGCAATAAATCAAGGAGAGAAGGTAGGAAACCAGCATGGTTGAATAAGGATCTGCTGGACAAACTTAGGCAAAAGAAGGAACAGGCACAGACAGTGGAAACAGGGCCATGTGCCCTGGGAAAAGTACAGAAATGCTGTCAAGATGTGCAGGGAAGGGGTCAGGAAAGCCAAGGCACTGACAGAATTAAGCTTGTCAAGGGACATGAAGAATAACAAGAAGGGGTTCTACAGGTACACTGGCTGCAAAAGAAAGACTAAGGAGAGTGTAGCACCTCTGACAAATGGAGATGGAGAACGTGGAGAAGGCAGAGGTACTTATCAACTTTTTTTTTTGCCTTGGTCTTCACTGGTGATCAGGCTTCCCACATCTCTCAAGTCCCTGAATCTCTAGGCAGGGGCTAGGGGAGCAAAGTCCCTCCCACTGGAAGTGAAGAGCAAGCTCAAGACCACCTGATGAAACTGAACAGGTACAAGTCCATGGGGCCTGATGACATGCATCCCAGGGTCCTGAGGGAACTGGCTGATGTAGTTACCAAGCCTCTCTCCATCATATTTCAAAAGTCCTGGCAGTCAGGTGAAGTCCCTGGTGACTGGAAAAAGAGAAACATCACTCCCATTTTTAAAAAAGGGTAGAAAGACCTGAGGAGCTACAGACCAGTGAGCCTCACCTCTGTGCCTTGCAAGATCATGGAATAGATCCTCCTGGAGGCAATGTTAAGGCATATGCGTGACACTGAGGGAATCCAAGACAGCCAGGATGGCTTCACCAAGGCCAAGTCGTGCCTGACCAATCTGGTAGCCTTCTGTGATGGAGTGGTTAAATGAGTTGACAAGGGAAGATCAACCAATGCCATATAGCTGGAATTCTGTAATGTTTTTGACACAGTCCTGCATGACATCCTGAACTCTAAATTGGAAAGATACGGATTTGAAGGATGGACCACCTGGTGGATAAGGAATTGTCTCTGTGGCTGCACAGAGAGAGTGGTGGTCAATGGTTCTATGTCCAGGTGGAGGCCGGTGACGAGTGGTGTCCTTTAGTGATCTGTCTTGGGACTGCTGTTATTTAATATCTTTATCAATGACACAGACAGTGGGATTGAGTGCAAGTTTGTAGATGACACCAAGTGAGTGGTGCAGTTGATACAACAGAAGGAACCAAAGGTCCAAAGGGACCTGGACAAGATTGAGGAGTGGGCCCACGTAAACCTCATGATTTCACCAACTCTAAGTGCCAGGTGTTGCACCTGGGTCAGGGCAATCCCAGACATGAGCACAGTCTGGGAGAAGAAGTCACTGAGAGCAGCCCTGCAGAGAGAGACTTGGGGGTTCTGGTGGACATGAGCTAGCAGTGTGTGCTTGCAGCCCAGAAGGCCAACTGCATCCTGGGCTGCATCAACAAAGGGGTGGGCAGCAGGTGGAGGGAGGTGATTGTCCCCCCTCTGCTCTTCCCCTGTGAGGCCCCACCTGGAGTGCTGTGTCCAGGTCTGGGGTCTCCAGTGGAAGATGATCAGAGGGCTGGAGCACTTCTCCTATGAAGAAAGGCTGAGAGAGCTGGGGATGTTCAGCCTGGAGAAGAGAAGGCTCCAGGAAGACCTCACTGTGGCCTTTCAGTACTTAAAGGGGTCTTATAAAAGTAATGGAGAGGGACTCTTTGCTTGGGCAGATAATGACATGACAAGGGGAAATTGTTTTAAACTAAAAGAGGATAGATTTAGACTAGAGGTTAGGAGGAAATTCTTCACTGTAAGGGTAGTGAGGCACTGGCACAGGTTGCCCAGAGAAGCTGTGGATGCCCCATCTCTGGAGGTGTTCAAGGCCAGGTTGCATGGAGCCCTTGCCAATCTGATCTAATGGGTGGTACCCATGCCTATCACAGGGGGGTTGGAACTGGATGATCTGTAAGGTTCCTTCCAACCCAAGCTATTTTATGGTTCTAGGTGAAGCCAGGAAATGAAAACAACAGTTCAGGAGCAGTAGAAAGCAGGAATGGAGAAAGGTACATCTATAACATAGCTGAGGCCTGAACTTAAATGGGATGCCTGGGCCATGGGCAGAGGGTCTGTGGGTGACAGTGCTCAGTGAGACCAGTCACAGCAATTAAGGTTTATAAGTGCACTCAGGGCCCTGACATAAAGTTGCAATTAAAGCCCTTCAGAAGTCCTATGGATGCAGAGATTCTTACATTTTCCTTCACCCGCTTATCTAGGTGATGCTATTGACTCTATCAGCTGATGGGATGTCAGTTATCCAAGAAAGAGAGAGCTGGGACACGTTGTAAGAGATCATTATTCCACTCCTTTGTCTGCAGTAGTATTTGTAATTTCTGGCAGGAATCTTTTAAACCTGTTTTTAAGACCCTCTGACAATGAAAGTTTCATAAGTCACCCAGGCTATCTGAATCTTACCATTTATAATGGTTACACTGAGCGTCTCCCAATGCATTTCAAGGACTCTTCTGTGCTCTGCAAAAATAGAGGCCAGGTACTATTCTTCTTTTCTTTAGGCTGAAGGGCTTTATTTCATTCAGCCCTTCTTTGGCAATGTTTGTTAACCTGATGATCCTCATTCTTCTTCTTCTGAAGTAGAAGCAGTGATCTTAAATGGAAACACTTCTGGTCAATCCATATTACCAGGATCTCACTATGATATTGACCTTTATCCTAGTTTTAAAGCAATGGTTAGAGCTAGACTGTAATCTGTTATGATCCTCAGAGTCTTCCCTGAAGAACGGCCTCACAAATGGTTCATTATCCAGTGCCTGTGCAGACAGCTTGACATCAAGCAACATTTTGCATTCAACTTCAGTGAATTTCATCCTTTATCCTCATTTAGACAGTATCTCCATTTTCTCTAGTAAGCCAAGTTCATTTCAAAAACTTTCCTACACATTTCAAGTTATTTATTGTGGTGTATGTTTCCACATTTCAAGACGATGAATGCCAGTGTAACACAATATTTGGACAGCCAGAGTAACATTCAGATGCCCTTCATAAGTGTGCAATAAGTTACTGAGGTTTTCTGAAAGACCTGTTACCATTCATCAAATAACTCCTGACCTTTGCAATATGATAAGGTATGACTGAGATTACTCGTGACATTACTTAGAGTATTTCCTTGAAGAAAATTAATGTTTTGTTGTTGCTGCTGTCATTCAGTAACACTGCAAGAATCTAAATACATTCTAGGCCCATAGAGCTAAACAAAGTGCAAACCTAAGTAATATAAAACACAGTTGGGCAGGATGCTGGAATGAAAGAGGTTGCTATAATCGTTTATGTGGAAAGTTAGAAGTGACTTATCTGAAGTCTTGTAACAGATCATCGGCAGTACTGAAAGGAGAACTGAATGAGTCAGCTATCTCAAATTGAAAAATAACCAGAAGTTCTTTGTTTCTGTGCCTTCCTCTGCAGCCTCCTCCAGTTCAACAAAAGACTGAGCACTTTCAAAGAAATTGTATTTAGCACCCAACAATTCCTGTAGGAGTTTATATTATACACTATTAGAAATTTTCAATTTTGGAAAGCATTTCAGATTATTATTATTTTTTAATTAAATATTAAACTTGACCACACAAAGCATAGTTCATATGAGTGTCACTTATGTACTTAGCTTTCTAGATTATATCTACCACATGCAGCACAAGGGAATACAGCATAAATAAGTTTGTTGCAGGCAATCATAAAATGATAAGCCAATCTCTGTGGTTGTAGCATAGGATATCCTATCCTTTTCGTTTGATTTTCCTTATTTATCATCTTTGTACAGTTTGGGTTTTTACATTACGATGGAAAGCTTTTACTAGAGTCAGAACCGGGTCCCATATTACTGTGCTGAATGCTGAGTGCTGACTGTGGATTCCAAAGCAAACAACAATTCAAGATCAGGTCCTCTGTCTTGCTACTGATATAGATGGGATTTGGCCACTTCTGACCCATTCACTTGCAAACCCCATACACTTGTGAAGGAAAGATCTGTAAGGAAAGATGAATTGATTGTTGGCTGGTACCGTATGTGAATAGTATTTTCTTTTGACAGCTTTCTATCTTTATTTCAATAATGAAGAATACTATTCTATCCTGTTTTCCCTATGACAAAATAAATTTCCCAGAGGTCTCTAAAACCTAAAGGATTCAATTCTAAATAAAACATTAGCTTCACAAAGACAGTATTTTTAAAGAAAATGCTTAAACAGTCTCTGTAAGATTCTAGGAGAAGGCTGTTCAACAGAAAATTAATCAGCCACACATCCTCAAAGATAAAGGAACAGCATTCCTTTCTGGAGGAGCAGTTTCCCCCTTCTTTCATATGCTCTCATGTAGACTCATGTAGACTCCCTTCTCTTCTAAAGCATGTTGGTGTTGCTGGAGCACGCTGGATAGTGTCCTTTTGACAAGATAGTGGCCTTGAATATCAGTTACTGGCGTGTAACTCGTGCACAGTAACATTAACAAACTCTGGTTAAACTCCACTTGGCTGCTTTGACACAATCTATAAACAATGATTCATCTTTTGCTGTAGCACATAGTTCACCAACCTGCTAAATCAAACACTGCTATTAAAACTGACTATTACATGTGTGCTGAACTGTATTCCACAGAGCTGGACTGCGATTCCAGAATTATTCCACGTGTACACAAGATGAAGTCTTCTGGTCAGTGATGCAGGGGAGTGAGAATCAGCAGGTCAAGGTTCAGAATTCACTGGTAACGAAGAGGGCCTCCCCTAGACTTCATACTGGCTAAACATAAAACTGGTGATTTAGAAGTTCTGGCACATTGTTAGCATGGCATTCCTCTCACACTCATTAGCTGCATTGAGAGGCAGAGCACATAAGCTTGGGTGTCCCATTTCATTCTGTTACATGGCTTCCAGACTGCAGATGTTCGTCTCCCAGTGAGACTGGAGCATAAAACCATAGAGCTGGTGTCCACCTGTGTTGATCTGTCCTAACCTACAGAGTTTGGGACTAGTTACTTTGTTTTTTCCATGGTAGTTAAATGCTCCACATGGATGTTTTGATGTTTAATAGGTTGTTTACTTCAGAATGTTTTTCTGATGGTCAGAAATACAGCCCCTCACCCACAGTGCTCAAAGTCAGCAGTAAAGACAACCCATAATGCTAATGCAACTGTTTTAAATGGATATCCTACTGTGTTTTATAATGTAGAATTGTCCTTTAAGAAATGGGAAAACCTGGGCAGGGAGATAACATTACTTAGCACAGGAGCAAATCAGAGGCTATCAGAGTAGTTTAGTTCTAGCTTCAGTGTTTTTATCTTTCCAACTGTAAAACAAAAATGTTGAGTTCACTTTGTTATTAACATATAAATATGAGATGCCCTCAATGAGCTTCAGCCTCTGGGGAAGTTTTAATCTGCAGTCCTGTATAGCTATGTGTGTTCAACAAGTTCTTGACAGAGGCTCAGGAATGTCAAGAAGCCAAAGAATAAAAGGCTTTATAAACCAGATCCTGGTCTTTGATAACACCTCAGATGAAACAGGAATGACTGAAAGGAGGAGTAGGGGAACAGCTGACAGTCAAAAGCACTGAACATTTGGTTTACCAGCCATAGACAACTGGTCAATGAGTTCTGCTGGCTAAAGTAACAGGACTCAGCCAAGAATGATCCACACTTAATGAAAACTGGTCTGTTTAATCATTGTGAGGCTCACTCGTGTTGATTCCCTTTTCTTCCATGGCATTTCCTGGCTATATGCATTGGGGGTAGTAGTTTTGCTTAAAAAACAAAGCATAGAGACTGTCAAGGTATTTAACAGCACAACTGGAACAAAAGCTCAGGGCTGCCTGCAATATCTGTTAGAAATACTGGACTTCCTGTAATCTGATTGTTAAGAAAATATTTTTCTTAAGTCATCTGATTTGTTAAGGGACAGTAAACAACAGCTGTTTTGGCAATGATCATGAATTCCCTTTGATATTTTAATCCATGTTTTAATGGTCCCCAAGTTCTAAATTTCTCTTTGACTGAAGTCTTCCCAAAGAATACAATCCAAACATCTGTGCTGTGCTTTTTTGGAGTTGAGATGGGCTAGAGAACTGCAGAAGAGCTGCTTTGGAGTGGTTGTTTTATTTCTAACCTTGAATAATGTACTGTTTCACTTTTTTCTACCACAAAAGGCCTGTGAATCAGGCTGCCACGGTCATTCACAAAAGTTTCCATGTGCAAATACATTCATGAGTATCCCTCAAGCAAGGATAACACATACTATTAATAGTACATGTATATGCTCTGAAATGTTGCTATTCTGGGCATTAGAACTATATTGATTCTGTTGTAAAGGATTTCTGTACTGGTAGGTAGGGAGTTACAGAGCACATTATAAATCATGCACAACATTGATTTCTGCATTAGTCATTCCTGTCTTCACATTTTTTGTTTGTTAATATTGCACAAGGGACTTTATTTCATCAGTACCAAACATCTGGAAAACTCCTTGCTTAGGAGTTAAATCAATGTCTACCGAAATCAATGGAAAAGCTCCTATTAGTTTAGTGGCATCTGTATCTAAACTAGCACTCTTTTACAGGAGCAGGAATTTTTTTCTTAATTTGAGCAACAAAATAATCTTCCTCTGAACTAATTCAGTCAGAATGAATCATAATAAAATAAGGTTTGTAGATTTTCTAGAACTGAGAGACTTTGAAAAGCTTAGTTTCTAATCAGTTACTTTGTGTGAATCTTACACCTTCACTGATTTTAAATTCAGTAGGCTAATTTAAGAGTACTTTCTTTGCTTTAAGAGAAGGCTAAGAGATTGTAGTTGCCATCCTTCTTTTCCTTTGCAAGTTGAAGAGGTTATTTTCCCTAGCTGTTTGTCTCCCTTTGGCTCTATGAAGTTACTTAGTATGAAGTCCTTAGATTTACTGGCAAAGGACTCCCTGGGAGTATTACTTAATTCAGTTTTGGCAAGATCAGTTAAACTAGCTTAGGCAGGTTCAAGGCAGACAACAAGCAACTCAGGCTGTGGGAGGATGTTTCTCAATATTCTATCCCCTGAAGTTCAAGGAAAGCTAGTAAAATGGATAGACACTGAAGGCTGTTCCTTGCCAGCTCTTGCTTCCACTTAACACAACAGGAGTACAGACATCAGGAAGTCCATGACAGTCCAGGAGTATAACAGCAACTGTAATGGAACCCGCCAGAAGAAAATGCACTTGCAGCAGAATAAAAATAAATGGTATCTCCACAAGTTTAGTTGAATTTCTGAAAGTGGAGAAGTTCTGCTGACAAGCTAACTTTGTGGAGTGCATTCTAAAGGTTTAAAGGACCTGGTCTTCCTTTCTGCACACCTTACTATTATACCGTCATCTAGCTATCTATAACATAACACAAGTGCAAAACTCCATCTGTCATCATCTTTTATTAAGTTGTTTTGATAGCTTAGTCATTATCCATCATAATGTATCCACTTGTATCAACTTCACACATAATTAATGGATCAACTGTATTAATACCCTTTTTGTTTTGGAGGGGAGTAACTACGTCTGTTTTAGGACATTATGACCCAGCATTCTGAAACCACCAAGTCCATATTTCTCTGATTACCCAGTCAGACGAATTTTGAAGACAACATGATACGAAGCGATGGAGAAAACCTGCTGCCCTATCTTGTTCCCATCTATTTACTGTTCCTTGCCATGTCAGATAAAAACAACCCTCTCAAATCTACCCAGTGAGCCAATTGTGTAATACTCCCCAGTCCAGGTCCATCAAAATAAAGTAGGCTGTTTCAGACTGCTTAAATATCTTCGTTAACTCATGTGGGTTACTGAATGAATATTCATACATGCAGCTCAACTGCTACATCTGAAACTGTGGTAACCTTCAGTAAGGGTTACAATCTCTTGCATCAGCACTGGTGAAATGAAAGGAGATTGTGTCTTTCCTACCCAAAACTGTAATCATGCAGTAAGATCATCATGGAACAAAACTTGGTAGAATCACATTCTCACTAAAGAAAAATTTCATTATTAGTGATTAGTTGTTCCTAGGATTTCAATTCTAAAGTTATTTCAGATCAAAACTTTGAATGAGGTCTTTGCCCTTGCTCTATTTGTAAAGCTCTCTTGTGTAACCAAATGAACAATAGATGCTGACTTGTACCTATGAAAAACTGTACAGGAAGCCTGTGAACTGAGCTCATAAGAGATTTCAGATCAAAGGTAAAAGCAGATTGAATTACAAGGGTAGAACAAGAACAAAGCGCATTTGTTGGAACTGCATATTCCAGTCCTCCAGTAGATCATGTAAGTAACAGCAGTTTGACTATAAAAAGGAAAGACGAAATGGAAAAACTCCAGATTACCAGTAACTTTGTGGGAGTGAGTGCATTGCCCTCAGCTGATACTGGAGTGGAGTTCTGCATGCAGATAAACTCCTGAAGATACATTTGTCATTTAAAAAATATGATGTATTTGTTACAGCCTGGCATAGTTCCATTCGCCTTTGTGCTCAGCAGTTTGCTGTAAGGAGACTTAATTCTGGTTTTTAAGCTCCTAATTCCCTGGGTTTGGACATTCACTGTTTATTGTTCTGATGCTGTTATGCTGTTCACAGGCACAATTTTCTTCCAGGATGCCAAACAGTCTGACTGCTTTAAACACCAAAACAAGTTCCCAAACCGCTACACATGTATGTATACTAACATTTATAAAAATTAGCAAAAACTCTGTTTAATCCTACATCCCATAAAACAAGACGTTAGGAAAGTAATAGCCCTCAGTGAGTGTAAGCACTGTGAGAGCATCCCTTCTCCTGGAGGTTTGGCTATCTGTGCTCAGGACTGAGGAAGACCTCAGCTAACCACCACCATGCAGCATGGGCTGGCTGCTCCCTAGGGGAGGGGAGCTGGGAGCTGAGGGAGATCCCAACAGCTTGCAAGCCACAGAACTGTCTCACAACCCTGAGCAAGGTGAGTAGGGCATGAGCAGAGATGGCAGCCAGTCAGCTCAGAGCCCATCACATCAGGCAGGTTCAAGGTCAAGGCCAAGGTCAAGCCAGGAATGCAAGTCAGCAAATCAGGGTCACGATCAGGCTCTGTGAGGGTCACCAGGCAGGTCCACAGTGATGAGGAAGGTCCAGTATAAGGCTGGGGTGTCAGCATGTCAGTCAGCCTCTGGGCCTGGATCAGTGGGCCCATGGCCAGGCATAGGCAGGGCTGCGATGCAGTGGCAGCTGTGGCTCAGCTGGGAGCCAAGCACTAGAAAGGCAGCTAAATCAGCTCCCATGGGAAGCCCCGTCTTCCCTGCAGTGCTGTCTGGGAGGAATCTCTCCAGAGACACCAGAGGGAGGGGACGAGTGTCAGCTGCACTGTCTCTGCATTGGCCCTGAGCCCAGGTAGGCAAAGCCCCAGGAAGAGAGGTGCTTTCTAGGCCCTTACAGAAAATACATTTCATAGCCACAGTAGGCAATGGCTGCAGAGAGGATTAAAAAGAAACAAAACAAAACCTCACTGACTCAAGACCTGAGAACCCTTTTCATGCTCTGGCAAGCCAACTTCTTGATCCTTCCAGCCTCCTTTCTCTCTTTTCTGCTTCTGCTAGATACTTAAAGTTTCTATAATTAAGCTTAAAAGAAAAAGGATGATACAAAAGGGAAGGAGAGGGGACTTGTCTAAATTACCACATGCCAGCTATAAAGACGTAACAGGATGTCTCTTTTTTCCTCAGAGAAGTTGGGCCAATAGATTGAGAAATTCATCCCAGTTTAGCTGCTTGGTAAATAAATAACATTGTAACTGGTCTTTCAAATAAGAACTAGGGCAGGTGTCCAGTAACAATGACAGAATTGTTGAAAGTGTTTATAAAATCATGTAAGAATGAACACAAATAATCCTCAGAGGGTGATTATTATTATTATTTTTTTTTATCCAGATCCCAGCAAACACACACTGAGCCCAAGGTGCACACATCCATTTGAATATCCCTGTCCTTCCTGCCTCAGCAAAGGGGAGGATCCCAGCAGGCTTATTTTCTGAAGATATTTTGTGAGCATCTGCAAAATACTCCGTGGAAAGCATCTTCCCTTGTTATCTTAAGCAGGTGGAACCCACCTTAGTCATTATTTATAAAGGTATTACTGATACTTCTTTCTGTCACCTAGCAAAATCCCAGGCTTCCCCACCTTTTCTTATTTTTTCTCACAATCTGGTTTTATTGAAGTTTTTGTTTGTTTGTTTGTTTGTTTGTTTTTTGTTTTTTCGTCAGATGATATTGTTCTTCTAGCTAAACAGACATTTAAAAACAAAACAAAACAAAACAGAACAGAACATTGTATGTCATGTAAAGTTAAAGCCCATTCCCTTCCTATTCCTTACACTTCAAATGAAACCTGATTTTTCCTTGACTTTCCTCAACTACTCAGCCAATTCTAAAGACCTCTTTTAGTAAGGATCCACTTTTTCTGCCTGTGAAGGAACAGTGAGTCATTGCGTCAGCAGATAGCAGGCTTCCTGAGTGAGTCAACAGACCCTATCCCCTCCTATTCTGTGGCATTAGTATTCTGTAACACAGTATGATGTGTCAGACAAGCACTGCCAGACTGCTATATACTTACCAGGACTGCCTCATACTTCATCCTTGACCTTTCCCCTAGTTTCTAGTTTCTTTTTCCTTTTTATCTTTTTGTACTTTCCCAGTCTTTTGTGTCAAACCTAGTGCCCTTATGGTTAAAAAAAAAAAAAAAAATAGGGTGATCTTTCCCCCAGTTCTTTGTTACTTGATCAGCCCTCTGATCAGTAACTGCATTTACACAAATACTGAAGGCAAAACTAGTCACATAGCAGAGATTAAATAATTTATCCTACTAAATTATTAATGTCAGCACCCCATTTTTTTTTTCTAAATCCCTTCAGTGGAGCCTACTTATAAAGCTGCCGTTTTGATAAAGCTGGAAGATCACAGAGCCTCTGGCAGAAACAAACATCCTGGCTTCCTTTAAAGGCATGTACTATTTCTCAGAACAGCTGCAACTAAGAAAAGCAGAACAAAACAGCACACACACACACACTCAAGAATAAACTACCTGTTACTGTTTCATATAAACTTCTAAATTTTGGACCCACAATCTGTCACATTTGTAAATGTCATTCTGCAGAAAAAAAAACATTAACTTTTCAAAAGTGCAGGGGTGACTAGTGATCCGTCTACCGTCCCTCAAGAAGCAGACAAATTCTAACAAGTATTGCATGATTCTCTCAGGACTTAGAGGCCACTCTTGTTCTATGACAGTTATTCTGGGGAAAAAGGTTGTATTTTCTTAGGCTATTGGCAGATGATGATTCGTTTAAATCTGAATCAAACCAAAAATAAAGCATTGTGTTATAAGGTAGCTGGTATTCATAAGCTGAGACACTACACTAAACAATGAAAGCACATGTAATTTAATATTTTTGATGCAAAGGGTCTGCTACCCTAGGTGAAACAGTCTCAGTCTTGTGTTTGCATTTTAGAATTACTTAACTTTCATGCTCACTTTCATATCACTTTTTCAAAAGACCACTCTTACGAAGTTATTCAAATTCCTTGAGTCTGCTGGCTTTCAGCAAACTCTAGTGCAGATTGTATTTGAATAAAAAATGAGTAGACCTGACCTATGGACTGCTACAGAAGATAAATATATAATGCATAAGACCACTAATATTTCTCCTTGTCAGCAACTATGGCTTTAGCAGCTTTTCAGCATTTTTTTAAGATGCTCTTAACCCAGCACTGACCTTTCTAGGTTTTCTCACAAAGCTTCAAACAATATATATAAATAATTTAAAATGAGTGTACATTTCTTTCGTTGATCTTTGACGTGGATTTCTGGGGGGGAATCTATTTCATTTGTTTCATAATACTGTCTAAGTATTAGTTCCACCCATGTTACTAAAATTATTTGCATATACACATAATGCTTATCAGTACCAGTGAAATATGGGAATTTCTGCAGCTACATCATAGCTAGGTGACATTTAATATTCTGCAGTGAAATGAATTAAAGTAACTATTAAAAACTCCTCAAGTTTATTACAAAACTAGTGTTTGTTTTTATGTAGAAATAAAGGTATAATATCATGAACAGTAAACAATTTTGAGATTGTCACCTACTTCTTACAATGACAGGTATTTCATACAAGCTCTCTTCCATGCTCCACTTGCTCCTACAAGCTCCTGTAAGTTCGTTACTACATTACTGCTTTGAATCCTTCTATAAAAGTTATTTCTGCACAACTGGAAGATATTAAGAATAATTTTGATAATCTATTTAGAAAAGACTCACTTCCTATTTCTGTTTACTGACATACGTACGTAGTATCACACTAACCTTTTGGTATTTTTTAGATATCATTGAGATAACATTTTGATATCCGGCAACACTTACATGATTTTGTAACAACATGAAAAATAACTCATTTTGATCATATGGTCTTACTGATATTTTCTCTCCTTATACAGAACCTATGGAAGTTACAAGAATTTATGACATTTTTTGTTCATAACAGATCCCACTAATATTAATAAAAAGTTTACTGCAGATATCAACTAGAATAAATTTTTAAGCAAAAAAGTGAAAACATGGTAGTGAAAATATGTCTGACCTTCTTGCTAATATTTGCATGTTGACTACTAAACGAAAGCTCATTCTGAATGCCTCATTGTTTCCTTGTATGTTACTAAGATATATGGCATATTATCTGTACTTGAAAAGAGTTCCGTGAGTTCTGGCCATGCCTATCCACATAAATAACAATTAGAAATACAATAGGCTAATTACTTTTCTGACCACACTAATTCTGTACCTAATGACTTGTCCATGCATTCCAGTTCACAGAATTAGAGAATTGCTGAGTCTTGAAGACACCATGGGAAGCCTCT
Organism: Oxyura jamaicensis; assembly: GCF_011077185.1. Classification (NCBI taxonomy): domain Eukaryota; kingdom Metazoa; phylum Chordata; class Aves; order Anseriformes; family Anatidae; genus Oxyura; species Oxyura jamaicensis. The sequence continues at coordinate 36,339,399 of NC_048926.1, forward strand.
ATTCCAAATCCATGCTCAGAGCAGGGTCAGCTGCAACAGGTTGCCAAGGATTGACTACAGTTTAGTTCTCAGTATCTCCAAGGACGAACTGTTCGCAACTCATCTGGGCAATCTGATCCAGTGTTTGGCCACCATCACAATAAAACTCCACTGGAGTCAACAGCCTAACTCATGCTTTAGTTGAAGTGCAATATTTGGGTCTATATAAAACAGATATATTACACACGAGGAGAACGTTGGTACTGTGCACAGAGTTATGGAACAGGGGCAATGATTTCATCATGCTGCAACGATTTGTTGATTAGTGGCAGGACCAGTATATATGCATACAATATATATATATCAGGCTCTAAAAGTGCACTAAAAGGCTCTAATTGCACTGACCAGCCCTGTAACCATCTTTCTCTGTAATTTTCTCATGCAGCTGCTTTCAGCACTGAACTAGCAGTTTTGTTGTATTTGTTTCAGAGCTGCTCTAATCAGTGCCACTGTGCAGCACTGGACAAGACTAATGTGAAAACAGCTTTGTGGAGTCTGCTGTAAACCCATATCTCTTTCTGCAGGGCTGCTCTCCTGCCACTTGCCTCCCAGTCTGTACTTGTGTCTGGCATTACTCCATCCTAGATGCAGATTCTAGCATTTGTTCTTGTTAAATTTCATGCCTTTGCTATTGGCCCAATGCTTCGACCTATGTAGATCCCTTTGCAAAGGCTCTCATTCCTTAAGAGAGCCAACATCACCTTCCAGTTTAGAATTACCAGCAAGTTTACTAAGGATGCATTCAACTCCTGCATCCAGATCATTGATAAAAGTATTGTCCAGAACTGGAACCAAAACTGAGCCTTGGTGAATGCTTCTAGTGACTGGCCACTGGCCTGATGCAGTTCCATTCACTACAACCCTTTAAGCTCTACCATTCAGTCATTTCTTCACCTGGTATATTATGTACCTGTTCATCTCACATTTGGATAATTTCTCCAGGAGAATACTGTGAGGGGCAGTATCAAAAACTTTGTTGAAATCCAGAAAAAATATATCCACTGCCTTCCCTTCAACCACTAAGTGGATTATCTTCTCATAGACAGATACTGAATTAATGAGACAGGACTTTTCCTTTGTGAGCCCATGTTTGCTGGGCCTGATGACTGCATTACCTTTAAATGCCTTTCAGTAGCACCCAGGATAATCTTCTCCATAATTTTTCCAGGCTCTGGTGGTTTTACTCGGGTGGGCAGACGAGCTCCACCACAACTGCTCTCTCACTCCCCCTCCTCAAAGAGGAACAGGGAGAAAATACGATGAAAGGGGCTCAAGGGTTGAGATAAGGATGGGGAGATCGCACAGTAATTATTGTGACTGGCAAAACAGACACCGCATAGGGAGATAGTAAGATTTATTGCCTATTACTAACAAGCTAGAGAAGTGAGAAACAAAGGAAAGAAACCAAAAGCACCTTCCCCTCCATCCACCCTCTTCCACCTCTTCACCCTGAGCGGCGCAGGGGAACGGGGGAATGGGGGCTATGGTCAGTCTATAGCGCTTCTCCGCTGCTCTGTCTCGGTCACTCTCGTCCCCTGTGCTGTGGGGTCCCTCCCACAGGATGCAGTCCTTGCTGAACAGATCCAGCGTGGGCTTCCCACGGGCAGCAGCTCTTCAAGAACTGCTCCAGATATGGGTCCATACCACGGGGTCCATCCCTCGGGAGCAAACTGCTCCAACCTGGGTCCCCCATGGGCAGCAGCTCCTGCCAGGTCACCTGCTCCTGCGTGGTCTCCTCTCCACGGGCTGCAGGTCCGGCCCGGAATCTGCTCCGGCAGGGGTCTTCCACAGGACGCAGTTTCCATCGGTGCAGGCCCACCTGCTCCACCATGGTCTCCTCCACGGGCTGCAGCGTGGAACCCTGCTCCACTGTGGTACTCCATGGGCTGCAGGGGGACAGCCTGCTTCACCATGGGCCTCACCACAGGCTGCAGGGGACTTCTGCTCTGGCGCCTGGAGCACCTCTCCCCCTCCTTCTTCGCTGACCTTGCTGCCTGCAGGGCTGTTCCTCACTCCTCTCACTCTCCCAGCTGCTGTGTGGCACAGTGTTTTTTTCCCTATCTTAAATCTGCTCTCACAGAGGCGCAAACAACATCACTTATTGGCTCGGCTCTGGTCAGCAGTGGGGCCCTTACCAAACATGGGGCAGTTTCTAGATCCTTCTCACAGAAGCCACCCCTATGGCCCCCTGCTACCAAAACCTTGCCACGTAAACCCACTACACAGACACTGAAGTTAAAATTACAGGTCTGTACTTCCTGAGGTTTTCTCTTATGCTCTTCTTTTAAACTGGGATAACATTGGCTAGTTTCCAGTCAATGGGGACCTCTCCAGACCTTTTGTAGACAACTGAGAAGGGTAGTGCTATACCATCTGCCAACTCCCTTGGTACCCAGGGATGAATCACATCAGATTTATAAACATTCAGATGATACAACTGATTCCTTACAATGGTGATGGCAACAAATGTGGACTGCAGCTCTGTAGTCTTCCTGTGTGGCCTGATCTTGCTTAGAGAGATAATATGCTTTCTTTTTCTATTTGAGTTCCATAAAGAATCCCTGTTCAGCCAAGCAGATCTTCTGGCCTACTTACTCAATTTACAATGCAGTGGTATTGCCTGTTTTTAAAATGTGATTCTTAAAAAGTAACCAGCTCCTTTGGACCCCTAAGCTCTCAAAAGCAGATTCCCAGGGAACCCTGCTAACTCCCTAAGTTAATATATATTTGTATATTTTTAATTGTATTTTTGAGGGATTTTTTGATTGAAGAATGCTTTTCTAAGTCACTTCTGATATTATGCTATGACACAGCTGATCTTAACAGTAATTCTAGTACGTTGTCCTTTGGTTAGAGTCTACAGAAGACACACAGCACAAAGCCTGTCACTATCATGAGACTGACCAAAGTTTCATACGAAAGTAACAGTTCTGTTGTGCAATTCCACATACATCAGCATAAAAGCATAACATCTGCAGAAAAGGAAGCAGAGGAAAACAATGGTTCAAGAGGAAGTGATTCAGGAGTAAGCATTCCATGTTGTATAAAATACATATGAAACCCTTAACCATACTAGCAGTATAGCAAAATGTTTCTGTTCAGCACAGAAATAATCACTGAAGTAAAAAAAAATAATTCCTGTTATATTAATATGGCTATGGATGTACTGGACAGTAGGAGTAACTAATCATACTGAGTCAAAAAAAAAAAAGAAATCTGTCATTCCTTGTCTACCTATTTACTTGTTTTCTTCTAAGAATCTTTGTTAATCCTACAAAATGGTAACAAATGGTCCACCCTAGTCACATGGCTGTTGTGTCTATCAGTTAACAGAGGGCAAGCAACACCATCCCAAAACACATGAAATTCCTCCTGACTTCTGAAGCTTCCTCAGCAGACCAGATTTCACTGTGCAAGGGGGCAGGAATTAATTCTTTCCTAGAGGGAAAAAGCCTTCAACAGATTGAGACAACTAATTGGGATTGTTTAACTTGAGAACAAAATGGTCTTTGAACCAGATTCCAAAATAGTGACAACCAGTGGAGGTGGTAATTATCATTTTGGTGAAAACAGCATTATGCAGTACTGCAGCATTTCTGTCCTTCAAATACCAAAAGATAACGAGTTATCTGATGTCTTTTTTTTTTTTTTTTTTTTTCTTCCCAAGGTACAACTTTCTCCTCAATAAAAACAGTTGGAATGGATGCCTTCCAGGTGTCATCTTTTGCATTCCAGGTGTCATCTACCCAATTCAATAATATTCTACAGCTTACAGTTAATAGGCTTTTTTAAACAAAAGACATAAATTAAACATATTAAAAGAACGTTAACTTCTACGTTTGTATGACACATATGTAAAGGAGCATGTGTCATGACAAGAAGGAAAGTTTAAACAGTTATGTAAAATTTGAAATATCTCCTTATGAATGCTGCACACATTACTAAAAAAATGCAGAATCATTACAAAAGGCCATAGTATGAAGGATGGTGGGAGGGAACAGCCAAGAATTCTTCAAATTATCTCTGTGGAATATCAAGAAATCACAGACTTAAACAGTGGCTTTTTCTATGCATAATTCGTAACCACAAACATATTTACAGGGTTTTGGAAGGTGTAGCTAGAATTTGAAATATTTTCTTTTTTTCTACAAAAGTAACGCTATGGTTAACACTTCTAGAACTACCACGCTTCCTCCCAACACCACATGGAAGAATAAATCCTATAAATCATAAATCTTCCCCTTTCTTTCCTCTTTCAATACTTTTGCATATTCTGTAGATTGCAAATAAAAATAAGACACTCACATTTGAAATTACAGCCTGCTATTCTAACTGAAGCTTTGTTCACTAACACTGTCCACACAAAGTCCAAGTAACATCAACAGGACCCAGTACATTTAAATTCACTTGCAGTATCAAGACGTTCCACATTATCAGTTTTAGCCTGCTTTTACAATAGAAAGTCTACATCAGATAGTTAGTTAAGTATTAAGGTCCATGTGAAAAGCAGGCTTAACTCAATATATTAGTGCACCAGTTCTGACATTAGGAATACATGAGATCAAATCTAGTAAGGTGATTCATTTAACTTAAATAATATTGCTGAACATACTGATTTAGAGGGTTTCACAACCACATAGAATCATAGAATCACAGAATATCCTGAGCTGGAAGAGACACGCAAGGATCATGGAGTCCAACTCCTGGCTACAAACAGGACCACCCAAAAATCAGACCATGTGTCTGAGAGCATTGTCCAAACACTTCTTGAACTCTGACAGTCTTGGTGATTTAAACACTGCCCTGAGGAGCTTGTTCCAGTGCCCCAACACCCATTCAATGAAGAACCTTTCCCTAACCCCCACCCTGACCCTCCCCTGTCCCAGCTCCATGCCATTCCCTCGGGTCCTGTCGCCGTCCCCAGAGAGCAGAGCTCAGTGCCTGCCCCTCCGCTCCCCTCGTGAGGGAGCTGCAGGCTGCCATGAGGCCTCCCCTCAGCCTGCTCTGCTCTGGGCTGAGCAAACCAAGGGACCTCAGCTGATCCTCATACGTCTTGCCCTCTAGAGCCTTCACCATCTTTGTTGCCCTCCTTTGGATGCTCTCTAATGGTTTTGTTCTTATATTCTTACATTGTGGTGTCTAAAACTGTGCATAGTATTCCAGGTAAGGCCACACCAATGCCTTGAACATAGACATATCCTTAAATCCTCTCTGACCCTGTGTTTCTCCTTCTAGAAAACAACATGTCTGTAAGCATTCAGTATGGATTAGCATGAAGCATTTTAGAATCATGGAATCATTAAGGTTGGAAAAGACCTCCAAGATCATCTGGTCCAACCATCCCCCTACCACCACTGTCACCCACTAAAACAGGTCCCTAAGCACCACATCCAACCTTTCCTTGAACACCCCCAGGGATGGTGATGCCACCACCTCCCTGGGCAACGCGTTCCAATACCTGACTGCTCTTTCTGAGAAGAAATGTCTCCTAATTTCCAAACTGAACCTCCCCTAGCACAACCTGAGGCCACTCCCTCTAGTCCTATCACTAGTTACCTGCAAGAAGAGGCTGACCCCCAGTTCCCCACACCTTCCTTTCAGGCAGCTGTAGAGATCAATAAAGTCTCCCCTGAGACTCCTCTTCTCCAGACTAAACAACCCCAGTTCCCTCAGCTGGTCCTCACAGGACTTGTGCTCCAGGCCCTTCACCAGCTTTGTAGCCTGTCTCTCGACATGCTCCAGGGCCTCAATGCCCTTCTTGTAGTGAGGGGCCCAAAGCTGAACACAGTACTCGAGGTGCGGCCTCGGCAGAGCTGAGTACAGGGGGACAATCACCTTCTTGGTCCTGCTGGCTACACTATTCCTGATACAGACCAAGATGCCATTGGTCTTCTTGGCCACCTGGGCACACTGCTGGCTCATGTTCTGGCAAGCATCAATCAGTACCCCCAGATCCTTTTCCTCTGCACAGCTTTCCAGCCACTCTACAGCAGGCCTGTAGCATTACATGGGGTTGTTGTGGCCGAAGTGCAGGACCCGGCACTTGGACTTGTTGAACCTCATCCCATTGGCCTCTGTCCATTGACCCATCTTGTTCAGGTCCCTCTGCAGGGCCTTCTTTCCCTCTGGCAGATCGACACTTCCCCCCAGTTTGGTGTCATCTGCAGACTTACTGAGGGAGCACTCAATTCTGTCATCCAAGTCATCAATAAAAATGTTAAAGAGGATGGGCCCCAACACTGACCACTAGAACCACTAGAGAACAGCACTGATGACCAGTCACCAGCTGGATTTCACTCCATTCACCACTCTCTGGGCCCAGCTGTCCACACAGTTTTTAACCCAGCATAAACAACAACAGAAGAATTTAACACTATGATACTGATACACATTTCACACTCTGTAGAAAGTACAGCTTGAAATGAAGCCTTCACTCTTAAGATTTTTATTGCTGGACTTTTGAACATATAGAAACTAAAGTTTGAAGTTTTCTGAGAAAGCTTATATTAAAAGGCCATACTGTACCATGAAAAACTGAAAGCATATCAAAACCAAATAGAGGTGGGGATAACTTGATGGAAAGGAATATCAACGTTTCAATTTGCAGGATTTTTAGCTCCACCTAATGGTCAGAATGGAAAAGATTTTCCTATCCACCTCATATTCTCTATATAATTGCTATTCAAAGACATGACTCCTTAGAGTACAAATAAAGCAACAAACATCATTATATCAAAACAACACTAAGTGTGGCACTTACAGCAGCAGTAGTAAAGAATTACCAGTAGCCTTCATATAATCAACAGCTCATGGACATTTGCTGTCATTGGAGCTATGTCAATATTTAGCATGGCTGTTTCCAAAGAACAGGACATTCTGACTGTTACCCTATTCATACTTTAAATAATACAAAAGATTCTTAGTAGGCAAAGATTGGCAGTGTTTGAGGGAACTACATGAATTTACATTGATGCAGATCTGCTCATTATGTTATGCTTTATTTGCTGAAGCTTTGTTCTATATTGGGTTAGTTACTTGTGTAACATGCTTTCTTTGGATAAAAAGAAAGTCTTTCATGCATGCCACTCAAAGATCTATGCGCTAATTCATAAGGTATTTACAGTTTCTTTATTTTTTTCCAACCAGGCATGAACTTGGAACACAGAACATCAAGCAAAGTCAGTGACATGCTGCGGATAAATTTTTATTTTTTATTTTTTTGGTAGATATGTACAAATTCTGTATTTACTCCAGTGCATGTAATGAAAAGCAGTCTTCTTATAATTTGGGGGAATGACAATGGGAAGGTACATATGGTAGCATAAACTGGATTCTTATTGTAAGTAATTCATTTTGAATATTCTTGTGAACATACTAATATGTAAACTAAAATATATTATTCCACAGTGCCATAAATTACTAAGGTTTGAAGTATTTTGTCCTCTTCCCCTACACATATATAGCTGAATCCATATACCCTGCATTTACACTATGACAGACAGAATACCTTCAATAATGATAGATCTCTATTAACAATTTTTTAATACTAGAGTAGCTTTTATGTTGTGGTGTTTCTCAGGATCTAGATGCTAAGCCACCAAAGAATGGGCAGCAGATTCAGGCTGAGTTACTAATTGTCTATGAAGGACAAGAATATAGATGAATTATGATACTGACTTGCTTAGTTGTTTGCTCCAGACAAGGGTAATTTTCTCCGACTCTGTATGTGAAAGCAGATAACCTTCCCCTTCTTGGTAATTCAATGTCAGATGAACATTGTGGCATAAGTGCTCTGCAATCTAATAGGACTGTATCAACAACAACCAATAACATACCACAAAATACTTCAAAAAGCATTTTATTCACTATTATTTGGATAAAAATATTCTTTAATAGAATTACAGCTCAATGTACATTCTAGTTGCCAATATCATCATTTTCTTTCCTTGTGATTTTTTATTTTATATATATTTTTCTACTTAAAAACAGAAAGAAGCCAAAAGGAGAAAACCAGGACTAGATAGACATGGGTAATGATAAGACCCCAGTAAGAGATTATCGCGAGCTAATACAAATAATTGTTTTTAGATTTTAAAATAATGTTTTTAAATACTTAGTTTTTTCAAACTTGAGAAGTTTGCTAAACCTAAACTGCACCTTCCCTAAGTAATTTTTAATTCAAATGCATTGTCATTAATACTGCTGTAATGATAGGCAGTTCTGAAAAATTTCCTAAGTGTTTAAAGTAAAAACAGTAAACTTATAACAGGAATCACAGAACCATAAAATATCCGTACTTGTAAGGGACTCATGAGGATCATTGAGTTCAACTCCTGACTCTACACAGTGCAACTGAAGAGTTAGACCATATATCTAAGAGAACATTGTCCAAATGCTTCTTGAACACTGGCAGACGTAATGACATAATCACTGCCATGGGGAGCCTGCCCCAACACCTTCTCAGTGAAGAAAGAACATCCAAGCACCACTGCACTGCAACAAATACCTTAGAAGTTATACTTCTACAGACTGTCACAGAGCACATGACATTAGTCCATGCTTTCGGTTAAATATAGTTATTCTAAGTCTGTCGTGCTTGGGGAACACACAAGCAAGGCTGAACATTTTACCAGGCAAACATAAGCTATTTCTGAACTAATTCGTATCAGTGTCTTTCACTCAGTGCTAACCATAGATTTATTCATGCTTTTACTTACTTGTAAGACAACATTTACTTTTGGACAATTGAAGGAAAATCTGTTGTTTGGATGTGTTTGAATTACCTCAGATTGAAACAAAGTCTTAGCAGGGGTTTGCAGTTTCTCATGTATAAACCCACGTAATAGTTCAATGAAGTCTGAAAACATTGTTATAGCAGAAATATTTTCCTGCTTGAGTCCTAAGTTTTCTGGTTAGTCAATGATAATGAATAATTACAGTACTTTGTTGTGCTTTCATCCTGAAATCTCCCCAATATTATTTACACATTTTTTCTCTCAAATATTATTTATACAATATTATAATCAGCATAGAGAGATTAAGGGATTCATAGAAACACAGAATCATAGAATACACCAAGCTGAAAGGGATCCACATGGATTATTGAGCCCTGGCTCCACACAGGACCTCTCTAAAATCAAGCCATTTTTCTGAGAACATTGTCCAAATGCTTCTTGAACTCCGGCAGCACTGAGCTGTGACCACTGCCCTGGGGAGCCTGTCCCAATGCCCAACCACCCTCTTGGTGAAGAACCTTTTTGTAACATCTAGACTGAACTTCCCCTGTCCCAGCTCCATGCCATTCCCTCAGGTCCTGTTGCTGTCCCCAGAGAGCAGAGCTCGGCGCCTGCCCCTCGGCTCCCTTTGTACAAGCTAGTTTGAAACAGATGGGGAGAGGTAGAAATACAGTGTCTGTTTCCTGAAATGATACGCATGACCAATATGCGTATCAAGCATATCTGAACATTTCATAACCAAATAATACTGAAATTATCATACATCCATGCCATCTCCTGGTTATGTGATTTATAATGAAATCCGGAGAGAAGTGGAAACCTTTAACAAAGGTTTAGCAAAGAAGCAGAATGGTTACCCTGAAAATAGTTATCATGAAATGAAAAAAAAAAAAAAAAAAAAAGAAAAAAAAGAGAGAGAGAGAGAGAAATACATGGAGAAAAGAGAACACAAACTTCTAAGGTCATGACTGAAACCACCACCCATGGTAAATTGCAAAGAACTCTATTTATTTACTTTGGAAAGATGAAAGGCTGAGTCACTCCTGAGTCAGTGACATAAACCTTGGGTAAGGAGATATTCTACCTCATTCCTCACTCATCTGGTGCCAGAAATATGTTACAAGGTCATTTCCCCTAACTTTCTTAAGCAGGAGATATAAAACTTGAACGGAGAGGTCTCTGGGAAGGCTGCAGTCTTTTGTGTTCAGATGAAAACACCATTACCTGAGAAAACAAAACAGCTGGGCAGCATTCAACTAGCTGTTTACCTGTGGAGCCCTGAAAGAGAAGCAATTCTGTAGTTGAATGGTCTCCCACAGGGTCAAATATTTTATGTCTACATACAAATCAGCCTCTGAACTCAGCCTATTCCCTTCACATCTGACCTCCCACCCTTTTTCCTGTAAATCACCTTAGTAAATTGAAAAGGAACTATGAAGGGGAAAATAAAACCATATACACACCCATTTGATGTATTTACATATGCTCTGGAATGTAAGGCCAAACTCCATTATTTTCACTGACTGATTATTTCTTCCCCTGAGGGAAAGGTCTCAGGAAGGTACTTCTGGATTAAAATTGCAATGGTGGACTAGTTCATTTATACAACATACTGCAAAGGTAAGTTGTTAATTTTTTACAGAAGCCTGAACTGCGTGGAAGAGTCAGATCTACCTCATGTCCCACACTTTAAACAGTGCTTGTCTGCTTCCATAGTAACTAGACCTGCTATGAGTATGTAGACACTTTTCAGAGGCTGTTTTTGAAGGACTCCTTAAGCTGACCGACTAACTTGGGAAAGGAATGCTTCTGCCCTTGCCGTTGCCTTTCTTTTGCTATCAAAAGCATTTGTGAAACCACAAGAAAACTGAACTTGGACTCATATTTAATATATACATATATGTATACACGTTAGTTGTCTGGCTTTATTCACTGCACAAGTATGTGAACTGTTTTGCCATCATAAAGGAGGAAATAAGAAAACTGGAAAACGCAACTGGGATGTGATGGAGTCCCCCCTCCTCAGGCTTAAAGTTTTTTTGGAATCACCGAGTTAATGCATCTCAGACTGCATAATATGTCTCTGCAGACATGTTAAATCTAGTCTCTATTAGTAAGTAGCCAACCACCCTAGTGTGGGAACTGCTTTCTAGGAAGCCTTCCCCCACATAAATATCCTCAAAGATTGGGAAGGCTGAGGCCACCTGGCTGAGACTGAAATTATATAAGATGTATCAGGGAAGAAGTGGCTAGAGGAAATGTAGAGACAGATGATAGGAAAGCTGTGAGAAATCTTCAAGCAGCAGAGATCTGTCTTTAACTCTCAGGGAGAAAATCTCCCATTCCCAGTAAGGAGTAACCAACACAGTGCCAGTTCCCAGATGCCTGGATTCATAGCAGAAAACCCTCACAACAGCTCCAGTCCCCAGCCACCTCCATGCTCCCTTCTCATAAAGCATTCTGCACTTTCTTAGTATAAGAATCATTCATCCTCTAATTCTTAAATGAAAACAGCATTTACTGGTTTTACTTGGCAAGGGTTTGGTAGCAGGGGGTCTGTAGAGGTAGCCTCTGTAAGCAAAGCCCAGCAGCTGCCCCATGTCAACCAGAGGCAGCTCCAGCTGGCTCCAAAAGGGACCCACTGCTGGCCAGAGCCAAGACAATGAGAGAGACTGGTTGGGCCTCTGGGAGAGCAGATTTAAGAAGGGAAAGAAAAACAAAACAAAACAACAACAACAACAACAAAAAAAAACCCTGCTGTGCAACAGCAGCTGGGAGAGAGGAGTGAGAAAATGTTAGAGGAACAGCCTTGCAGACACCATAGTCGGTGAAGAAGGAGGGTTGGAGGTGCTCCCGGTGCCAGAGCAGAACTTTCCCTGCAGCCCATGGAGAGGACCAATGCTGAAGGAGATTGTCCCCCTGAAGTCCGTAGACCACATTAGAGCAGATCTCCATGCTGCAGTCCATGGAGGACCCCTCGCTGCAGCAGGTGGATATGACTGGAAGGAAGCTGCAGCCCATGGAGAACTCACTAATGAGTAGGTTCCTGGCAGGAAATGCACCCCATCCATGGCAAGGAGCCCATGATGGAACAGAAGATCTGGTGGGAGCTGCTGCCTGTGGGAGACCTATGCTGGAGCAGTCCATTTTTGAAGGATGGACACCATGGTACAGACCCATGCTGGAGAGATTAGAGACTCACAAAACGGTTTCGGTTGGAAGGGACTTCTGCAGGTCTTGAGGAACTGCAGCCTGTGGGAAGCCCACATTGCATTGTGGGGTCTCCCGCACTGGAGCAAGGGAAGAAAGTGAGGATGAAGAATGGTGATGGTGAAGCATTATGAACTGACTGCATACCCATTCCCCTGATCTGTTTGGGAGGAGGAGGTATAAGATGGATAGAGGGAAGGTTTTTCTAGTTTGCTTTTAGATCTCACTGCTCTAGTTTGTTATTAGCTGACAATAAAATACATTAAACTTCCCTATGCTGCATCTGTTTTGCTTGTGATGGTAACCAGAGAGCAATCTCCCTGTCCTTATCTCAGTCCATGAGGTTTTTCTCTGTATTTTTCTCCTCATGTTCTGTTGAGGAGGTAGAGTGAGAGAGTGGCTGTGTGGGGCTTAGCTGCCCATCAGTGTTAAACTACCACACAGAATATAAATGGTAATGTGCTTATTTACATGCTCCCATGTCATTTTCTGTTTTGTTCAGTTTTCTAGGAGTGTGCCCATTTCCAACACAATCCGTGAGACTTGACAAGGAACAAGATATTAATATTTACAAAGCCTTTACAAAACAAGTCTAAGACCCATTATCTTCTAGGCTGGACAATGAAAGACAGTAACTGAAAGCTTTTAGAGGGAACAGGAACGTGGTATTTCCAAAAAATATATAAATAAATAAACAGCAAAAGACTTAGGAAGGCAAAAAAATCAACAAATCCTGCCACATTTTATGCATAAAAGATCAAGAAAACTTGATTTTTTAAATGAACAGTTTTAAAGTATTCCTGAATTTAGACCAGTGTTTCAAGCAGCATCTGCTAATTCTTCAAAGAAGACCATATAAAGGAAGGGATCCGTCAGCTCCACGGCTGGTATTTATGAAGACCTTTCTAGCAAGACAATCCTGTCTAACTAGGTTTTTGATCTTGCAACAGAGTGACAGCTAGAAAAATTACGTTTTCCTACAAAATGGTGGCTTTCAGATAGATGGAGTTGCTGAAATGGAGTTCTCAATTACAGTTACATTTTTAATTGCTGTGAATCAGGTATGTTTTAAGCTGGAGCTATGTACAACAATAATTGTATGTTTGTCCTGTCTCTGTCACTGATTATGTCACTGATTAAATGATTAAAGCCAGAAAGAGCATGTGAATCTTCAGCTTCTACCCCCTATCACACAATCTTAGCAATACATTGTGAAACCATAACCAGCTGTACAATTAGATGAAACACTTGGACTCATAGCTTTCAGTTTTAAACAGCTACTCAAAAGTTAACCAACAATTAGGATCTCAGCTAGCTCAACTGCTCGGGACATTTGTTTCATTTTCTTTATCCACTTTCTGGACAAAACTTCTACTCCATAGTTGAAAAGGCCAGAGATCAAGTGTTCACTGATGTCACTGCCATAATTAATATGACTACGGAGTCATATGAGCTACAGGATTAAAGAATGAAAACTTCCAGTAGGTATTAAATGAAGAAATTAACAAGTGCTTAGTCAGGAATCTGTAAAGACAAGGTATTTTTATTTCCAAGGACTCCGAGTAAGCTTATCATAGACTCATTCTGCATAAATCTCTATCTATGCATGTCAGAGGTAGATAAATGTATTATTTGCTCCAATAAGACTAAAAAATCATGTCTTCTGTTGATTTGACAATTGGTGACAAATTAAAGCAATTTCATTGAAATGATTTGAAAATTATCTGGACCTTCCTTGAACAGGGAATTTTGTGCTACTTGAAAATGAATATGAATCATTTGCAATAAAGTAAGATTCTTAAATTACAGGCTTTCAGCATAAGTCAGCAGCTGTCTGGCACATGCATGCTACTAAGTATTATTTCTTGAACAAAAAGACCATTGATTCTTAGATTATGTGCTAAATCCTGCTAAAGGACAGTAAGGATGAATCAAGAAACTGATAATATTCCAGAAGAATTCTTTTAGCTTCAAGGAGGACAGCTTACCTCTCTGGGCCAAAGAGGCATAAAAAGAAAATCAGCTGTCTCTGTCTTGGCCTCATTCTCTCCTTTGAGTGGGTGGAATTTAACGATGACTTGAACAATACGGTGGCACACAGCTGCCAAAAAGATGGTCATCTTATTTTTCATGCTGGTTCTGCTGCCCAGTGACTTGCCTGGGGACCACATTTAACCCACTAACCCAGCAAAAAAACTTTTGAGTTTCCTATTCTGTCAGTTAATTGAAATGGCTTACTGCAAGTTCTGGTGATTATCAGAGCTGGTGTGAGGTCGTGGAAACGTGCAGCCTGAAAGGATAAGGGAATCCTTATGTCTCTTGTAATTCCCACAAACTCTCAAATGTTGAGACACTCATCAAAGGTGGATAATTTTTTAAGGGAAACTCACCAGTCTGAGCTGTGTACTCCAACCAGTGCCCACCTATTTTTTCAGAGACGAGTAATGCTACTGATGTGAAATTACTCCACATTTAGAGTGGTTGAAGTCTCTTCAAGGCTGTATGGATGAGCAAGTCTTACAGTATCACACCTTACACCTCCATCAGCATAGTGGATTTTGCAGTAAATTTGCCACTGCAATGTTGCAAAGTCATCATTACAAGACAAGGCTTAGCCCTTAACTCAAAAGACATAACCTTAAGTAGAAGACTGAAATGAATGCTTTTAAACTCTAGTACTACTCCTCTTGCATTATTTAGAATATAATTGAAATGTCAGCACAAAATACTGTTAAAGCTAGAAAAGTGCACTCATGTAAGTAGTCAGTGTATATCTGCGGTATTCAGCACCAATATTTAAGCAACAGTGCTCTAGTTTGTGTATTTTCTTAGATTTTTAGTATCTGATGGGAAATAACAGCATGGATAATAGCATTACGAATGCAAAGTCTGCTCAGGTATTTTGTTGTACACTTTAAGATTTGTAAAGTCCCAATCTTCAAGAGCCTACCTACCCTGCAAGGTTTCATAAATAGGAAATAAAGAAAACTTACTGAAATGTTAATGGCTTTGTAGCTCGTATGATTTACCCTTCTTTGTGTTGGATGTGAATATAAATCTTTACTCTGCATCTTTAAATCAGAGTTAGCAGGCTGCATCTTCGCTCAAATATAGCCCAAACACTTCCAACACAGGTATGATCTGGAGTTAAAAATAAATAAATAAATAAATAAATAAAGTCTGCCTTTCAAGTCTCATATTTTATGTATAGCTTGTTATTCGAGGTGGGACGGTTCTCATCTATCTTGTCAGGAAAGCCGGCTGCGGGCTGGGAGACCAACCCCAGAGGGAGCCCCTGGTGAACTCCCCAAGCTGCCCGGGCCCGGCCGGGTGACCTGGCCGCCGCCTGTGAGGGGGCCCCGCGCCCCCCGCCCTGCGAGGCCCGGGCGGGCGGCGGCCGGGCCCAGGGGCTCGGGGCTCGGGGCTCCGGGCTCGGGCGCCCCCTGGCCGCAGCAGCGGCTCCGGGCGAGCCCCGTGCCCGCTCCCCTGTCCCGGCCGCCGCCGCCGCCTCCTTTCGGGGCGGGCCCTGGAGGCGCCTGTAGGCGTTTGCGGGGGAGAAAGTAACATGGTGGCCGCTTCCTCCCCGGGCGGGAGCGGCGGCGGCGGGTCCGGCTGCTCCTGAGGCGGCAGGAGCGGGGCGAGGCTCCGCGACCCTCGAGGCGGCTGTGGGCAGGTGAGCGGCCGCGGGAGGCAGGGCCGGGAGGGCCGGGAAGCAGAGAGGGAGGCAGGGGGCCTGACAGGCGGGGAGACGGAGCGGGACCGGACCCGGCGCCGTGCCCGCCTTCCACCGCTCGCTCCGCGGGGCGCGGCAGGAAGCCGGCACCGCAGCGGGGAGCGCCCCTTCCTGGCCCCGGCGCTGCAGCCCCTTCCCTCGCCCCTTTCTCCGGGGTTTTCCTCCTCGGCGGAGGGGAAGGAGGCGCGGAGCCTGGCCCCGGCGAGGGCTCGCCTCCCTCCTCTTGCTCCGGCAGCGCTCCTGCGCCGCGGCGAGCCATTGCACCGCGGGGGGTGGGGAGGGGGGGGGGGTGTTTTCGGATCTCTCTCTCTCTTTTTTTTTTTTTTTTTTTTTTTTTTCTCATTTAAAAACCCTCGCTATTATCCCTAATTCCCGTGCTCCCCCTCGGACGGCCGTCCGTCCCTCGGGGCCGTGCTCGGCCCTCGCGCCGGAGGGCGGTGGCACCTCGGGGAGGGCGCAGGTGGCTGTGCGCCGCAGGTGAGCGCCCCGCGGGCACCTCCCGCCCTCCCTTTTCCCCATATTTTTTTTTCCCCCTATTGCTGGCCGAAGCCCCTTCCCCGGGCAGCCTCCACCTCTGAGCGCAGGGCCGGGCTGGAAGGACGGCAGGGCAGCGGCGCGGGGGCTGCCCAGCGCCCCGTGTCCGGGCTGTGCCGCCCGACCTGCGCCGAAATGGAGACGGGCGGCGCCATGGCTGTCAGAAGGGCGCGCGTAATGGCGGTAACGGGCTGCGGCCGCCGGGCCCGGGGGGTCTGCCGGGGCTTCGTGCTCCCTCGGCGCCGTCCTGGCGCAGCGGGGGAAGGCTGTCCGCAAAGGTGTCCGCAGGTTTGAACGTGATCCAGTCTCCGCTCAGCGCCTAGCGTCATCTTCCCAAGTGTTCAGGCACCACTGTCGCATGTTGTTGATGCGTCCGTCTCAGAAAGGGTTCAAAACCCGAACAGAATCACACGAACGCACGCCGGGTGTTGGAACTAGGTGATCTTCAGGGTCGCTGCCAACCCAAGCTGCTCTGTGGTTAAATGCCTGGTCTGTGGGGATCTGCTGTTCTTCTGGTGCTATGGTCAAGCGTATCCCAACGCGGGCTGTTGTGTGGACTCCAAACTTAATGCCCGTGGCTAAACTTTTCAACCTGCTACACGAGGGCTTAGCTTGTAATCAAACAGCATGTTTGATTCGATTGTCTTTCACAGCAGTGTGACTTCTGAGGGACTAGTATTTGCCTGTATTTGTAGTGCTTTCTTGGCTTGTTGTGGCGTATTTGACCAAGCTAAATTTGAGACTGCAGATGTTGATAAAAAGAAAACTATTTGTTTTTAACTACTTTTGATAGCTCTTTTCTTACTTAGCTCTTAGCTCTTTCTTGTGCTTACCGAATTCAAGGCTAGTGAAAGTTTCTGCATCACACTTTTAACTGTAGTATGCCAAAAGTTAAGGGAGTAAATGTTCCCTGTGTTTTAGGGGAAAAAATAATGATGGAATGCAAATTACTTCATACATGTTTGGAAAATGACAATTTGGACTTGTTGTGAAGGTTGCTATAACCAAACTGAAGTGACTAACCAGACTAGCACATGTATGTCAAATGCTTGTCTCAAAGAACACAATCAAAAAAAAAAAACCACCACGAATAACCCTGTTAGATAGCATATACTTTTATTATGTATGATAACTGTAAGTCTTTTTTTTAATAAGTTCTTCAATAATTGGCTGGCTGGCTGCTTTTTTACCATTCCAGTGGATTTGAAATGCTAATAATGCATTCTGTCTTGAGTAGTGCAATGGAAGAATTCAGGAGGGAAACCAGTATACGAGACTTCAGATTTCTATGTTAAAATGGTTACGATTATACATAGCAGTAATAGCTGTAAAAGTAACAAAAATTGCATTTTCTTTTAATTGGCTTATAAATTAAGACGGGCGTTTTCTTAAATACATATGGATAAGGATAACATGACATTTGCCTGTTTTTTCTTAGGTTAAGGTTGGTTAAAGTAACTGTAACAGGATCTTCTTGGGCCGTGTACATTTGCTTCCTTGTTTGAGTGTTTAAATAATCAAAGATTGTGTATTGGATTTCTTTCTGATTAACTCTTGCAATCTCTGACAAGTAAAGATGTTTCCTTCTGTGCTAACCATCTAACTTGAGCAAAATGGGGATATCCAAGTAATGATATGGATAGCATCCTTCTGATTCAACATGTATGAATTCTCACAGGGAGTAGCAGTGCCACGTATTGTTGAAATATAGTGCTTGGAACAGAATCTGTATAAATGTGCTTCTTTCTTTGGTCTGTTTTTGACCAGTGGAGAAGTGTGTTTGGAGTTCAAGTTTGGTAAGCCTTAAGGACAAATAAGTTCCAGAGGTAGCTTTGATGTGCAGATCTGTGTTTGTTTAAATATAAAGAGGGAATAAAGTCTTAGCAGAATGAGGTGGGAAAGCTGTAATTGCCAAACATGCAAGAGGAAGTTAAGGTAGTCTTTTGACTGTCATGTAAAGGATCACATCTCTTATTCATTGAGCTTACAGATAAATTTCAGAGGCAGCTACAAGCATAGAGCAGTCAGTATGTGCGAAGACTGTCTTTGGTAGTCTATATATTGTTACCATGTTGCAGGGCCTCCTTTCCTGATTCAGCATTCTGAGTGGAAAAAGGCAGCAAAAAGCATCTGTAACCTGTAATTTGGCTTCTTTTTTGTTTAGAGGTAACTTGTGCTGTAGAAATTTTACTGGAGTAACTTTTTTTTTTTTTTTTTTTTTTTTTTTTCTCCTGTGTTTGCTTGTCAACCCAAAGTATGTCACTGTCTTGAATGATACTCAAGATACTTAAGGTCTTGGTGTGGGCAAACTCTAAAAATGAGGTTCACAATGATGTTATTAAATTGCCTCCCATGCAAATTGCCAAATAGTTGTCCATTACTGCTTATTCATATTTGTAAAATTATAATCACTTTGTTACACTGCAGCACGAGACCTGTTTTCCTCATATAGTGCTTCTGTGAGACTGTAAACTGAAGTCTTTGGACTTTGATTTACTTCTTAGCTTCCATCTAGCTACAAAAATCATCCCTCTTGCAAACTCTGATACTCAAAATTCTTGTCCTTGGTTATATAAAAATGTGATGCTGCTTCTTTCCTGTGGGATAAAGATTTACTGTTGATGGAAATAATCCATTGGTATGATGATAATGACCATGCTTTGTTTTTGCAAAGTCGTGGAGCTAAAGTCTGACATTGGCTTCTGTGCAAACAGTTGTTAGAACCTAAAAAGGTGAGTTCAAGACAGTTTCTGGACTGCAAAATAGGTTCTGGTGGAGCATGACTGCTTGTTGGTTAGTTATTCTTGTGACTGCCTCTATCATAAAATATGTGCATGCAGACATATTCTCAAGTTTTAGGAATACAGTTATACTGGGCTGTATGTTCCAAATTGGAATAGAGCAGAAGGCTGAGGCTCGGTTAATATCTTGCTGTACTCCTGTGTTTCGTTTACAGGTTCTTCAAGGGTGTAACTGGGCTCCTGATGTTTACTGTTGGCTTTGGCATACAGGAAACTGAAGATGGTTTTCAGAGTACCAAAGATTATAATGCTATTCTCTGCTTAAGCATGTGACTTGGTTTTCTTTTTTTTTTTTTGAAGAGTAAAGAGTAACACTCTCAAGGTTATTGATACATAGAACAAGAAAAATATACCTACAGTTTCATGAATAAAGTTGGCTTGCATCTCATGAAACATTCTTTTACTTTGTTTCAGTTAAGTACATTGGGGCAATTCTGCTGGATTCTTCTTTCATCTGTCTTCATTTTGTGACATTACAATTCCTCTCCTTTGCTCTCAAAAACGTTTCTAAAGAGACTTGATGCTTTTCAAACATAAACCAAAAGCCTGTGCTTTTCTCTTTAAAAGATGTTACAAATAGTGTAAATCAGGGATTGACTTGCAAATTAAGCTGTTCAACTCTGGCAGAAAAAGCTGAGTTTACAATTACAAGTCTCCAAAGTAGTTGAAGCTTTCTTCCTCTTGAAATGAAAGTGTTTTCCAGTTCTGAACGAATTGCAGCTTTACTACAAAAATTAGCTATTTTTCACTAGGGAGGCAAAGAACCCCATGTTTTTGCTTTCTCCCCAGACTTACTCATTTCAGTGATAGCTTTTGCCTTTCTAATTAATTACAGTCTTTGATCAGTAACGCTTAAGCTGAAGTCCAGTCACTGATGCATTCTTCAGTGCTCCTCTTCCCCTGTGTGAGTCTTGCATGTTGGGGCATTGTGTTACTGGTGAAAGCAAAACTTCCCCGCTAGTGATGCTATTCCTGGTGTCACATAGCATGTCTCTAGCCTTCCGTGTGCTTCTTTGGGGAAGAAACTAGATTCTCACCCAGATAAGAAACCTGATGTAGGTTGTAATCTTGCAGGTAAGGTGTCTTCCTGCCTTGTCTCTATACTGGGGAAACTCTGCTTTAAAAAGATATAAAAAGGTGGTTGGATGTAGGAGAGGGTACAACAACTAGAGGGCAGTTAGCTAGGAGCAGCATATGTCAAAAAAGACATTCAAGCACTTAATGTTTCAGGCAAACTATAGCCAGATACTTAAGCTTTGGAATTTCTATAGGATATCTGCCTCAGTCTAATAGGAAGTTATAGAAAGGAAACAAGGCAAACTGCTGAGTCACAGCAACAGGTAAATCAGTCAGTTACTCTAATCATTGAATGGGACTATTGCAAAATCTGCTAACAGGTGTGGCCAGTTTTTTCAATAGTTGATCGACCAGCCATCCTTGGAAGTAACTGCAGTAGCTTGACTAGATCAGGGAATAATTTAGACCAATGTCTTCGTTTTTTTACGTTTTGAGTTCTTCCAGTTACATTTTTAGCAGTGAATGACTCTAATGAGAATATAAACTGATGGATATCTGGATGTAAGTGGCAGAAAATTGTGCTTGAAGGTAATGTGAACCCAGCTATACTGAGTTTTGTGTGTGTTTGCTTTTCTTTTTGAGAGCACAGATGATATCTTTTCCAAGATTCCTAAAGTGATTGAAAATATGCCGTGTGTTTACCAGATGAAATCCCTACAAGGGTATGGGTAGCCTGAGAAATGTTTAATGCACGTAAAGGATGTATCTTACAACTGCTAAGTTTTTCAAGACACTGAGGATGTGACTAAAGAGAGGAATATTTAAAGAAGTGTATTTTAGCTTAGGGAGACCCATCTTTCTTGGCTCCTTTCTTCTGCTGCTCTTCACAGCTTACTTCTTAGGGAGCAATTTCCGGTAAAAGTCTCACTGTAGCTGCTCTGAATTATCCTTTGAAGCTTCTCTTTCCAGGTCCTGTAGAAGGAACTTAGGAAAGCTAACCATTTGAGTTCAGGTCCCAGAAACATCTACAAATTAAAATTTGGGTCTAGCAGGAGGAGGAAGAATAAAGTCACTTTCTTGTATGCTTTCTAAATCATGAACCACTGTGATGTATAGATGTGGTTTGTTAATGAACTGAGTGGAATTTTAAGATGTTTTACTGGTGCATTATGCCTCATCCAGGTTTGTTTGCAGTTCTGAATATTAGAGGGTAAGCAGGACATAAAAGGGAGAACTTCCTAACTGCTTAAGTATATGACTGTTTTCTCAGAGTTCTGATTAAACCAGATAAAGCAAATCTACCAGTCACCCGTACAACATTAATTTGACTCTTGAAGTTGATTCTTGCAGTTAGACTCATCAGTGAAAGACTAGACTTTTTTTCTGTCCTTAAAATTACGCATAACCCTGGGGATGCATTCTTAACTTTTTATTTTTATTTATTTTTACTTTTCGTCTTAGTTTCGCCTTAGGCTTGAAGTAGTCATTCTCACCATTTTTTATTTTTTTTTGGTTTGTTCTCTGGATAGAATAGGAGAAGAGCATCATTAATGTTTTCTATACTAATAAACTACATAAGCAAACTCGAAGCCTTACTGGTATAAGAAAATCACAAATCATAACCAGAAACAAGCTTTGCAAACAAAAGATCGGTTTTGCGGATGGTGGTGTACCTGCTCTGGGGCTTATACCATAATACCTGTATGTCTCTGAAAAGATTTTTTTTTTTTCACTCCTGGCTATGCTGGTACAACTCTTCTAGGGAAAATTAAGCCATTAACATTATGCTTAATAAACAAAGAAGAAAGTTGTGCAGGAATAGGTAAACCAAAGAGAGAGTTTCTTTTTCAAAAAACACAGTGTGTGCCTCATGCTTTCTTTACAAAGGCAGTGTCTTTTTCAAACTCTGGTATATATATTTAATTGCCTTTATGTTTCTAACTTTTGCTGTAGATGTCATGTTTTAAGATAATTACATGTGACGGCCTTAAGTTCCTTTGGATTATGATGACTCATTCACCATGAATGTAATGACTAATATGACATTTCAGTTTAATTTAAAGAAAACAGAACAAATGCTGTGCATAGTCACTTTTATAGTTTTTATCCTTTCTTCTGTGAGATTCACAGTACGCATACATTGTTTGCACTATTAACCTCAAAACCTTTGCTTCTTAATCTCTCTGAACTAACTGATTCTCTTTGGAGAAAAAAAAAATCTATAAATAAGTTGTTCCTCTAACTTTAGACTGCTTTCCTAGCTGTATAACCAGATGATGAACAAATCTGAGAAGGGAAATGGTGCTTTGAGCTTCAAGTGCCTTTTGTCTCTTGAACCTTTTAAAAAATCTCATCCTTAACTGGTATGCTTGCTTGACAGAGATGAAAATTCTTTTTTGGCATTGGAGGTATTTTACCTGTGCTATAAATGCCCCAGAGCTTGAAACGTGGCCCACAATACCTGAGACAAACTTGGTGGATCGTACTATATGTTTATTTTCCCCTTGGCTTTTTTTTTTTTTTTTTAAATAGCTATGGTGTAGTGTATTTTGTTCAGTGGTTATTGACTTTATCACAAACAGAAAGCTCTTCTGAGTTGCAGAAGAAAACGTTTTTCAGGTTTTGCTGTGAATACTTAGTCATCCTACCCAGCTTTTTTAATCCTTGAAGAGTTGTCACACCTCTGTTCTATGTGTTCAGTTTCCTCTAAGGGAAGAAGGCTGGATTGAACATCTGCATTAAAATACTTCGCTTTTGAGTTGTCCAGGTTGGTAAGTTCAAAGTCATTGCAGATGACTCTATTTGTGTTCCTGTTCTTTTTGTCAGTGCTCAATGTTGGTGCTTCCCTAACCTTGTCAACAAATGGCAGAGCGAGAAGGGAAAAAAAAAATCTCAGAATTGAAAGCATTAAAACAGTGTGACAGAGGTCTGTGTGACTTCCTTTCTTTTGAGTGGGGACTGAAATGCTGGTAGCTCAGCTCCCAGATCAATGCTCTGACTATGTAACTGTTGGCCAACCAGCGTCTTACTGCAGACAGTAATATGTTAGGTAACTGCATGGTGGAGCAGTGTCAGTGGAGGAGAAAGAGCATGTTCCATGGCTGTATACAGTTGTATGCAACAGGGAATGGGTTGTGACAGCTGGCATACTTTTTGTTTGTTTCAAAGTGAGAAATTCAGTCCACCCTGAATGTAGCGTCTACCTGTGTGTATGCCAATGCAACTAGGCTTTGGCTTTAGCGATGGGTCTGTGCTGATGTATAAGTTGGGCAGGGAAACAAATCTTGGGAAAGGTTGTCTGTTTGAATTTTTTAACAGCCTGGAGAAAAACAAGAAAGAGACCAGTCCTCTAAGTAAATTGAATTTGTCCCTTCCTAGGTGATTTAATTAGAAATAGAAATGCTAGCACTAGTAAATTACATCCACAATTGCCATAGCTGCCTTTAGGAAACAAAACAGATTTTTTTCTAAGGGAATGTACTTCCCCTCTTTTCAATGTGTTACTAAGCCAGTTACTAACTACATGAAAACATGCATGAACAGCATTTTAAATAGGAGTGCATATGTTAACATAAGCACTTTAAAGACAAGTTCATATGTTAAACTTTGACAGAAATAGCTGTTTCAGATAGGGTAATAACAATAGGATGAGGGGCACAACAGGATTAAACAGTAAATCCACGCTGTGCACAATAGAAAGTATGACTTAATACTCAACTTTGCTTTCAGAATGCTTTTAGAATTCTGTCATATGTAACTTCTAGGGTCTATGAATGGATATTTTCCAGATTTTTAGACAGATACGTTGGATACTGCTTCTAATGTTGGCTGATATTTTTTTTTAAGATAAACTTTTCTTCCCTGATCTTTGTGTGTGTTGGTATGTTCTTTGTAAGATCTGACTTAAGCAATCTTACTTTTTTAAAGTCTGTATAAAATCACTTTCCTGTAGATGTCTTGCCTGAGAATTCCACCACTGAGTAATACCACATAGGTATTTTGAGTGTTAGATGATAATATTATAAGGAAAGCCAAAATATGTGTAAACATTTACTTGCCATTTGGTGAGTGATAGGATTTAATGACAGAAAGAATGTCAGGCTTGCTGTTCTTCAACAGCTTTTTTTTTTTTTTTTTTAATTGCTCGAGGAAAATATTTACTGATACAATCATCTGTGCAAGCAGTAGTATCTTTCTAATATGTAATCTTTCATGACTGTTTTCTTCCGGAGTTTGTATAATAAACAGTGTCATTTCAATACTCTAATAACCTTGCATTTGCCATACACTCAGGCTTTAAAGGATTCAAATACACAGTTCTCCTGAGTATATGTTCAGGTATATAAGTGAGCAGAACAAGAAACAAGGATTGGTAACTAAGGGCTTTCAAGAGATGCAAGTCTAAGTTTGTTAAAATATATTGCAGAATTCAGAATGGGGGAAAATATTTTTTGGTTTTGTGGTGAGTTTGTGGTAAAAAATGAGATGTTTTTGTTGCCTTACAAGTGACTGATCATTTTAGTATAAAAGAAATGAGAAAATATACATTCTATTTTCCATAGAATAGTTTTATTGCCTGTGAATAAAAATTACTTTTGTCAGAACGAACTTTGGCAATATTTTCATGTTTCTTCTGGAGGAAGAGTTATAGTCATAATGAAGAGTTTGAGTCACTTTCAATGTATGCTTTGAAGATACACATTTTACTTGATGACTTATTTGTAAACATTTTTCCATTTCCATACTTCTAATATTGAGATCCCTTTCATATCTGCTGGGTCCCTTTCATCTAGCCTTTGGAGTTCTGGAGTGTGGGTGCATGGGTCTTCTTGTAGATATCCTTTACAATAAGTTAGAAAAAGCATGGGAGTTAATTGTTGACTGTTACTGTACTTCCTAAGGTTGCTGTGATCCGTTTTTTTTACTATCATTTATCTAGGAATATGTTAAATATTAAACAAAGGGCTTATCTTCAGAAGGTTTTGCTACAACATTTGACAATGCAGGAAGCAGTTCTGAAAACCGAAGGCACATAATTTCAGGCATCATACGCCTGCCTAAGCCTTTTACGCTTGATTTGTGTTTGTAGTAACTTCATTACCTCAGCCACTTCACAGGTCACCTTGCAGAGGAGTTACTCTGAGCTCGTACTCTTTCTGCGTTTGCTGCAGATGTGCTAGTGCAAACCCTCACTGCAAAACCGTGCTGCAGATCAAGATTGTGATATGGCTGGTGCTGCATGAAGAACAAAAAGACACTTCCTCCACTAGGCTCCTTACTGCTGAAGCATAAAACAAAAGACACGAATATTCTAACTTCTATCAAGCATGTGGTTTGGGCCTTTTCAAGCCATCTTGGCAAAAGAGTGTTTCTTAATGAGGAATTGGCAAGAGGATTAAAAGACAGACTTTCTGAAGTGTTAATAAACTCCTGCCAAGCTTGAAAAGCAGCAGAGAAAGAATGAAAATGCTGACATGAAACTGAGTGATTTGAGGCTGCTGTCATAGGCCAAGTAGAAATGGGAGTCATGCTCTTGATAACAGGGGGTGTTTAGTGGGGTGGGGATAGCCTCCGAAGCTCCGAAAGTGTGGATGACGAGCTTGTGTTTGATGCGATAAAGTAGTCAGAGGAGAGATCCGGAGAGAAGAATGATAATCTACAGCCTCCTGCAGCATTTTTTCACCAAAAGATAAAAATGAGGAAATCAATGTTCCTTCAAAGCCGGTGAAAGAGTTACTCTAGGTCTGTGGAGCCCTGCTTACGGAGATTTCAAGAAGCATTTGGTTGATTGTGTTATGGACCATTAGCAGAAATGAAATTGAAGGATGATTCTGTGATCTCTTTAGAGATTCTGGCAAAATAGTTTCAGTGCTAATACTTAACTTCCAAGTGCCTGGTAAACAGAATTTGTGGGTGACCTCTGAGGTGCATTTAAAACAGAACATCTTCTCCTCTCTTCTTTCGATTTCTCAAAACACAGTCCAGACCTGCCCGCTCAAAAAAAAAAAAAAAAAAAAAAAAAAAAAGCCCAAGAAGCTACCAAAAAAACAGTATAGGAGTTTTTGGGCTCCCAGAAGGCACTTAACCACTGGACTATTGTCTCTTGACTTTTTCTTTACTGTTTTATTTTTGTTTCAGGCTACTATATTTGGCTTTGCTCCAACAGAGTTTCCAATTACAGAAAGCCTTTTCTAACAAAGAATGTTTCCAGGGCTGCAGATGTTTCAGTCATTACATAATACTGAGCATGGCTAACCTTTAAAGCTTGCAACTGGGCAGTAAGTACATTTTATAATGTACTTTCCTTGCTCTGAGAGCTAGTATTGTTATCTTTCTTATTAATCTTCTTATAATATTTTTATTAATTTTTTCTTCTGGACTCTTTCTGCCCAGTATCAGGAGTAGTTATCTTCTGTTACATGAAAGAACAGTTTGGATACAACACCGATAAAACAAGATGAGACTGGTTTATTAAATGAGTATAGCTGAATTGCTTGCTGATTATCATTCTTCCCTTCTCATTATCTTTTCCATTTCTGCTTTCTGTCCTTGGCGATAGAACTTCATTTACTGGTACCAAACTGGCTTTCATTGATTCCAGCTGTTTTTCTTCCAGTCCCTGTAGGTCACTTGAGAATTTGTGTTTTGGCCTCGCAGTCTATAACCAGTACAATTTTTATACCACTGGACAACTTGGAATTGCTGCGCAGTAGAAAAAAGTGAACAACTATAGAGTATGGCAGAGAGAGACTCAAGTCGGTTTTATTTCTTACTGCCCCACTCCTGCCCTCCTAAGTAGGATTTTTCTGAGTGGCATTTTCACGCTTGTGACCATCCTGGATCACAGGGTCTGTTAACCGAGTGTTATTTTCAGCCAGTTGTAATTCATAAATATCTGTTCAAACTGTTACTGCATAACTTCACTTCTGAAAGTGTTGCTGTGTTTGACACAAGCTTATATATCGTAATATCATTGGCTCACAGTTTTGCAGCAACAGTAACTGGGTTTGCTGGCAATCTCAGAAAAAATCTGACTAAACACAGCTAAAAAATTTGATGCTTTTATTTCAAATATGATGTTTTCAGTGGTTTATTTTTGTCTTGACAGACTAATTACAATTTATTAAAGCTGAGAATTTGTGACTAGTTTCCTTTCTTGCTTTGATTATTTTTGTTCAAGCAATCGAAGGAATTGCACATAGGACAAGAAAATAAAAATCCAAGGAAAATTCAGGTTAATGAAGAACAATAATATATTTTGTTCAAGGGTAAAATTATTTTTAAATTATTCCTAAAACAGGCCAGAAAAGTTGTTGGACTTCTCAGGAATAAAATTGATGCTTAAGTGGCAGAATATATATGCCTCGCAAAACTAGTGAGTTTGGTGATTATCACTTATTACACTAGTGGATTTACAAAACTAAGTTCATTTCCTCACCAACCCTTCTTCGAAGGAAGCACTCTGTTCTGTCATTTCAAGCCGAGCTTGAAACTGAAAAAGAAAAACTACACTGGAAGAGTAGAGGCACCTGTTTCCCATTATACAAGTGGTGTATTTGTTAATGGCACTCGTGAAAACGTCAATAATACCCAGAGATACAAAATGCCTGCCCTAGTGAAGCTTTAAAGAATTCTTGATATCTATAGCCATCTTAAGTGTTATGAAAACTAAAAGTGTGAAAAAAAGATATTATTTTCCCCACCTGTGGTGTTTTAGCCTTTGGTCTTTGGGTTTTTAAGTTTGTCTGCTCATTTGATGCTGGGTTTTCGTATTTCATCAAGTTGTAAAATGCAGTTTATTTTCTAGTATTTCAGAAGCTTAACACAAAAGGGGTTTTGTTCTCAAACTTTAACAGTTTGCAGAACTATGTTGCTTAACTGTTTCTACAAGTGAGGGTGGGGAGGGAAGGCGGGTTTGATCTAATTGTTTCTAGGCTTGGTGCCTTTGTTTCCATAGGATTTTTTTTTTCAAGAGAAGGTTTGATGTGATTTTTCTGTTATCTTCCTAGTGTAATGCCCTAATCCACCTTGAAGGCTTTAGAAAACTTTCCTGCCAAGTTGATTGTATTTGCTTTCCATGCATAAAATTCAGGCATAAAACAATCAGGTACACAACCAGCTAGTATGGAGTTAACTCTTGTTCTCCTTTGAATATCTGCAAATTTCCAACAATCTAGCATAAAAAGTATTTTTTTATTATTATTATTTGCAGTACCAGGTCTTGACCCAGCTTGTTTTCTGGATGAAGTTCTATTATCTGATAAAAGGCCGTTCCATAAGAATAATTCATTAAATAGACATGTCTTTTGTCTTTCACCTTGTCCTTAAATTTGCTTTTAATTGTAACATAGACTTCTATGAGATAATCAGCTTGTAGCTTGTAAGGTCCTTCAGTTGTGCAACCACTACTACATTCTCAAATGTTTACTTGAAAACTGTTCTGAAGGAATGGTCCTCTATTTGCATATGTGCGTGTTCAGACCGAGTCTCGGTGACATGCAGCCATTCTTGTTCCACAGCTGGTTCTGTTAAGACAGGTAAAAGTGGGGCATTGCATGTCTATAGTTATTTTTGCAACTTTAGATTTTTAAATGATCTTGTGATTTAATCAAGAGACTGTAACTGTTGTTACATTTCATGATTTATGACAATGTATTATGCATTCCAAAAAGAGTCTTTAAATGGACATCTAGGAGTTATTTTTCTTCTGTTGCAGATTGTATGCAGCTAATAAACTGTGGACTGCATTTTTTTTTTCTGTTTTAGTCCTGTTCAGTGTTAACGGTATTCTACATTACTTTACCTTTTGTTGTTAGTAGATGTGGTGTTCTCAAGACATAGTAAAGTATGCTTTGAAGAACTCATATAGACATGTCTATGTGATTTCCCTATGTGTTGGTAATGACATTTAAGTGTTTGATAACTGCATCATTTGGGATGAACTAGTTCAACATTGTTGAATATTCCAATTTATAATGTTCTGTTTTCTAGTAGTTTTAAATCACCATCTGTGATGCATGTGTAAGGCCTGATTTATGTTGTCACACTTGTACCAAACTTGGATGTATGGGCTGGAGCTGTATGCTTGTCCGAGTACAAATAGGCTTTCTTAGAAAGGGCAATGTATGGAAAAGTATGCTGATGTGATGTTAGTGAGGATATGTTGGGATGGACAAACAGCTGGAGTGCAAGCTCTTCCAGAACTTTGTGTGTATACTTCAGTACGTTCTGGTTCTTAAACTGCAGCATTGGTGACTGTTTGCATATGCTGCTTATGCTTACGGCTTACGTGTGTACATCCATGTGCTAGAATCACATCTGTATTTTGTGTTTAAAAATAAAGTCCCAAACAAATTTTGATTGCCAAGCGTAGTCCATGTTTACATTCCTGGTTGCTTTTCAAAGTGACTTCGATTATTAATTTCTACCTCTTAAAATCCAGTTAAAGAAAGACTAAATCTGAGGCACATAAAACAAAAGCAGTCATTCTCTTTTATTGAATACAGTTAACAATAAGAACTACCTTCACTGTGTGCCTTCTGGGGGTATGAAATACACCTAGGAAATAGTCTTAAAAAATGAAGAAAGCACTACTGTTGGCGCAATAATGTATTGTCCATGCAATATTGTTGATGCAATTCCATCTCTGTCAATTTTTTTTTTTTTTAAATATGTATTTATAGTATTAGGACAAACTTTATAAGCAATTGTAGTTCCAGTCCTTTCACAACCGTATTGCAATTTTTTTATTTTTAATTTTTTAATATATGATCCTAGAGATAGAACTCCTAGGTGTCCAAATCCTCTCTGGCGGTCAAACTTGCTAAGTTCAGGCCCTAAGGTTCTACCTTCTCCTGTCCAAAGTAACTTCTTCACACAAATATTGTCAAGCCTTTATTTTTACACCTGCTGTGAAATATTACTTAAAGACTTTGGCATTTGAAGTGGGGGGGTGGGGGCAAGCTGAAGGGTTAGAGCATCCTAGCTGTACCTCTTTGCTGTGTATAACAGTGATTTAGCTTCTTCAAAGACATTTATAAATCTTACTTTAACTTATTTCCATTTTCAGTTTTAGTGTAGCCGTTTCTACCTTATGCCAAGAAGAATGGTTGTCTTGCTGATTACATATTTAAACTCCCTAATGTGTGTGTTTGCTGTGTAATGCTTTTAATGTGAATCAGGGACATTACCAAAGTGACTCTTTAAAAGAAATTCTGCACTAGTTGCTGTGGTATAAAGCTGAAATTTAAGAAGCATCAGTGAAGATTCTTTATACAAACGGGAAACAAATTGTTCTTCCTGTTCCATAGCAACTAACATCATTTACTCTCAGCACAAGATAAAAGAAATCAATGTATGAGTAAAGAAGAATAACCTGATCGCTCCCCCTTCTGTACTACAGCAAGGAGCATTTCTGTTTGAATGTTCATAAAGGTAAATAAACTTCCCATGTCTTTTCTCCCTTCTGGAGAAGGGAGGAAAGTTCATTGGAAATAATGGAGAAGTAACAAGAATAAAGACTTGGTTATGTAGCTTAACTTCTGTAATAGGGAATTGGTTGTTTATGGTGGTGGTCTTTGTGTGGTCTGTGAAGTTTTGCCTAATGCAGAGGTTGAAAAAGCATACTAAATTTTCTGTTACTTGGATTGTAGCCAGCAAATTTTCCAAGTGTTGCAGATGACCTCCTGACACACTGCCTTGTATCCAACCACTAGAGTCTCTGTCTTTTAAATTAGTTTAGTGAATCCAGTATCTTTCCTGATCTTCAAGCCAGCTCATTTTAGGAATAAATCCAGAGGATAGAATGTCCGTACATTTTTCTTTTAACTTGTTTACTGCCAATAGCCAAGTGTAATTCATTTACAACCCAGCATTTGTGTAGAAGTCCTGAGTTGTGTTTAAAATCTATGCCTAAAAATCTTAATTGTGTAGGCTGGCTGCCTCCAAAATCTATCTTTCAACCACAGTCCACAAGAAATGCTGAAGTTATTCTTGAGTCTGGAATGAAACTTATTTCCTTTGCAGTCTTGTTACAAAAATATTTTCTGTTTTGAGGAAACTATGCCATCTTTTATAAGTTCTTCAGTACTTTACAGTTGAGTAAATTGTAAATAGTAAGCAGTTTCCACTCATTGTGGTTCTTGGATACTGTTAGCATCTGAAAGAAGATAGAAGTAAATTCAATAGATTGCAAAGTCATGTGTTAGTCATTTATCCCTTGCAGAAATACCTTTAACCTTTCAATTTTTTGACCATCAGTTCATCGGTATTTTAATTTAATTACATTTCTGGAGTTTGATTATATTGAAAATAGGCTGAAAAGCTGTCAATTTATTTTTGTGATTTAGAATCATAGAATATGCAGAGTTGGAAGTGAACCACAGGGATCTTCGAGTCCAACTCCTAGCTTCACACAGGACCACCCAAAAATCAGACCATGTGTCAGAGCGTTGTCCAGTCCCTTGTTGAAGTCCAGCAAGCTCAGTGCTGTGACCACTGCCCTGGGGAGCCTGTCCCAGTGCCTGACCACCCTCTCGGTGAAGGACCTTTTCCTAACACCCATCTGAATGTCCCCTGATGCAGTTTCATGCTGTTTAGGGTCAAGAATATCACAGTTAGGACCCTTCATGTGGGTGGTGAAGGGAGAGGTGGTAGGTTTTGGGAAAGATTTGGTCTGTCTCACAAGTCTTCAGCTTTTTCAAAGACACATAATATAATTATACTGCATTAGTAAGCAGTAAATTGAATTTTTTTGGTAGCTGGAATATTTGCATGTGCTTTTTCTCTAAAACTAAGTGTTTTCTCTCAGATGTTAGGCTCTTATTAATTTGATTTCATTTATTCCTAGGAGACAATTGCTTTGAATTTTGAAACTGTTTTATAATACAAAGTTCAACTTAATTTCATAGGCTTTTTGCTGAGTACAAAATAAACTTTGGAAGAACTTTTAAAATTCAATTTGTGTTTATTATACATAGTAATTTTTCTAGGGAGGTAATAGTGTTCTCAGAAAAGAGTAAATAAGGGGCTTTTAACACTACCTTGTTTATCCATGTAAAGTTATGCTAGCTGGCCTACTGAGTGTTACTTTTTTTTTTTTTGATCACTTCAGAACAAACTTTTTGTATCCACGCACTCGTGGCATAACTTCATTTTAGTCTTTGCTTGTGTTGAGATACCAACATTTATGTCACTTACATAAATAAACTGGTGGGCGCAAGCAATCACTGAAGGATTTGCCTGCACGTAAGCAGAGGACAACTACCGCTGAACCCACTTCAGGAGCAGATATTCTTACTCTGAAGTGAGTGCATATTTACAGGTCTCGAAGAATAGCTTCTCTGTAGTAGTGTCAGGTGTAAGTATTGCATTTGTATGTAAATTATCAGATTTGTCCTTCTGACAAACGTTTTTTTCCCTTGTTGCTGCTGTTTGTAGCTTTATATAGTTTGTTTCCTCTTCGTTAAGTCTTCTTGCCAAAAAGCTTTACTGGCTTTCCAGTCAAATTTCAGAGAATAATTCAGCCCTAACATTTTAGGGTGAGGGTAGACCTGTACTAAGAAGTCTACACTTACGTCATTTTATTTCAAAGAAAGATCTTGTAAGTTATATCATAAGTTGTGTCACTTTCTAGGAATGAAAAAATGCAAAAATGACCTCTTGTCACTGTTAAGATGAAGGTTCCTGGAAAGTGGAGGACAATGTTTCACTTTCTCCACCACTTTTCTGTGTATTAGAGGTTGGTTTATAAATGCCCAAGTTTTTTGATTCTACATGATAGGCTCATGTGGCATTGGGGCAGTGTAGTGGAGTAATAACAGTTTAGTCATGAAAATAAGATACCTGCAAAAGTTCTGTTCATAGATCAAAAAGCACACCTTAGCTGGAGTGCAGATAGTCTTAGATGGTTATGTTCCTTCTTCCTCCTGAATTGGCACGGTATCTGCCTTGCACAATGCTATTTGGTGTAAACTTGGAGTTTGTTGTGTGGATGTCCAAAGTGTATTTTAAATGCTTTATGAAATGCTTTGAAAACTTCTGGGACAATAAATGTTTCTCTGCCAGATGCCCCTCCTAGTATCATTACCAAGAAACTTTTAATAGTATGTTGTTTTCAAAAATAAATGAGATGGCCTAAACTTTGGGCAAAGTTAATGGATCTTACATCTCTGATACTGTTTTCAGAAGGAATTTTACTTTCTATGAATGCTATCTTAAAGTGAAACAAGGAAATGAAGGTTGGACTTGTAGTTTCTGAGTTTGCAAATAGACTTTAAAATGTTTGCACAAGTGTTACTATTTTCTTAAGCAACTTTTTGACATGTAATAGAAAATAAATGAAAATTTCTAGGAATTTATTTTTCTTTTTCTATCCTAAGTTTGCTGGTATTCCTTTTTACTCTATTTCTATACTTAAGATGAGAAGACATGCATTTGTCTGTAATCCCATGCTTAAGAAATTAAGTAGTGCTGACAGTGCTTATTTATGTGGAATTTTAAGCCCACTACTTACAGTCAACTAATCTTTGCCCAGAGTTAAAGCAAATGATGTCATTAATGAATTTATCCAGAGCAGTGTTGGGAAAACAGTTGTGAATCCAACAGTGTTAAGGTAAATATTTGCTGTTACTGAGATTATGACAGGTAGCTGAAGCAGCCTTCCACAAACAGTAGTTGTTAGAGAATTCTCTTTTTTCCTTGTTTTGCAGGTAATACAGAATAAAAATTTAATATTTAAGAACAGGAGTCCTCAGCTGTGGCGGTCTCTTTAAAAGAAGATTGAGAACTTTAATCATATCTCCATTTTGGAATTGAAAAGCTTATAAGTGTATGGTGGAAGCTATGAAATAGAATACACATGCAATACTTTTTTCATCTTCGCTTCCTCATGGCTGCTTGTAATAGGCTCTCACAAATTTTTATTTTCACAAGAACAATACTAGTGGTTGTAGCTAACTATAAGTAAAGGGAGTTGCCAACGAGTTATATTGAAAGAAAAATCTAACTGATGTTAGACCATGGGGCAGCCAATAAACACTGGAACAGTTTCTAATAATTTAGTAATTTTTTCATAATTGTTTGTGTTTTAGTGATCATTAGAATGTAAACTTTTCTCCAAAGGCAATTTCACTTGAAATCTGTCTTTAAGAAAAGGATTATGACCTATTGAAGCTGATGGCTGCGTTTTTGTTTTTGTATTTTTGATAGAACATTATGGAAGTGCCATGAAAGTTGCATAAGTTGCATTGCAGTTGTTAGAAAGATTTCTGTCTTCTTAGAAAGCTTAACCTTAAATGTACTGTGGTAGAAGACTAGATCACTTTGCCATATTTCTGCTTTTTAGTAGTGAAAATAAGTGAATTTTTTCCTTTTTTTTTTTTTTTTTTTTTGCTGAGCAGGAGTCTTGACTTACAGGGTTTACTAAGTGCCTTTAAATGTCTGTGCAGGCTGGTATTGTTATTCATCTACAAAGCCTACTACTTCCAGTAGGAATTCCTTTAGGAGAAGCATGGACATTTTAAAAGTAAATTTTATATTACTAAGTCTTCTTATTTTCTTTTATGTGAAAATACATTTTTGATCCTGAACTGTTCGTAGCAAACTTTCCTGTTGTGGCCGATGAATGAATTGGGAAACTAACTTCATTTAAACTGCTTCTCCATAGTCCTTATGGAGCTATGCAGATACCGAGTTTTGTAATTCCTCAGACAGTATTGCTCATGTTATTAAAACAGAATTCCCAATTTTAATTCTAAAAATGTTTAATATAATTATATTTTAAATATTTTATTTTGAAACTGATGTCTCTTTGAATGGAATTGACCATAAGTATTTGTGTCCAGTTGACACCTTACAGGTTTTGTTCTTAGTGGCAGTTGGCTTTTGTTTCAGTACTACCTGCACTTTCATCATCCAACGCCAAGATATCACCAAGGTATCAGTTTTTCTTTTTAGATTTTTTTTTTTTTGTGGTATTTAGGTATTATTTTGCAGAAGAATGGGACGTTAGAATAAAAATGACTAGATTTTCTGGGTTACAAGTTTTCCTATTGGTCTTGTATAAGTTTCTGTACATCACAGTACTGATAGTGGACAGCATCTTTTGAAATTTCAGTGGGGAAAAGTTGTAATGATTCTACAAAATTTATGATGAAAGGTCCTTTGCAAGTATGCTTGTTTCCTTGTCAATTGAGAGTAGTGTTCCTGCTAATTCTTGTGTGAAGTATTACAAAAATACTGGAAAGTAGCAATGAATTCATCTTGCTGCCCTACAAGTCATACCTTTTTTTTTTTTTTTTTTTTTTTTTTCCCCTGCAGTTCAGAAAACAAAATATTCTCAGACTAACTGAAGCTTGCTGAAGATCTGTTACTATTTGTTTTGGTGGCTTTCTGGTAAATTGTAGCTTAGCGTGTAAACTTATACAATCTTGCATTTAAGAAGATGTCCATGGCTTAATTAAGAGCTATATATTCAAGGTCTCTTTTGAGAGATCCTGTTGCTTTAAATCTCTATGAAATAGGAGAGTATGTTCTCGAAGAGCTGTGTCGTAGTGCTTAGTTGAAACCTTACTTATCCTTGTGGAAAAGGAAAGGAACTGCTGTGAGCTTCTCAGAACATTTTGAAAAACTCCCGCAGTGTTGTGCTGACACACGAGGCTTGTGTGCCAAGTTTCTCAGCTGAATTGTCTGGTGAATTGCTTGTACCTGCCACATGTTACAGAGGGTTCCTATGAACTAAAACATAACTATGGCTAAGAGAAAAATACAAAAGCTGTGTGAACTTGGAGTGGGTAGTAAAAGACTGGATCATTTTAACAACAATCTTGTTTTTAGTAAAACCCTTTAGATGATGCCAACCATTTTGCTATTTTTAGCATCATGTTCCAGTAATTTGGTATCACTTATGTCAAGTGCAACCAGTACTTTCCACAATGTGAGATGTTCTGACACGGGACTTGCCCTGCTTTTAAGGGGAGCAGGGAGCTCCCCTTAAAAAAAAATTATTTTTATAAATCTGTGAACATGTCCAAGCATCTGAGAGGTAAACTGAAATATCTTAGACTGTGCAGTTTTATGATTAATCCAGTGCAAGTCCATGCTGCTGCTGAAAGGGGCATTACGCTGCTGTTTGTGCTGACACAGTGAAACACTGGGGACCTGCCTTGGTTGTACCCTAAGCAGTCTTCACCAGGTTAGTGTTCAGACAAAGTAGTTGTTGTTCCAGTTCATTTTTGGTTGCACAAACTCTAGTTCTGGTCTAAAGTAAAGGTGGGAGTGAGCAGTAGCAGTATGAGGAGAGATTTTTTTAATGGAAGCACTAATTTATATGAGATTAAACTGAAGCCATTAATCCCCGCATTTCATGATGATTTACTTACCTGTAAAGAGCTTTTTCATTAATTTAATGTTGTTTGTATTGGTAAGAAGGATAAACTGTTCTGAGCTGTGCAGTTGAAAGTCATTCAGAAGCTTAACAAGGAGTTATGGCTTTTGAGTCATTTTATTGTTCTTCAGGAGACCAAGGCACAGAACAGTTGATGAGATGGAATACACTACATTGTTCCTGTTGATTGGCCAACCATATATATGTATGGATATGTCTGTATATTTATTTATTTATTGACCAGAAAACTCAGTTATGTTAGTGCTGTACCATGGCTTTCCCATTTTCAGGGTGGTCAAACGCTTTTGTGTCTCTTCCCAGGATGTGTTTATGGGTTATCCTGTAAAAGCTGTTAACCAAAGTGTTTAGAGAATACTGAGTCAATGTGAAAATTACTGTGGGAAAATATTACAGAAGAGAAGTCTTTTAAGGTGTGTAGGTTTCATTCTTTCAGATGGATTTGAAAAATTGTAATTTCAATGTTAGTCAAAAATTGACTTATTTACAGTATAGATGTACTTTAAATTTGCTTGATATGAATGTCTTATCCCCCGCCCTTCATCTTGTTCTACAGCACCTTACAATTATAGTGGTTGGTGCCTTCGTTGTGTATTCTTATGCTAACATTTCTTAGTAAACATGCCAGATGAATAACTTTTTTTTTCTTCAGCTGTCCAATCAATGCTTTTGACAACAAGCTTTAGAAATCTTGTAAATTACAAAGAGGGAAGATACCTTTCCTGTATGACTTCAGTATGAACAGAGTAGGAACTGGAGGAGAAGGAACGTTGCAGAGAATAGGTTTATACTCTTTTCCTCAAACCACCTTTCTGCTAATGGAGGCTAGTGTTCCTGCAATTATCAGGGCAGTGAGGATATGTTAAATATGAGACACTTCTCATTTTTGATGCACTTAATGAGTAATATTCATGGACCACAGCTCCTTGGTAGCTAAGACCTTGGAGTTGCGGCAGAGTTGTTTTCAAAGAGGGAAGCCAAGACTTCTGGTCTTGTTTACCCATATAGATGGGATCCCCAGAAATCTGGTGACAGAAATAGGGGCATCTAAAATAAGGTGCCCCTGCCTCACTGAAGGGGTATAACATTATTCAGGTTTTTGCTTGACAGCTGTTGTTTAAATCATTGTCAATCGGCTTTTAAAATGTTAGTTATTTAATGAAATCCAATACTTGTATTTGTGAAATTTAAATATAGCCTGTCAGCCACTTTTGCTGTTAAGAGAAAATTGCATTGCCTGTTTTAAAATCAGATTCTTAGTGAACATCACTGGGTGTTGGGAGAACAACTCTTTCCAGATCTGGAATGTGCAGCTGAGCAATGATGTGTACAGCTTGATCAGCTGATGAAATGTGGGTTTGGATGTGTGATTTCTGTAAATGATTTCCAGATGTTATATTTGCCAGATGAATGTCTCAAGACTGTGCTGTTAGGTCTAAATTATGAAACAAAATGGATGAAATGTGCTGATGATAAACTAGTGAGCATATACTTTGAATTGTTCTATCTTCTGAAGGGGAGGAAAAAAGGGCAAGATTCTGTAGTCAAATTACTCACAAAGTAATGCCAGAAAAATAGAGATGCTATTAGTTAGGGATACCTGAATTAATTTAAGGCGTGTGAAGAGCTTAAATGGTCTAATAGGTAATGCTAAGCAGTTTTCTGTGTAGCTGCTGTGTCAGGAGCTCTGAAAGAAGAAACTTAGGAACTTAATGTTATTCTTTCCAAAGCATGTCTATTATGGAACTAGAACTGGAATTTACTAAATTCAAAAGTTATTTTTTTGAGCAGCATAAAGTAAAGTTTGTTTTGGATTTCCCTAGAATTTTCTTGAAATCTCTAAAGCCTACATGGAATTTTTTGATTTGCTGAATCTTCTTTAAATGTTTCAAGTTCTGATACATGTTTAGGGAAGGGATTTATCTTGAAAGCAGACTATTTGATCTCTTTCTATTTATTTTCTCCAGGAAGTAGTGGCATAACCATGATAGAAGACAAAGGTCCACGAGTGGCTGACTATTTTGTAGTGGCAGGGCTCACTGATACAGATACTTCAACTCTCCTGGACCAAGAAATAAGCCGCCAGGAAACAAAGTCAACTGGTCCAAAGGCTCCAATTACTGACATTGCCGTGATCATTAAATCGGCTGGTGAAACTGTCCCAGAGGGCTACACCTGTGTTGAAGCTACCCCTACAGCCCTTCAAGCCAACCTAAACTATGGAAGTCTTAAGAGTCCTGAACTTTTTCTCTGCTACAAGAGAGGCCGAGACAAACCACCTCTTACTGACATTGGGTGAGGCTTTTGTAACTATACTTCAGTAATGTAACTAATCCTGCAATAATGATCAAATCTTACTCTTCACAGACGACGCTCAAAACAGATGTGAGAAAACTTCTGAAAGCATATGCTCTTTGAATATATATTGTTTATTGTGTTTATGTAGCATTTTCTTTTTGAAATAATTTCAAAAAACGTCAATCTTCTAGTGAACTTGCCTTTTTAGAAGAAATTACGATGTTTTATATTAAAATTATATGGTATTGTTTGAGCTTAAAAAGATATTATGGAGCAAATCAAATATGAGAAATTAAGTTCTCTGCTGCAGTTTTATGAAAGGTAAGAAAATAGTACAAAATTGGTGTACAGAAATGGTATAGTTCAAACCCCAAACTGCAATGTTTCATCTGGAAATGATGACTTGAGAAGACAACTAAAATACTATCATGTGAAATTCACTTCAAGGTGATAGATACCACTTAAAAATGGTAGAACACTGAAATAAAGATCTAAAAATTATCCATTTACCAAGGATCTTGTAGCCTGGATTACTGTCAAATCGCAGTATTTTTGAGGTTGCTTACAAGTTCTGACATGATTGTCTGCAAACACTTGATTGATTATGTAGTCTCTTGACAACTCTAATCAGACTTGTATTCCAAAAACTACACTTTTTTTTTTTGTCTGATGCATAAGTTTCTGAAGAGTTGCTAGTACTGTATTTGAAAACCTGAAATATATT
The DNA here is from genome assembly GCF_011077185.1 of Oxyura jamaicensis. Taxonomy (NCBI): domain Eukaryota; kingdom Metazoa; phylum Chordata; class Aves; order Anseriformes; family Anatidae; genus Oxyura; species Oxyura jamaicensis. The sequence goes on from NC_048926.1 coordinate 36,378,892, forward strand.
TTACTGTATTGCAACAACATGTCTATGGTATTTATAAATTCCATGAAATTACTTAACATTTCCTTATGATTACCTGCAATAATTCTTAACGATTATGCTCTCATAACCAATAAATCAAAACCTTTTTCTCCAGAAATGTGGGAGTTTTTTTCCATGAGGTCTAAACCAGAACTTATGGTTTAGTTTGGTAAACTTTCAGTGTGGACTTTCAGAGTAGAGAAATCTGTGAAGAAATCTGTTTCCAAAACTTCTTCAATTCTGAAATTGCAGTCTTTTATGCCCATTTCAGGAGTGTCTGAGACTGCTTTTTGCAACTTACAAAAGCTGAAGAGATTATTTTTTTATTTTTTTATTTTTATTTTTTAAGATTCAGTCTTTACAGTATAAAGCTATTTTTTCCCTATGGAATTTGGTAACTCTTAGCTCTGAAATCAGTACTAGCAGTAAAGCTGATCTGAATATAAATTTTGTCTCTTGTTTTCCTGAGATGTCAACAATTTTCTGTATTATCTTACATGTGTGCTTGGCTGCAAGTTGCTGCTGCAATTGCTTTTGGCAAAGTAAGTTTGGAACATCTGTCTCCGTAAATAGTTTTGGAGGTATATAGCTTAATAAACTTAGACATTTGTTGAAGTCAGATGAATATACTTGAGGTTTTATCAAATTAACATATCTATATAATATCTCTATTGAAAAAAAAAAAGTGAGAATTTAGACTTGTAAGCTGTACAGAAGAAAAGAAGCAGAGTGGACTGAGTGGTGTGGTTGGTCATTAAGAGTACTGGAAGTTTAGTGCCTAATAAATGACAGCGGACAGTGAAGCTCTGAACTAGTTTTATTATTTAGAGAATAGTGTGTTGAGTATAAGTATTCAGGAGCAAGATCAAAAAATCCCCCATAGTCTTGAGGTGCTGAAGATTATACTTTGTGATACTAGCACCTTGAGGTAATTCCCCGTCTATAACAACTCATGAAGCACTGCAGCATTGTCTGATCTGCTTATATAGAACCGTTACTTCTCTGGATTGGATAAGGATGATGTAGAATTGCTAGATAAAAAGAAAACAGAAGATGGGGGAGGGAGGGATCATGACTGCTACGATCGTGGTAAACTAAGAAAGGTGTGTGGTTTTCCTTATTAAATAAGCACTGAAAAGTAAAGTAAAGAATATGCCTATGCCAAACCTGTAAGTTTAGTTAATTTCATTTGTAAGCTTAAGCATGTCAAGCACAACGCCTACATGCTCTGCTTTTGACCTCCAGTATGTGAGTGCCAGCTGACAATTAGAGTCCAGTCTGGAAAAAACTAGTTGTGAAATCTTAGTAATGAAATAAGTTATGTGATAAGATCTGTGATCTAAGGACCGTAGTTCAAGTTGTATAATTAACCTCTTATATTCCACTTTCATTTCATCTTGGCTATCTAAGCTGTGTTCTAATACTTTTCGGTGAAACAGTGATTTTAAAATAGTTGTTTTCTATCTGTGTGACTGAAACTGCAAGATAACTTATAATGAGATTTGAACACGTAGAGTTTCAGCATGCTATTATGATCTTTGTCATAAAATTCAAAGTTTTAGCAAGAGGAAAAATTAGTAGAGGGGATAATTCTTAAAAGTGATACTTAAACCGGTAGTCTCCTGCATATCCCTTTATGGAAGGGACTCTGCTAGTACATGTGTATTTTCATGTCCCCCTTAACATTACAATGGATGCTGGAATTGGTTTCACAGGGAATATCTGATAAGCAAAACAGGGAAATAGTTGAATGACTATGAGCTTCCTGGGCAGATACTCTGTTTTAAGTGATGGGTGGAAAACTATTGTGTTTGGCAAGTAGCATTTATTCTATATTTTGTTTTACACAGATCTAGTTAGGGTGTTATACCTAACAAGTAATGGCAGGCTTTTCTCTCCGAGCAATGATGCATATGAATGTTTTCCCCTTGCTGCTCCTGCTGTTTTGCAGCTACATTCAAGAGATGGTTACAGCAAACTTTTTTTTTTTTTTTTTTGTAAATTTCAGTATGTTCAAGTAAATGTGGAGTTTGGGCAAAAGAGGTAGTATAACCAAGTCAAATATATGGTCTGAAGGCTAATTTCTTCTGTTCTCTAATACATTTTTTCAATTAAAAAAAAAAATATGTGAAATAATGTTTTAGCATTGAGCCTTAAGTATCCGTTAAGTCAGCTGACATGCTGAATGTATATAGTAAACAGAGGAAGATTATATCCCTTTAAAAGGGTCAAATCTATAGTTAGATGCTGTTTATATATATACATATATCATAGAATGGTTTGGATTCGGAGGGACCTTAGTGAAGCCGAGTTGGCTGTCACCAATCACCTCCTTATTTTCCATGTGCCTTTGCAGAGTTTCCAGGAGGATCTGCTCCATGATCTTGCCAGGCACAGAGGTGAGAATGGCTGGCCTACATATGTGTATATATACAAACAACTTTTTATGTAAATGCTAAATATACTACTTTTATAAGCAGTTGTATTAAATAACATACAAATATAAAATAAATGTAAATACTTACATTAAATATAGTTACGGTGTTACATAGAAAATACACAATTTAGAGTTGTGAATAAATGTGTTTATAGGTTAATATATATATTTACAACAGAGTTATCTTTCAGTTTGAGTATTCAAATAATTATTGATAAATGTATGTATATATATTTCTTTCAGGGCTATTTCAGGGAAATAGGTTAAACAAATGCTGTTTGGAGGAAGGGGGGAGATGAGCATGTGCTCCACTGATTCTCTGTCATTTTCCTCGTGTTCTGTGTTTCTGTGCCTTCTTCCCTCTTTCACTCCTATCCCCAGACTTTTCTGTTCTTCTACTGCTTCTTAAGCTGAAGGATCTGTAAGCTGGTTGGGGGTTCCTGGTGCAGCTGCTCACGTGCACACAGTTAAACTGTGTGCCATTCCTCTGAATGTTGCATTTGCTGTGGTTGTTTTTAGTTGGAAGAATAAAGGTTTGATCCTAGGATAATGATCCCTAAGATCCCTTTCATATGTATAGCTCTAAAATTCAGTGCTTTAAGCATGTATGTCTGTAAATAATGCAGCTACTAGTCACTGTTACTTTTTTCCCGAACAGTCGTTGCCTCTTCTGGAATGTCAGGAAAAATGAGATTTGAGATTTGCTTCAGTTTAGGTGCAGTGAGACTGTAACAAGATTTCTTCTCATTGAGTGTCAGTTGTTAGGAATAGGGGAGAGTTCCAGAACTTGTTTCTTAAATGGAAGAAAACTTGTCAGAAAAATGCTTTAAAAGTCTAAGTAATTTTACTATTTGTAACATTTACTATAGAAGAGACTAAGGAGAGAGTCTTAGATCCTCTAATGCAGAGGTTCTTCTCTTAATGAGTAAGGTTAAAATTAGGTTATTTCCACTGTGGAAATTAAAAAATACTAAATTTCTTAATTAGATAGTGGTTCTGTGCCATGGATGCAGAATAGTTGTAGAATATGTAGAAAATGTTGTAGAATAGAAGTTGATAGAATAAAGTAGTAAGTAAGTAAGTAAGGTGCACTTAGAAGGAGGGCAAAAGCTGAAGCAGGAAACAAATCTTATCCTGATCAGTACTAATTAATCTGAAGGCAGACATTAGGAAGCTGAAACGAGTAGAAGCAAACTTACTCTCATACTGAGGACTTAGTACATATAGGGTGTCGTGTTGAATATTTCATGTATCACTCTGAATGTTTTGACCTGAGTCATTAAAAATGTTGTTTATTTTAAATGATCCATGGGTGTTGGGTTTGTTGTTTGTTTTTCTTAAACTCCCTACTACATGTGAGGTGAGGAAATGGTACATTTTTAATACTTCTGTATTAAAGTATGTGTATGTGTAGACGGGGTCTGCTTTCTCTTTTTATTTCTTGCTTTTGAGGGGAGGTGATTCCACTGTTGCTGCCTTTAAGGAGGTCATCTCTACAGTCTTTAAACATCTAAGAGTACTTGTAAACCTATTAAATCAAACTGCTGGAATTGTCTAATTAATATGGTGTTCCTTCTTAAAAGCTGTCAGCTGACAAATGTTTCTTGAATAACTTTCAATTTTTGAGTTTTAATTAAGTTCTATTTCAATTTAATGTACTTTAACTGAATCTGACATAGGGTATTAACAGATCAGTCTCCACTTGTCATTAATGTGAGGCAGTGATGTGGAGAGATTACGTAGTAAACTCTTTATGCAGACACCTGAATGAAGGAGGCCTGACAGCTGCACGTGGCTTTGCTTCTTTTTTATTTTTTTAATTTTGTTTATCCTGCTAAAGTAGGCAGCCCAATAAGAAGAGCAAAATAGCTCTTTTTCCAGATAATTATGTGGAAGTCATTTGGATAACATGTACTTTCTGTAAATGTATCTTGAACCAGTGGAGTAGTGTATTAAAGTAGTGTATTAAAACTAATGTAACTCAGAAACACTTACCAGTATGATCTTTTTGAACCTGAGTTTACACGTTGTTTTAAATGTAGCAAAAGTGTTTGGAGAAGAATCTACAACTGAAACAATTGCTGAAGGTGAGGATATTGTCCCCCATGAACTAGCTGACTAAACTTATATGTCAGCCTTTGTGATTCCTTTGCTTTATAAAGAATTCTAGGGCTGTAGTCAACGTATGTCCTCAATCCTATGACAAGATACATGTTTGTTGTGTGGCATCATATTTTTATATTCTAGTTTAAAGATGGTCAATAATCTTCAAGCTTTGTGGTATATTACTTTGAAAATTCTAAGGATTACTGATCTGTATAAGCTAAAAAAGTTTTTTGTTTTTTTTTTTATTAAACATGATAGGACAAGGGGTAACGGCTTTAAACTAAAAGAGGGGAGGTTTAAATTAGATATTATGAAGAAATTCTTCACTGTGAGGGTGGTGAACAGCTGGCACAGGTTGCCCGGAGAAGCTGTGGATGCCCCATCCCTTGAATATAGAGATCTAAGCTAGTGATCTGGCCTAAATTATCCAGATAATGTGTAAATGTTGCAGTACGGGCATGTGTCATGTATTCTGGTTTCTAGAAATACAGGAATAACTGTAGTTATTATTTCTTCCTTTTCTGTAGCCTGAAATGTTATTTTTGTGTGTCTGGTTTTTATTTATTTATTTATTGTTGTAGACTAAGAAATGTTAGCCAAATTATGAATGTAAATCCTTACTGATTTTCCTTTTCCCTGCAAAAGTTGATGTGGGAAGCAGACTTTTATATATTGCTGTCATTTTTCTTTATTTTTATTATTATTGTTGTTGCCTTTTAAAAAAATTTTTAAGTGATGGAAATAATTTCTAAGAAATGCTCAGATCTACTGTGCTAGGCAGTTGCCACTGAGTGGGCTACTTCTGTACATTTGCCTAAGTAGTTTCATATGTACCTGAATGTTTGTAATATTTTGTTTCCTTCCTGTCTACAGAGTTCTGTATGAAGGCAAGGAACGTATCATTTCAGGCTGTGAGGTGATTCAAGCTACTCCTTATGGTCGTTGTGCTAATGTTAACAATAGTTCAACGTCTTCTCAGAGGATCTTTATCACGTATCGAAGAGCTCCTCCAATACGACCTCAAAATTCATTGGCAGTGACAGATATCTGCGTTATTGTTACCAGCAAAGGAGAAACCCCTCCTCATACATTCTGCAAAGTTGATAAGAATTTAAATTGTGGTATGGTGAGTATTTGTGTTAAGTATTTTTACCTTTTTTTTAAAATTACAAACAAAAAACAGAGGAGGAGGAGCACTTTGAACTTTTCCTAGCACTGTTAAGATGGTGTTCTATGACTGCATCATAATTATTTCATTCTATATACCTCGTGTGAGACTTCAATTTTGTATTGTGTTACACTGATTTTTTTCCTTTTGTGTTAGGAATCTTCTTCAAAAGTGATTACTAGTTTAGTTTGTATACTCATGTCTGGGTACTCTTTAAGATTTTTTGTTTGTTTGGTGATGCTGATACTCATAGAATGAAACAATTATTTTTTTACTGTGTTATTATTAAGACCATGTCAAAGAGATATGTAAGAATAATAATTACTGCTTACACTTTTTTTTTAATGTTTGCTTGTATTTAGTCTGGTTTGTGTTTAGTTTTCTCAGGCTGAAGTATATGATTTATTTCAAATGGTCGGCAAACTGCAAAAAAACTATGCAAATAGACAGTTTATGGAAGTATATTAAAGGCTTCCAGTGAATTAATTAATTAAATACTGGAGGTGTTTAGAATTTCACTACCTATGAGTGCCTCATTTTATGAGAAGATGTAATCTGTGAAAGCTGCAAATAATCTCCTTCACTTTTCCCTGTTCTTGTGTGGAAATAAGTCAAAGAATAGTGTAGTGGTATGATTATTTTATGTAAATCTGTAATCTCTAAGAATGTGGAAAGGGTGAATTCTACATTCATTGAGTTAAATGCACTCAGCAGCCAAACAATTTTATTTTGTAACACTTTTTATTTAAACTTCTGCTCCATTTTTAAGTGGGAGTATATTCAAATGCTTATACTTGATTTCTGTGGTGCCTGTTGCTGTCTTTGTTTGCTCCAAGATGAAATTTGTGTCTTCCAGTGGGGTTCCAGTGTATACCTTTGTTATAAGAAGTCTGTGCCAGCTTCTAACTCAATAGCGTATAAAGCTGGTAAGTAATTTTAGAAGCAGACCGTCTAAGCATGTTAACATAAAGGTTCAAATACCTTCTTGAATTCAAATAAAAATTTTAAAAGCTGAGTGTTGTCTGTCAAAACTTTTCCTAGAGCTTGTTAATTGAAATTGAAATTTTGCTCTCCTCACTTTTTTCCAGGAAAAAAAAAAGCTTTAATAGAAACAGCATTGTTTTTTATTAACTTAATGTGTATCATAACAGGTTAGGTGGCTTAGGAGTTTAAATGAAAAGTCTAGCAGGCATTTCGTATTTAACAAATGACTTCATAGTTTGTGTCTTGTGTTGGTGGTGAAGGAGAAGGAAGAGTAATTGAAAATTCCAATCAACCTTATTCATATTTCCTTTCATGCCTCACAGTTAATGCAATGTCTTTAATTAGAAATGTAAATGTGTTCATTTATTTCAGCTCCAGAGCTATTCACTCCTTTCTTATTAAAGGAGAGTGAAAATACTCTGAACAATAAATGAGAAAGACTTAAAGAAAAAGAAAGATTTTGTCTTTTTTAAAAATTTTAATGCATTGCCACAGATTCTTTTTCCTCCAGAAGTCAAGAAAAACTTCCAAAAGTTTCTACTGAACATTAAATGCAACAAGTTCCTTTTAGAGTAAACTATTAAGTAGAAATGAAACACATAGAATAACAAAGTCAGTGTACCATTTAAAAAGTTGGATGAACAGCAGAAGTAAACTGATGCTTTTGGACTCATTTTCTACAAGCAAGACTTAAATATACTTCTGAAAATGGAGTAACAATTTGTTTAGATTGAACACATTAACTCAGCAGAAAATACAGACGTAATTCATCCTTTTTTCAGTGGAGATACTTATACTGCTATCCCAATAGATAATTATCTCTTTCTTCATAGGAATTTCTTGGCAATAAAATCTGTTTCAATGGCACATTTAAATAGCACAAGTAATTCCTGGCTGATTCAAAGTCAAAATCTTCAGTAATAAGCTTTCACTATGTACTGGTAATCGAGCTGTTATTGAAAGGAAGTATTAAGTATTCTCATACAATTTCTAAACGATTGTTATGTGGATGATTTAGTCTCTTAAATGACAGACTTTCTTCTTCTGTGGATGCAATTTTAAGTTATTAAGTCTAAATAAGCAACAGACATATCTCTATATTGTGGAAAACATATAGCTTAGATTATTTAGGGTTTCCAGAGTAAATTCACTAACTTTTCCTTCTCCCATAACAAAGGCTTAATTTTCAGATACCCTCAAGAGAACTATGAGTCATTCCCATTGTCAGAATCTGTACCTCTCTTCTGCCTTCCTATGGGAGCTACTATTGAATGCTGGGACCCTCAAACCAAATATCCACTACCAGTGTTCTCAACGTTTGTACTGACCTGTTCTTCTGCAGAAAAGGTATGGCTGCACATTGTGACTGTTTTTTGCTTTTAATTTAAATGTCTGATAAGAAAATCATATCATGGATAAGAAAATCATATCATGGATTTCTCTGTTCTTTCAAGAAAACTTTCCAGCAATAGAAATGTAGCCTACATGTGAAGGTGATGTTCACTTGCCATGTGTTAGAAATGTTGAAGTAGCTGTGCTTTTCCCATGATTAAATCAAAAGCTGGTTCCATGTGAATTTGTATGAATGGGCTGTGAAGTTATCTGTGTGTGTGAGCAGGAAGATGGTTACCAGAAATCAACAGAAGAGCAGAAAACGAAATGCTGAGAGGCAGTATGTGAAAGGTGGTCAAGAACTGGTGATCTCCTGCAACTAGTGATGCTGTCTGAATTCACGTAAACTGATAAACTTAGAACACCCACAGTTCGTGGAATCTGTACAAAGCCCAGCAGCACCCACAGGCAACAAAAATGTGCTGCATGACTCAGCCCATGTGTTAGAAGTTAGTGTCTGCTATATGCAGACAAAGACTACAGGATTAGCACTACCTGATAAAACAAGGGAGTGCTTTTTGGAAGTTGGTGTCTCAGCTGTTGCTTCAGCTTGCCAACTGTGCACTTGTGTGTGAACTACAAAAGGGAGTAAGTGATTGTAATATGTGGTTAGCTGTCTGTGACTAATAAACAATAGTTTGGCCCTGTTAGCAATTACAGCTTAACTTTCACTCTCCCAGTCCCCCATCAGAGAAGTTTATATACTTCTCTATGGCCAAACAAAAAAAAAGTGTTTCTCCAAGGTATTAATACTTCATTTGTAAGGGTGAATACAGTAGCTGCCAGTATTTTTCACAGAAATAACATATGGTGTGGTACCCATCTCTCTCTGCTCTCCTTTTGCTGAACTTGCTAGAATAATTCAGTTATGAAACTTATGCAAGAAAGAGTATTAGAAACGATTGGTCCCTGTTTAGTGTGATTAAAATAGAGTCAAAACTAAAATATTTTTATTGTTTAGTGTGGTAAAGATAAGAGAAATGTTACGGCATACAGTCATTTTGTGAGGTGATTTTTTGACCAGTAACAGTTAATAGGTAGGGTTTTGTTATGGGATGCAGTTTGGTTCCTTCCCTTTCATTTTACTGAGTATAAATACTTTGAGTAAAGTGTCATGACAAAAAGGAAGAGAGGCATAAGAGTCCAAAATACTTAACATTTCCTTTAAAAGGATGCTTAGTGTATGTTAAATAAATGAAAAATAGTTTTCACAAGCTACTAAGAAAACCACTGTACTATGTGTGCAAACACCAATAACTTATGGATAGTTCAAAAATTGTAAACCAAACTGCTGTTAAATACTTAGCCTGTTCAGTTGTGTTTCTTCATCTTTTAGGTTTATGGTGCTGCTATTCAGTTTTATGAGCCTTATCCCCGGGAGCTGCTAACAGAAAAGCAACAATTGCAGCTGGGTCTCTTGACAGCTGTAGAGAGGAAAGTGGTTACTTCGAAGTCCATCAATTCTAATAAATGTATCTGCCTTCTCTCACATTGGCCTTTCTTCGAAGCATTTCGAAAATTCCTTATGTTCATCTACAAACTGTCTGTCTCTGGACCTCATCCTCTTCCTATTGAAAAGTACGTAAAACATTTTTCAAGCTAACGTGTAAAGATGGCTGTATTAGCTCAAGTGGTCATCTGATATATATGTCACACTTCCCATGTGCTGTATTTCTACCATTATCTTGGTTGCCCTGTACAGCTTACGTTGTTACTGATTGCACTGAGAGAAATCGTAGTTTCTCCTGTTTAAAAGGAGTAGCATTTGCAGATTTTTACCATTGCTTTTTTGTTAAAAAAATTTTTAAGCCTGTGTAATTTTCTTTTATACGTGTCTGACACGGAAAATGGTTGAGACATCCCAGTACTTGCAGTCCTGTATTTTAGGTTATTAAATGTAAGCTCAGGGACTCTGCATTAGCAGTATGTATATGTCCATATTGAAGCTCTACAACAACTGCAGATGAATTCTGTTTCTCTCCCTCTGCCTTCTGCTCCCTCGCCCCTTTCCCCTCCTTGCTCCTGCACCCCATATACATGTATGTATAAAAATATGAAACTTTATAGAAGATGCTTTTCATTGTATGGGATTCAGAACAACAACAACAAAAACATAAAATTTCACTGAAAACTTGATGATTTTTGCAGTCTACCAGAGATTTTTACACGGTTTGTCTAAAGGCCAGTGTGTTCTTACCTTTTGCATGCACATATGAAGCTGCCACTATTAATTTTCACTCATGAAAAGTGAGTGAGTGAGGCTTCTTTCTTTCAGTTTGTGTAAATAGGCTCCTAAACTTATCAAAACAGTAAATAAATTGTAACTGTACTTGTATAACATATGATATTATGTACCATATAACATATGGTACATACAAAATCCAAAATGTGACATTGTTTTCAGTCCCTGTTTAGTCCTCAATGCTGGTTTTCTAACATCTCATCTTCTGTTCAGGCACATATCCCATTTTATGCACAATATACCTTTCCCTTCACCGCAAAGGCCGAGAATTCTTGTGCAGGTATGCAAAACGTTTACTTTCATTTTTAGTTATCTTAATACCTCTTTTTGCCTTTGAAAGCCTGGATTCTTCTTGTAGGCTTTTTACTCAGCTTTGAATATCCAACTGCTGGAAGAGAGATGGGAGGAGATGGGTTTAATAGCATTCTCTTACATTGTTATAAACCTGGGGTAACCTAGCAAATGAAGCTATTTCAGATTTTGGGTGGTGCAGACTGCAGCAACATGCTACTTGCATTTTTGAAATTTCTGCCATATATTGGTCTTTAATTTTATAGACATCATTTGCACAGTGCCACTGGGGGTTGTTTGTTTTTTATCTTTCTTTCACTTGTCCACTAAGTACTGTGGTTCATATGTTAGTCCCCTGGGGCTCTCTCTTGTGATCTCTGCTTAATCACCTAGCAGTAGCTACATGTTCAACAATGAGTCATAAACAGTTTATTGTAACTTCTGAGAATTATTCTGGTGACTAATACAAGCTCTTCTGACTTAGTGAACAAAAGCTCCAAACGTTTTTGATTCACATTTCTTGCATGACATTGTGACTGTCTGCCAGGCATTTTATTATATTATGGATATGTAGTTATATTGGAATATTTTACTTCGCTAACTTTGGAATTGTTCTTGCCAATCATGAACTATTTTATGTTTCAGCTTTCTGCCCATGATGCATTAATATTGTCTCAGCCAGTTTCTACACCATTACCACTAAGGTATCATTATCAATGTTTTAAACGTATTGTACTTGAGCCATCCCAAAGTAAATAGAAATGAACCACAGAAGAAAGCCAAACACTATTTCAATATTAGTAGATCTTATAAACAGAAAGCTCAATATGTATTTGAAATATTAGACACTGTTGTTTTTATGACATAGACCTGTCTTTTATGAAAAAATAGTATTACTGATAATCCTGAAGAAAGGAGGCTGTAAGGAAATAATACATGTATTTAAATATCTTGCATCTTTAGAATATAAGTAGTAAACACTTTTTTTTTTTTAATATCAGAGATAGATTTTTTGTTATCTTGATCTATTTATCCGTTTTTGGTTCCAAGGGAGACATTTATGTTAAGCAGTTATGTGAGATCAATAAATGCCCAAGTGCACAAACATTTTGAAAACTCAGAGTTATAACTTAGTATTTGTGACTGAAGATTGATGCAGTCTCTGTGGATAGCACCTTAAGGGCTAGAGTTCCCTATGAATATGATGTGATTTTTTAATTTGTTTTCTTTGGTTTTGTTTCTAATTAAAAAAAAAAAAAAAAAAAGAAAATTCACCTTTTTTTTACATTTTTTTTCTTTAAATGATATATATAATATTGTATATGCAGAAGGATCCCATGTTTAAATCTCAGCTGTTACACAGCCACCTAAAGGGAAAAATTGCAGCTAGCCACCAAACTGCAAAGTAACATGTAATTATGTTTCTAAGGACATATTTTACACCCCTCTACTATTTTTACTATCGTCATTAAAATTCCTAAATGCCTGTATAGTGTCCAAAGAAATGAAATGGAGATTAAACTCTAGAAACTAAATGTATTTTGGTATGAGAATGCTGGATATATTTATTTATTTTCTACCTGACACGTATTAGAATTTAATATAGCGATGCTAAGATTAGATACTGTAATTCATTATTATTACTTGAAGTAACTCATCCTATGAAACTAATAGTATTGTTTTGTGCTTGGATTAGCTGATAACATGTTAGATCTGTGTTACTGTTAGGAAGACAAGGTGCCCGTGCATATATGACACAGTTAGCAGTAGCATATTACGGCATACGTTTCTATAACAGTAATTTTGAATTTAGGTTTTTCTGTTGCAGTACAAATCTCACGTTGAGGTGGCAGCCATTACATACTATTATTACCACACATAAAATATCTAAGAATTATTCAACTTGTAGGTCCAAACCGCTTTCAGAAATTAAGTAGTAGTGCCTCACTCTCACTTTTAATGTTTAAATCCTGTAATATTCTCTTCCCCTCCCCCCTTTCTACTGACCCCTTAGTGGAGCAGACTTCAGCACTCTACTTATGAATCTTGGACCAGAAAACTGTGCCACCCTGCTACTCTTTGTATTGTTAGAAGGCAAGATTCTCCTTCATTCTCTTAGACCAGCTGTATTGACAGGAGTTGCTGAAGCTGTAGTAGCTGTAAGTACAAGGTGTTCTGTACTGCATCAAGGGAAATTGTTGGAAACACCATAATTACGATGAGGCTTTTACAAGTTAAAATATTTGATGCGTTAAATGATAATTTTTCCTAGCAATGGCATTTAGTTAAATCACCCTAGCATGTCTAATTATTATAATTGTTGAAATGATCAATGCTTTTGCATAGATAAGTAAGAAATGTACTGTAAACAAGTGATCAAAGTTGAAGACACTTTTGACAGTGTAATTGGGTTCCTAGCAATTTAATTTCAACTTGCTGCATGTAACAATTTCACCTGTTTTATACTGTACAAGGTGTGTTGTCCTGTTCTAATGAGTTGGTTTCATTTCATTTTTCCTTCAGATGATATTTCCATTTCAGTGGCAATGTCCATATATCCCCCTATGTCCTTTGTCTCTGGCCACCGTACTCAGTGCACCTGTTCCATTTATTGTTGGAGTTGATTCACGGTATTTTGATCTGTATGATCCACCACAGGACATTGTGTGCATTGACTTAGACACAAACATGGTGTACATGTAAGTTCCATGGGGTTTTTACATCTATCTATAGATGGAGAAATTGCTGAACTACCTGAGAGAGAGCAAACTTTATTTAAAAACTGTTTTGTTAAATATGGCTTTGTTTCTGCCTATCCTCTTTTTTTCATTTCGCTTCTAATGCTTCATAGAGATTTGAAATTTACTAAGTCAAGGGTCAGCATTTGGGGCTGCCAATAAAATTAAAAAATAAATAATGTGCTGCAGATGTTGCTTGAAATGATAATGTGTGTTTGTTTTCTTTTTCCTTCACTTCTCATACTGATTATTAGGGAAATGGTACAAAAGGTATAATAGAGAAAAAACAGTTTATTTTTATTGTGTCACCATTTTATGTATTTTCACCTTGCTCCACCACTTCAGGATTTGATTTGCCTGTGTTCACTGAATATTGGGTTTGAATATGAGAGTTTTGGGACCCTTCAAGCAAGCAAAAATTTTTGTATTGCCTATATTTGTTTAAAAATATTTTCACTTAATTATGTTTTGAATGCTTGTCCTAGATCAAGAGTGTTGTGTGAAGGGCTTCTTTACAACTTTTGTAGGAGAGGCTCGTCTAGAATGAATTTATTCTGTAATAAATCTAAATGGGATTGTAAATATCTGATTTGGAAATGATTTATTAAATTCATAAATTACTTTATTTTTAGAGTAATTAGATCGAAATTAGAAAGAGGGATGTAAGCTATCTGAGGGTGAACATCACTAAATAATGTGTGTCTTTTCTGTGTGAAAATATAGTCTTACATCATCTTGTGTCACTTTAACTCTTGACTTTCATTTTCACTAATGTGAATCAAAATCAATCTATTTTGATCTATGGGTCAGTTGAAAGCTTTAATGCTTTTCATTGCGTAAAAAAGGACCCCTCCTGTGATGCTCTACCGAATCAAATCCTTCTTTCAAGTTACTGAAATGCATTGTGTTATTAGTAGCATCAAAGAAAAGAGTAAACAGAGTAGATTATATTTGTGTTTTATTTGCTTTTTTTCTTTCTTCTCCTGGGTCCCCAATAAAAACACTGCAAAAAACATTTTCATTGTTGTATATAAAAGTATTACGCAATCAAATTAATAATGATAACAGGTGTGAAAGCAATGCAAGGAAGATAACTTCTTTATGTGAAGATAACCTTTGCAGTGAAAAATATTTGTCTTTTTTTTATAAAAAGAATGGAAATTGATGCCTGGGTTGAAAAAAAAATGAAGTAGATAAAAACAGTAGATTTAGTAGAGAGAAAAGAATGTAAAGATTCTGTTGGAATGAGTCACGGAAAAATAAAGTGCAAACCCTACTTACAATTGGGTACTAGTTATTCAACTAAGAATCTACCAGTGTAGCTGATGTCTTTTTTGCCTACAACTGAAAAGATTCTAGCATCTTTTCCTTTAGTGTCTTTTAAGTCATTTTCATTTTCAGTGGCTAACTGATCTTTTTGTGTTTTGCTGTCCATTTTGGACGCATTTCATCTATATTATTTACGTGACTTTAAGAGGAATTGAACATCTTTAACTTTCGACGTCAAGTAAATGAGAGATGTTGGTACCTGCATTATAAAACTTTTTTTTTTTTCTTTTTTTTTTAACCTGGAAATGAGGATATTTCTCAATTTTAGAGAGATGTAGGTAAAATCAAATCTCCATAAAGCAATTTGTGTTGAAGATCATATAGAATATTAATCTTACTAAGAAATAAAATAGAATTCTAAAATACTACATTATGCAAAGCTATTGTTGCCCCTCTCTATTTCTATGGCAATGTTGCATTTTTTAAGGTGTTAAAGCATCTAATAGCACTGTTGTTGTCTGTGAAAGACTGCATAGTAGAAGAATAACGTTTGAAAAAATCAATGTTTTCTATTACATCAGTCTTGTCTGACTGGCATCTTTCTAGGGCAAGTTTGCTGGTATCTTTCTTATGATAGACTGTATCTTCATTTACTGCCAAAACTACTGATTGTCTTTTATTCATTCAGCATCTTCCTTGAAGTCTTTTCTTGGATGTTTTCAACAATCTCTTTGAAAGTAACATCAAAAGCTGATTAGGGAAAGTAGCCTTTTTGGGTGCAAATTTGAGAGGTGGTTTTATTTTTATATTTTTTTTTTCTTGCATTTTTGGAACAGTACTGCTTATATTGTTTATAGGCATGCTGTTGTGGGAAAGAAAAGATGATATTTGCAAGCATGCATTTTTTTAATTATTATTTTTTAATTCATTTTATTTTTTAATACATCAAATGTATACTTCCTCCCTTAAGAAAGCTACGTGTTTGTGCCAACTGAACAAACAGTTCCACTGATGCTAAGTGCAATGTGACAGTGACAGCATCAGCTGAAATAGTAATAACTGATTACGTCTTGTGGCATCAAAGTTTGCTGTACACCAAATTAGGGAATTTCTGTTCCACCTTCTGTCTCCCACAATGAGGCTTAGCAGTTCTTGTGATTCTCTCCCTTCTGTCTCTATATTCATCTGTTAAACGAGGTCTGGTAGTGTATCTTTTGTTCCTCTGACAAAGATGAGCATACCTTCAGTCCATTTTATCCCATTGCTTAATCAACCACATAATTTCCAAAATGTAAAATTTATTTCCAATTTTCCTATTCCCTGGTAGCCTTTGACTAAAGCTGGAATTGGGAACTTAATTGTCATAGACATGTGACAGTGACTATAATGCATATGAGCATAGAGCTACTTGACTGGTCTTCCAGCATTTTACAGGAATTAAACTTCATGTGGTATTGCAAACTGCCTTTATTTGTGTTAGTCACAGAACAGCAAGCTTACAATAATATAAACTAGTAATCATAGACAGATTAGTGTTCTCAGATTACATTGTTGAGACCGGTACAGATTCTGAAAGGAAAGCCAGCAATGTGAAACTTCAACCAAAAAGTCTAAATCAGATCTCAGTACAAGTCCTCCTTCCAGACTGGAGAAAACTACCCACAACTCAATTTATACTGTTGTTTTCTGAGGAAATGAAGTGCTGAGTTAATGTCACTCCATTTTATTATTTTGATTATTTCTGACAAATAGGGACAGTGACAAGATTTCTTTTCAAAATGATTTCCTTTTTCTGAAAATTAACTTAGGCCAATGGAAGCTATTCTTTTCTATATGGTCTGTATTTTATATATCCTTTTATCCTCCCCTGTGTTTTAGATCAGATGATAAGAAGAGCACAAACTGGAAGCAGTTTCCTAAGAAGCCATGTAAAAGTCTGCTCAGCACCTTAAAGAAACTGCACCCACAGCTGGCAGCAGGTGAAATATCTAAAATAAATGGGAAGGGATAAGAACAGAAACTACCTAAAGCAGGGAAAGTAAATAGTAAAAGAAAAATACTAAATTTTCTGATATACATCTACAGGTCTTAAATTATAAGTAGCATATAAATGTAAGGACTTATTTGTAACATGTGGTGTAAATCTTTTTAGACTTTTTTCTTTGTTGTCACTTCCTCAATTTGGGGAATTTTCAGCCTTTAGTAATGATTAAGTTATATTTAAACAAAGATTCAGCGGAAACACATTTGGATCTCAGCATAAACAATGTTCATAGTTGTGATCAATAATAACGGAAATGAGTGTTTGAGTAAGATACTGCACAATACTTCTGGTATTGTGCAGATACAGTTGAATATCTCAGATACTGACTTTTCTACAAAAATAATCAAGTAGCAAAATGTTGAAAGTATTTTTTTCAAAAGGAAGAGGAAAAACTGACCATCATACTAATGACTTATAAAGGTAAGAACAAAGTTGTAACTAAATTATTCTGCAGGTTTATCTTCTATCTGTCTGTAGACCGGATCTTTAAGACAATCTTGTTCAGAGTATGTCCAGTTGTGCTCTTATAAAGGAGACGATAGCTTCATGGGTATACAACAGATAAAAAAGCTGGTAAACTATGGAAACAGAAAATGTATTAATTAGGAGTGGGGCTTTCTTGCCTCAATTTCCTTTCTCACATTTTTTTTTTCCTCCAGATTGCCTTTACTTAATCTGTTAGAAAACCTCACCTTTTGTTTTGCATTGTTTTTGGTTTTATCAGCAGGGCATGATACTCTACTTAATATGTAAATGCTGCAGACTGAATTCCAATATTAACTGTATTATTTTTATTGACATTATTATTATTGACATTTATATTATAATAAAAATCTGGAACTGTGTTCAATGGTGAAGCAGTACCTGCTAGTTTTTTGTTGTTCTTCTTCTTTTTTAAGAGTCCAATAATAAACTCTTTCTGTCATCTGCTTCTTTCCATCCTTTGGTATACAAGAATGTTAAAATTTTCACTGGAAAAATTATTTAAAGCACCTTTTTTTCCTTGATGTGCAATCTTAGGTAGACAGCAGAACAGGGAAAACAGAATTCTTTGTATTTATGTGTTACTGAAAGACAATGTTTAGTTGGGAATGCAGAAACTCAGTTAAGTTAATGCTCGTTTTCTCAAGTCACAGACACCTTGATAAGTTAGAAAAACAACTTAATTGTTATTCTAACAAATAAGTTAGAAATAAGTTAGACCCTTTATATGGGCCAGATCTATTGGAAAGTAGTAACAGCACAAGAAGAGAATGTATTTACAGTGTTGGTAATTTCTAAATATGGGAAATAAAAAAAAAAAAAAAAAAAGAAAGAAAAATCTTCAACATCTTGTAAATACTGTCTATTCAACTATGCTGCATTTTAATACAGGATTGTATATGTTACTGTTTGCTAGTTCACAAGAAAACTCCAGAAGGCTCAGCAGTGGAGATGACTCCTATCGAGGCAGATTTCTCCTGGCAGAAGAAGATGACAGAACTCGAGATGGAGATCCAGGAAGCTTTCCTACGTTTCATGGCATCTATTTTAAAGGGTTACAGAACGTTCCTCAAACCAATCACCCAGGCACCTTCAAATAAAGCAACTGCTGCTGATTCCTTGTTTGATCATCAAGGTGAGGCTTAGACAAATACACTGCTGATAGCATTGGAGTTAACCCAAGTTTTCCTTTGGTTATGCAGCTCTTGGCAATATTTGGAATTGCAGTTATATAAAATCAAGTTGTTTGAAGTTGATTAGGATATTGATACACACAAATAGAATCCTGTTTAGTAACAACTCTGCTATTAGAAAAGTTGTCTTTCAACAGGGGGATGCCCTCTTTCTTTGGCACATTCTGTAAGGGGACCTCTTGATAATTAAAGAATATTTCTCAATTAGTATAGAGTAAAAGTGCCAGAAGCCCACTGATGAGGAGCAAAGTAACTTTTTTTTTTTTTTAATATAAATGGGAAAATAAGAGTACTGAGCAGAGTTCAGAAACATAACAAAACAGAAGTTGGCAAAGGTCATCTTATTTTTTTCACCTTATCACTCAGTATATCACCTTGACTTTTTCCTATCTGTTCATCAGTTGAATGCCAGATAGAATGTCACTGGTGGCATGTCTTGTTTTGTTTTTGTCTGATTGTTTGCTTTTTTCTTTTTTTTCTGGGGTGGGAGTTGTTTTTCTTTGCAGGGGGAGGTGGTAGGTTTGTTTTTGGTGGTGGTGAGTTTTTGTTTTAAATTAGCTAGAAGAGAGATTTGAGATAGGATTCTTATTTCAACACTTGGAAAATCATAAAGGTTTACCTCCTAGGATAGTGGAAGGGGATTTTTTTTATTATTGTCTAAAATGTTAAATGCTTCTGCTTTTGGATGAGGTCACATTCTCCTTTTTTGTGCATAAAAAGTCAACAAATCAGCAAACAGATTATGTGATAACATGGGGGCAACTGCATGCCATGTATTGTTAATTGTTTGGAATAAATCTTATACAAAAAAAGTTATTTTAATCTTCTGAATGCAAGTGATGGTAAGTAGTTGTTTTTACTAATAAAGCCAATATTTTATATATTAACACTGTAAATATTTTATGTTAACACTTTATATTTTAGTTTCTTATGGAACCTGTAACTGGTATTTACTTCTGTGTTTCTTTTTCTAACCAGGATTTTTAAAAAGTAGAGACCGTGCCTATACAAAGTTCTATACACATCTCACCAAAACACAGATATTCAGCAGCTTTATTGAAGAGTGCAGTTTTGTGAGTGACAAGGATACTGGCTTGGCATTTTTTGATGACTGCATAGAGAAGGTGAAAAACATACTAAATTAAATTATATGCTTGTATTTGTTTTTCTGTTACTGTCCTACCTTTTACTCATAAAGGCAGGTACACTCTGTAACAAGTGTGAGAGACTGGAATTCTTGGTTATTATTGCTGAATCATTTTCTTCCTTCATCTTCTTGAATGGTCATAATTTTCTGTGTTAATATAGGAGTCTGTCATTAAAGCCCTGTAGGATGTCAAGCTGTAAGAGAACTTGGGAAGTTCATGACACTTTCACACAATGTCATTTATATCTTCCGTTTTAAATGGTAATCTGCCTCACTCTAATTTAGTTATCTACCACTGCTATCTGTGGTGTTCCTTTTCACATGACAAACTTCACATGACAAACTTTAAACATAAAAACATACCTAGTGCTCAGGCTTGTGGTCAAAACTGATTTATAAAGATAAGACCTCATTTCATTGCGTGCATTTTATTTGAGAAAGATTGCTGTAACCCATTCATGCTTTTTTGAAGCCAAGTCTCTTCAGTGTGTTTCTGGCTACATAGGTTATTAGGTTTATAACTTCATCTGAAAAATGACAGATTCACAAGATAAAATTTAGTAGCTAGAGGTTTTTATATACTTTTTATGTGCATATATATGATGTCTTCTGGACAGAACATTGATTTTTGCACCAAGCTGTTATTAGAATGTCTCGTTGATTCAGTATCATTTCCAATCAAAATACCATTTAAAACAGACCACAAAAAATGTTTCAAAGTATCCTTGCCTTTATTTTTCTTTCTGCGGAGTAGGGGGTGTGCATCTCCACATGTGTCTAGACTATGCTCTGTTTAGTAATGTTGATAACTTAATATAATTGCAAGTTATTAATGTGTTGCGTACTTAAATTGTCATAGTGAAATTACATGCAAAAAGCAGTTTCTTTCAATTAAGCTAAGTTAAAGCTGCCTTCTTTAAGGTTTTGTATTTAGTCCATAATGTCAACAGATTGAAAGCATTCTGGTAACTACCTCTTCTTGCTTCCAGCAAGGTAAGTGTTTGAAAGAGAAAGTACTTCCAGAGTAATGTGAAAATTTGGTACTGCTCATTTAATATTTCAGTAAAACACATGGCTGTAATAGAATTATTTAGGATATTTTTCTGTTGGGAATCAAGTCTGATGTTATTTTTTCTCATTTCCTAGCTCTTTCCAGATAAAGGAACAGAAAAAGGTGACAAGGTACTTTGACCCTCAATATGTTCAGAGATAATTTACCATGTAATAAAGGTGAAGAGACAGGGCCGTGAAAATGATATTTGAGCATTGATAACAAATACAATACATTTTATATATTGTGCTTACACATAGTATATAAAATCAAGAACAGAAACGGTATATTTTTACGTATATTTTAATATAATCAATATTATAATGTACATTTTATCCCAAAGCTAAACTCAGGACTCAGATTACAAACTCTGTTTTCAGGTTGATGTAGATTCTGTCGAAGATGCACGGTTGATTGAGCTTGATGAGTCACAAAAAAGTGAACACACAGTCTTTATAATGCCACCAGAACCTCCCCCAGATGATGGACAAGACCGAGCACCAAAATACAGGTACAGTTCAATCAACTAATGTAGAGAAACTGGAGTACTTGAACACTTACAATGTTCAGCAAAGCAGATACTTCAGCTTGGCACAAGACTTACCTTAATAAAAGGTAAGGACATCTTTAATAAGATGTGATAGTTCTGGACTCCAGTAAGTTTCTGAAGGCATGTAAGTATTTTGTGTGGGCATGTTTGAGGGCAAGTAGCTTTTGGTTGTAATTTTTAGTAACTACTTGCCAACTTTGCAGTAATGCTTTGCTGCGTGTATTTAATGTCTGTCTTTCTTTGAGCCAGTTATGTGGATTTTGTAGGAACTGTAGTAGTCTTTGTTCCAGGGTGGGAATGACCGTGTGGGTAATGGATTTGCCCAGTACTATTTATCTGCAACTGATGAACCAAAAGAAAAAAACACTCTTTCCACTTTTCAGACTTCTTCCATTCAGAGTATTTCAGCCCTATGCAGGAAGTGGGAAGTTGCACGCACTATGGTTATGCTTCTTTTTTTTTTTTTGCTCTTTCTTGGAGGCAAAGAAGGTTCTGTTTCCAGCTGCTGTTATTATTACTTATCATCAGTGCTTCTCAGACCTTTGTGGTATGGATGGTGGTCTGGGTCTTATATCCATGGTCTACTGAGATTTAATCACAGAATCACAGAATTGTAGGGGTTGGAAGGGACCTCGAAAGATCATTGGGTCCAACCCCACTGCCAAAGCAGGTTCCTCAGAGCAGGCTGCCCAGGTAGGCGTCCAGACAGGCCTTGAATATCTCCAGAGAAGGAGACTCCACAACCTCCCTGGGCAGCCTGTTCCAGTGCTCCGTCACCCTCACTGTGAATTTACTTTAACATGTTGGTTAATGTCCAAGGCATCTTCTTTTTTGTGATACCTTTGTGAACAGGACTAAAAGGATCTTGTTATAAAAATACATATAAATCCCCTGGTTCCTTTATTTTCCTGTTCATCAGTTCTTTGCATGCAGGTTGTCTTTTTAAGGCTTTCCTGGTATCAGCAGATAAATAAAAAGCTTTTCCCTCTTTTTTTTTTTTTTTTAAACTATCTATATAGCTATAAAAACTTTCCACGCCTAGATCTGAAGCTCTTTGACAGGCCTCAGGAACTCAAGCTCTCCTTCAGCAGACACCCAGCTGGAAGCAGCATTTCAAATAGTCCGGCACTCATGGCAAAGAGGACAAAACAGGTCAGATAAGTCTTACCATAATCACCATGTGAATACTGAAAGATATTAAGCTTCTTTGATAAAATTACTGCTGCCTATTTATACTACAAATTACTTTGCTGGAGTCTAGGTCTATGTGTAACCATTGGGAAGCAAAACTTGCCAGAAAAAGAAATGGAAAGCAATAAATTAGCATCTGACATAAAAGTTTATTGTCAAACTAGTCATTAAGCTTCAGGCCATGATATAAAACAAAATGAAATTAAAATGAATGCTTAAAATGGGGGGGAAGTAGGAGGCATAATTCAAATGCTATTTTTTATTTGTGGAGAACCTTCAAAAGAGGGTGCTAAGAATAAATGGCAGTTTAATGTTTGTCCATTGTTATTAAATGCCTACTTTTAATAGCTTAGTATCTGAGTTACTAATGTTTTCTAGGCTCTGGTTCCATCTTTGTCGCCTTTGTTTTTTCTCACCCTTACAGGAAATAAAAACAGCCCATAAGTTAGCCAAGAAGTATTATGTAAGCCCCCCACAGTGGGCTAAATGTCTCTACAGTCACAGTTACAGCTTATGGTTTATTTGCCTGCCAGCCTACATCAGAGTTGCACATCCCAAGGTCAAAGCACTGCAGCAGGCATACGATGTTCTAATTAAAATGAGGAAAACTGACGTGGAACCACTAGATGAGGCAAGTCTGAATAAAGTATCATTACCGTGAGCACAGAGCAAAAGACAAAGTGCAAATGGTCTTACAGAAGTCTGCCTAAGACAACTAGAAACATTTCTTTTTTTTTTTTTTTATCATTGACATAGTGTCAGCTTACTCACGTAATCCAACTTAGCGTCGCTCATCTTCTCCTAGACTTCTTCCAGAGGGCAGTTCTTGAATATCTCTGTTTTTAAAATGTGCTTTGAATTAATGCTCTGCAATCATACTGAAGGGATAATGGATTTGTGTGCAGCATTCCATTCTTGCAGTAGTATATGCAGACACAAAGAAGCAAGTTATCCCACTTTTTTGCGTGGGTGTTTCCTTCCCTCCTTTATTTCACGAACAGAAAAGCCAAGTGGGGAAAAAAAATAAGCGCTTGCCTGTGACTCTTGATGTTATTTCAGCTTGTGTAATTTCCTGTTTAATTTTTGCTCCCTCTTCTGGCTGTTGGTTGAGTAGCTGCTTTCACATGGTTTTCCCTTTTACTTGTGCGAAATTTGGGAAGAGCTTAAGCTGTTTCAAAATCCTTGTCATCAGTTAATCTATGGACTTCTGTATTTTGTCAGGTGTGCTACAGAGTTGTGATGCAACTCTGTGGACTGTGGGGTCAGCCTGTTCAGGCCGTGAGAGTCCTCTTTGAAATGAAAAATGCTGGAATACAGCCAAATGCAATCACTTATGGCTATTACAATAAGGTAGGAGAAATTTCGTTAAAGGATACTGGACCAATGTTTCCCTTGCCTTTTTATTCCCTTTATTCTGTGGCATGATTTGAAGACTGTTCATTACAGCTCTTCAGTTGAATTTGCTGTTTCTGTTGGGCAAGCCAGCAATTCAGACAAGTTTACACTTGACTTGATCTACAGCGTATGGTATTACATTTTTTACTTTTACATTCCTGTGCTGTTTGTCTAACCAACAATTCTGTTGAAATACATTTATAGTGTTTCCACTTCCAAGGTTTGGAACCTGTCTAGTTACTTCCATGTCACAGCCATCTCTTCCTAGGTGTATCCTTTAAGGCAGCGTGATCCATGACTGATGGAGGTTGGGATTAGGTTAGTTGAAGTAGCTGCCTCATGCTTTCCTTGCTTACATGTTTCTGTAATTTTCTAATGGAAATTCATAGTAAACTATGTAAAGAAATTGGAGAACAGTCTCTACTATGTTTTTTTGTTCCTACCATACACTAATCGTATGAATAAAATCCACGTTGTTTAATTCAGGAAAACTTGATCCATAGTCAGTTGCCTCTCAGCCAGTGTGTCCACAGCTGTAGGATAAAAGGGAAGAGCTAAGACTCTAATACTTGTCCTTCACACTGTTGGCAGGAAGTGTCCTTTGCTGAGTATGGAAAGAGAAGCTTCTCACTGTACTGTGTTTCTTAGTGTAAATTTGTTACTGTGTTGTTGTTATTGCAATGTCTCTCTCTGTAGGCAGTCTTAGAGTCTCCTTGGCCTAGCAGTAACCGCAGTGGCATATTTCTGTGGACAAAGGTACGAAATGTAGTTCGCGGCACAGCACAATTTAGGCAGTGCCTAAAGAAAGCAACGCAGAGCCCACGAGTACTTGTGATATCAGGTAATAAGTTAGGTGAAATGAATTTTTCTGCTGAATGAGAGCATGATTTGCTTTCTGAAGGACTGCACCTAACATTCTGGCTTTTACAAGTGGAAAATATTTCCTAAATGTATATAAATTGATAATAGTCAACATGATGCTTGATGCTGAGACTGTTTGTCTTACAATGTCTTTTCCTACACTGAAGAATGAATTGTCTAAGTTCTGTTGCTAGAATTCCATATTCTCATTTTATATGTGCAAGCGAAAGTATTTACTGTTGTCTGAAGAGGCTAGATGTATTTGAAAATCTGAAATTTAAAATCCTCTCTTACTAACCAGCTCTCATTCATGTCTTTAGCTCTGCGGAATACCACGGGTGGAAGTGATGGGGACATGGTGAGCCATGGTAGCGTGGATAGTTCTAATGATGCTAACAGTGGGGAGCACACTCTCTTCGTCAGTGACTTAGTCAGGCTTGATTCCAATGATAATCACTCTAGCACAGGTACTAGATTCTGCTGGGTTTCACTACTAACAGTCTCCCAAGAGGCAACATTTTCTGTTTTCCTGTTAATTTCCCCTCCACTGCCGCCATGTTCCCCTCCTGAGGCTGTAGAGAATGAAGCATGGAGTTGGTCTATGTGAAGAAATACAGTCTCTACCACAGTTCATGCAGCTTCTATAATTTAGCATGAACTGTAGCAGAAGTACTCTTAAGCTAAATGTCTTGCTGTGGTCTCATGAACTTTACTTTTTGTGCTAGTTGTTATAAAAGGCATAAAGCCTCTGACATAAGTCTTCAATTTCTGCATATTATTATTTATTCATAGAAATTAGTAGTCTGAGTAAAACCTTCATCAGTGTTAAGAGGAAAAGAGTGAAAGTTGCTGAGGTGATTCAAAGCTAATGTTTTAAAATGTTGCTCTTTGTTGATCATATTTTGATCCAGGATGATCTAATTTATGTTTCTAGAATTAGTATGTTACATTTTGTTGTAGTAAACCGTGCTTTTAAAAGCTATATTCAGGTTTCTCGCCAGTGTTTGCCTGATTTGAGAATGAATACAAAAATCATCAGAACCACATGAGGCACCCTGTATGAATGGAAAGAATGTTGATAAGCTGAGGAAAATCTGAATGTGGCATGCACTCTTCTAGGCCAAACTGGAGTGAAAAGAGCACACAAAGTTAACTACTTGAGATAGCAATACCAAAATTCAGGGTTTTAGTGTCTGCCTTAGTACTGATTACATATTACCTGTGCACAGTCTCAACTAAGCTTCCTTTCTGTTTACCTCAACACTTACTGTACAAATGGTTCTTACACACTCTTCATGATATTAAATATCTCAAGTCCTCCTTTAAAGATAACTTTGAGTCTGATTCCTGTTCTTCATCTGATATGCCTGCCTAGATTACTGAACTTTCCTTCTTTCTGCTCTTTGTTGCTCTGCTTTTTGCTCTTTGCTGTCTCTCGGGTGCTGCATTTGTCCTTGACTATCATGGTGTGGGGTGCAGACTTTATATGGTGTGAAGCCTTGGATGCACGTGTGCATTAATTCTACCCTTGAATGTTACTTCTGCAGGTAATTTGCCCATTTATTGATAGGGTATTTTCACTTCAGTGCAAACCACAGAGACTAATATCACTGAATTGATGACAGGGAGAAAATAAGGACCAAAGAATGTCAAAGTGAATTCTGTGTATAAATACATATTATAGATAAATAATGTCTGTCTTTCAAGTTTTATGGAGCCTTCTAATACCTTTCATATAATACTCAGTAATTTACACTTCTATGTTTTTAAATACTGTCAGGTGTTGTAATAGGTACTCTGAGGCACATTTTAACATGCTGCTGAGGGATATGTCCCATATAGTATTTGTGTATTTTTGCATGTACAGCATCACATACGATAAAAGTTAACAAAAAAATGAGTGGTTTTTGATTGCTCTTTGGTAGATGTTTTTGAAAAAAAAAAAAAAAAGGAAAAGTATTTACTTTTTCAAAGAATGAATAATAGCTATCAAGTGTAAATGCTATCATGGAGGAACACCTTTTTTAAAATACAGGTTTTTGTTTTTTTCTGTTACATTCTGTAGGTTGTACTTTAGCACAAAGATGTAGCATAATTTATAGTAGAATAGTTTTCATGGACGTATTCATTGTTAGAAGCTGACTTAATTACTGTTGTACATGTGTAACTTTCTTTTGTAGATCATGTGAGAATTTAGCTTGCACAGCAATTAAATATTTGATGTTGATGAAAGGGGAAATGAATGAAGGGAGATGCACTGCAGGAAAATTAGTCACTGTACCATTTGGGTGGGGATAGCATGTAATATCGCAATAATTTAATGTAAATTTAAAAAGTAAGTTTGCATTGAAAACTCTTATGTCTGCTGTCAACATCACCAAGTAGATCTGTACACAGATGAGACATTTTGGTGATTCTTACTCTGAGCTTCTGTGGCAAAACAGAATGAAAGAAATGAATTTCAGTACAAATGAAAGAACTTATTTTCTTATTGAAAAACAACAAATCTAGAAAGGAAGTTGGAGGCAAGTGTTTGTATTTCTTTGAACAGGTGGTCAGTCAGACCAGGGCTATGGATCCAAGGATGAACTTTTAAAGGATGATGGAGATAGTCTTCTTGCAACGGAAACACAAATGGAGAAAGACATTTCTTCTAAAGCTGAAGAGCTAATAGGAGGTTAAGTATGCATGTTTATATTGACGAATACTTGTAAAATAAATTTACAAGTGTAAAATAAATTTACAATTTTTTTCGACATGATAGAATCTTCTGGACTTTTGCTGTACTCTAGATAATAATAGTGGAATATATCTAGATAAAAATAGTCTTTTATTTGACCAACTTCATAGAGATCAAAAAAATTGGATCTGTGCTAGGGCATACAGTATTTTATATTCCATTTATCTAATTTGCATATTTAAACACCTGAACATTTTTAAAGTTGTACTAGTTAGCCTAATAAGAGGCACTACTTATTCCTACAAGCTCTTCCCTACTGTAGAAAATATGATCATCTCCTGTCTTCTTTCCAGATTTTGTCCTTAGTTCTTCTGTATTTTGTTTTTCATTACTGAGTCTGTTTCATATCTTTGTTATTAGGCCCTTAATGTCAATTAGGGCCTCTGATGCTATCATTAAACAAATAGCCCTGCATAAAAAAAAATGAGAATTGCAGTTACTGCTCTACTTTGTTTAGCTAAAAATATACCAAAGGATGAAGCTGACACACACTGTAACCTTGTGAACAGCTATGCACTCTCTCTGTAATACTAACTACTGTCATCTCCCAAGATACCTGGTAGGACTGATTCTTTAGGCTGTAATGGTGTAAGGGAACAGTGTTTGATTATTTCTTTTCCATAAGAGTGTAAGTATAGTTATTTAGTTAAATTAACTGAAGTTCACATTTTCTTTATTTTAGAGGTTTGCATTAAGGAATCTGATGAAAATAAACAGCTGAATATAGAGACTCATAGTCCAACAGACACACCTGCCTGGGGTAACAGTATCGTCAAAGTTCCATCTGGCATTTTTGATAGCAGTGGGAGGAAAAACAGTGGTGGTGAGTCACTGTGTGAAGCAGAACTTCCTGAAGTCTTGAGCTTGTGCTATAACGTTTTGTAACCTCTTAGATTCTATGTAATGAAAAAACCACCAAACATCTATTAGAGGCCCATATGTCTTACAAAACATTTTTGATTTTCACCATTATCCTTTTTTTTCCCCCACCATTATCATTTTTTGGTGACTTAAAAAGTACCTGTGGATTCTAAGGTTGAAAATTAGTAGTGTTGAGCAGACTGAAATCAAGACTTTTCTTGTCCCATACTGAGTGTATTTTGGTAATATACTAGAAAAACAGGAGAATCCCTGTTAGTTTTCCTGTTAGAAATCCTGTTAGAAGGATATATAAGATCCAAATACTGGGGCACATATTTTTTTTCCCTACCTTTGTGCCTGTCCTTGACTAAGGTAATGTAGTCCAGCTTCAGTGATTAGGGATAAAACAGCAGGAACTTTATGTCGTAAGAGGGCAGTTGGCATGTAGTTTGATAGCAAGGCACTGAGTCTCAGTTAAGAACTTCCTCAGAATCTTTCTGACCATTATGAAAACTAATGACTTATTAAAAAGCAGCATCAATACTAGATTCAAACATTCTCAAGCAGTGGATATGGTGCATCTGGTCCTCTGTTAGCATCCTCACATAATAGTAGAATTACCTTCCTTACAGAGATAATTAAAGTCAGCATTTTTTCCTGGGTAACACAGCTTTCTAGGCATATATTGCCCCGGGGAAATGGGAACATTTATAGGATTAGTTAAATAAATTCAGCATATGTCAGATATTATGTTCGTCCACATATGTGTATGTCATAAGCAAAACTATGCTTCTGTGTTGTGCAGACACACATGATACTTATGTTCAGAACCAGAATGAGCTATGAAGTTTGATGTGTATATCTGTGAATGTAGCTCTGGGAGAGAGAAAAAATAAAGTATATCTTTAATTATAATTGTACTTTCTCTTCATTCATAGATGTAGTACCTACTTTCTGCTCTGAGGTGGCATGTGGAAGGGAGGTAGAAGCCAGAAAGCTTTGCATTCAGAGAGTCAAAAAGAGTAGATGACTCGTTATCTGCTGAATGCCTTTGCAGCCAGTAAAATAACTTGATGATATCAGTGTTAAACTTTTTATTGGATACATGGAGATTTGTGGCACCCACAGTCTTCTCAGTGATAAGGAGGCCACATAACTTCAGGAAAGAAACAGTGTTGATGGCTATGTATAGCATATGTAATGCCTTTTCTCTTCTAGAAACTGGTTCAAGCCCACTGTTCATAACTCAGGATTCAGTTGAAGATGTTGTCTTTGGTGATGTTTCTCCAAAGAAAATAAGTGAAAAAGGACAGAAGAGGCAGAAGCTGTTTTCAGAGAGAAGCTGCAGTTTCAGCAGTGAAAGCAGGGCAGGAATGCTGCTGAAAAAAGGGAGCTTGGATTTGCATTCCAGAGAAATAGCGATAATGATGGGAGCGGATGCCAAGATTTTAACAGCAGCTTTATCTGGGGCGAAAACTTCACCTTGTCATATGAATAAATCCCACAGTTTTGATAGTGCTGTTGACCAGCAGGTCTCTGGCAAAGGTGGCTCTTGGAGTCGTGTGACTGATAGTGATTGGGAATTGGAGCACAGAACTTCACCAGTGCTGGAAGAACCTGGGGAAGGGCAGGAGCATTTTGGGAATGGAAGAGATGAAAATGCATCCAATGTGGAAGAAATGAACATTGAACAGTTAGCTGAGTCCAAAAACCAGAAAACAGAATCCAAAGATGCAACTCCTAAAAGGAATAGTTTTTATGGAGTGGTTAAGCCTATTGAAAGGGAAGATGTTGAAGTAGGCTTGGATCCTTTATCTTTGCTGGCTACTGACAGCATCCAACCAAGACTCCCTGAACCAGAGGAAAAGCTGGTGTCACCAGTTGCAGCACGCAATTTGGCAGATGAAATAGAGAGCTATATGAATCTCAAGAACCCACTGGGCAGTAAGTTTCCCAGCATGGAACTGCACAAGCCAGGCAGGGAAGCAGAAGCCCCTGGTACACCTGGTCACTCCCAGGAACGGAGGAAAAGCCTGCCTTTGGATTCTATCCCACCATCCTCTGAGTCCTATGAAAATCGCAGAAGTCCTTCTGTTTCCAGATCCAAAACATTTACTGGGCGACCAAAACAACAAATGCATCCACGGGTTCAGAAGGAGCGTTCTTCATCTTTGACAGGACTGGGTCGTTCTTCTCCACATGGCTCCTTAGGATCAGTTGTAACAACTTTATCCAATCTGAAGTTAGACAATATACTGTCTGGACCAAAAATGGATGTTCTGAAATCAGGCATGAAACAGGCTGCCAATGTGGCCAGTAAGATGTGGGGAGTTGTAACTTCAGTGTATAACTACTCAGATGATGAGGCAAGTATTTTTCAATACAAAAAATTAAGGTAGGCAAAGTTAGAGTGCTACTACCTAAGTAGTATTAAAGCTGGAAGAAGTAAAGGACAGCACGAGCTCTAGAAAATAGCCTTCAGGTATTTGGAAATAAAATGTTGCAGTTCATGTATAAGCACACTTGATGTGTGTGTGTGTGTGTGTGTGTGTGTTTTTTTTTTTTTTAATCTGGATATGAAAGTACTTAAATGCTTTTAGTATAAAACACTAGTGACATAATGGGCATAGTGACATAAACGCAAGAGGAGATGAATGTCAAAACTTTTGATTTTCCATAATACATCTTGTTATTGGGCCTTCAAATATACTTTTCTCTCTTTAGAAAGGCCTTTGATCTGATTAACCCCTTTATCTGGTGTTTTGCTTTCTAAGGGTTTGTCTTCTCTCTTCAGGCTGTTTAGACAGCTTCTTGCTTCCTTTTTCAAATTCTTCCTCTTTTCCTTATCTCCATAAGAGGTGAGAAGAGAGGAAACAGCTGTTTAGCTTTATTTCTACTTTAAACAGACTTAACTGATGTTACTAATATTATCTTTTCTATTAAATATAGAAAAGATCTTTCTTCCTTTTTTTTTGGCCTATGACAATGAAAACTCAACTGGTGTACTTTTGTTTCTTAGTTTTGTTTCCCTGTAAGGTAGGTTTTCCTGGGTATCTTTGTTATATTGATCTGTTCCTTAGAATTTTCTTTAAGGGCACATCATAATCCCCTTAATATATATATATATTTTTAGCTTTTATTTATTTATTTTTTCTTTCTTAGCCATTTCTACAACCTTCTGGTTTTTTAATATCTCCATTGTTATATTTTATAGCTTCATGTCTTAGTGACTGTATCACTGTTGGATCATTTCTATCTTAAGATCTTTCCTCAGAATTGAACTCAGACCTTTATTCTTTTCCTGATAATTCCTCTTCTTCTGTGAAGTGCCAGTCTTTCATATCACAACTTAAGCGTCATTCCCTCGTTTCTTCTGTCATGAAGAACTTAATATATTTGTCACTGAATTTGATCATCAGCTGAGTATTGTGTCAGAACCTTTTTCCAATATCCTTCTGTTTAGTCTAATATCTGCTCTTTTGGGGGGATTGCCTAAATGTATCTTATATGTAAAAAAAAAAAAAAAAAAAAAAAAATCAAAATTTTGTATTAATCTGCTACTTTATTTAAGTATTAGAGTAAAGATGGAAGTTAAATAATGGATCTAGAAGTACTAAAATAAAAGCTATTTTTCTTCTTGTGTTAAAGGAAGAAAACAGTCGACCAGACTTTAACTTCCCTGCTGGTTTTGAAGATAATATTTTAGGAGATAATCTGTCATCAAGATCTGGAATCCCAGGACTAATTGCGAATGAGCTTGCACAAAGCACTACTAGTCTTGGCAGCAGCAGCAGCAGTGGAGATGCAGGAAGACAGCATTACAGTGCAGGTGAAATTATTTTTCTTCCTTTGTTTTTAGTTTATAATGTAACAGGTAAAATTATTATGTCTGAAAACATTAAATACAGTGGAAGGTGTGCTAATCTGAAATTACTTCAAGCCCTTAAGTTTTTTATTTCTATTTTATAAATACTTTTCTCTTGCAGTAGCAAATAGCTAATGCATCTCTTTGTTCAATGTATAAAAAGTTGATAAAAACTACAGGCATTTAACTGTAAAATACTTCCTCAGTGTTCAAGAACTGCAAATAGTTGCCTAAGTAATGGAGCTAGAACCAAAACTCCAAAAACAGCACATCAGCATTAATGTGGAATAGAAATTACTGGATGCGTACTTGATTTGAATTGATGAAGGTAAACAAATGATGAATATGAGACTATATGCCAAACTGTCATCTATGTTCCCAGCACTAAAACCGGTTGAAGCAGATCTATAATTTCTAGTCAGATTTGATCCGTAATTTGGGAAAAATGTTTGACTGTGATTGTCAGAGGAAGTAATGCTGATAGTTTTGCTTCCTGAAACAGATTCCAACCATTTCCTTCTGGTATTCAAACTGTTTTTCCCCTTCTCCTGTGCAAAACTCATAACCCTAAATTACCAGCCTTACCAAAGATAAGTTATTTATTTTATGGCAACATAAGCCAGAGAATACTTAATCACAGTAGTGGTATATGTGGTACTGTGTGTCTCACTCAGTGTTATCTTTGTTTGTTATTTACATATGGATTCATCATTCAAGAATTCTTGAACAGCTTTTCTAGAGTATTGAGCAATTTTACTGCTCTTTGCTGTTCTGTGTCCTTTCTTTGTATTTTCAGATTTTATTCACCTTTACCAGTCTGTTGCATACTTTAGACAAAAATAGATTTGGAATGTTAATCACAAAAATGATATCTTTATATTATGTAATATCAATGAATTTAAAGATCTACATATGTCTCTCAAGATCTTCTGTTACTGCTTTCTGTCTTGATTGAAAAAAAAAAAAAATGTTATTTTGGACTTCTTTTGGAATGTTCTTTCCTTGAATGAAGACCTGAACTTTTCTGTACAGGTGAGGCTTCATTCCCAAGAAGTATGAAAGTTCCAGATTCTGAGAAGTCAGAGCTCAGCTCTTCTCATAATACTAGTTTATCCAGCATTTTCCAGAACTATGCAATGGAGGTAAGATTAATAAATTCATAAGTGATAGATATAATGACTTGATTTTTCTGTATGGACTTATTATGTTTAGTTGGACTGTGGTTTGATTTTTCATAGTAAAACTTTTGCATTTGTCTGCTGCAGAGAGGCTTGATAGTTTTATCTGCAAGTGTGACAATAGCTGTAAAAAAGAGCATTTCAAATGTTTTTATGTGTCTCAGAGAGACGAGACAATTCAGGGAAAGCTTAAAACTTAAAGTGCAGTAGAAGTTTAGGAGAAAACAAGATTTTTCTCCTTTCAAGATTTTTCCCCCCTTAGGAAAATTATGTATTGTTACTAGATAACTTGGTAGATTGACCCCAAGTGCTAGATAAGTTCCCCACCCTGTCATTCACTCATTCCACCTTACCAGGCTAGAGGAGAGAAGTGGAAGGGCAGAGGCAGGAAAAAAGGCTTGAGGGTCAAGATGATGACAATTGAATAAGTAATATTATTTCTTGAATTGAGGAGAGGAAAAAAGAAAAACAAAACAGAAAGTAAGTGATACAAACTCAGTTACTCACCACCAGCAGACCAGTGGTCCCTAGGCTACAGCTGCCTGGAAAAACTACCCACTCAATCCCACCCAGTTTTTATTGGTGAGCATGACATTATACAGGATGGAAAATCTCCTGCTCTGTCCCCGCCCAACCTCTTGCCCACCTCCAGCCTACTTCCTGGGGTGGCAGAGTAAGGTGGGGAGAAGGCCTTGGTGTTGTGTGAACACTGGTCAGCAACAGCTACAATGTTGCATTAACAACACTGTGTTGTTGTTCACCAATCTAAAACAGTACCATAAAGGCTGCTATGAAAAAGAACAATTCTATACCACTTATGCACAGTACAATGACCCGGTGTCAGCATAATGACTCTGTTTCAGTTGTTGCTTGTAGATGCTTTCAAACTTAAGAAAAAAACATAGAGGATGGTCATTTAATTTGCCTTGATCCCTTTCAGTAGTGTTGTTTTTGTTATGTTGCATGTAATTTTATTTTATGTTTGATCTGCAGATTCAGACTTGTCAAACTTCTGCACGACCTTATATAAGGGATATCAGATTGTAAAAGCAATGTTGCTGTTGGTCTAAATCACTGCCGTTGTATTCTTTGTGGTGCTCTTTGTTGTTTCCTATGATAATGAAACAATAAAATAAAAGAAAGTTTAAAGATAGATAATAAACCATTTCTCACCTACTACAGTATTATTTCAGAGTGTCTTTTCTCTATTTCTTAATCTAGTTTAGTAATGAGACTTTTACTAGGTAAAAACTAATTTTCTCTTTTCCACTATAAAGCTTTCTTTTTAAGTTCTTTTACAGAAAAGTAGACAGTTATTCACTTAAACAATTTCTGTATGTTTCCGGCTTCACAGTAGCAAGCAATTGCAACTGGTAAATTCTTCTTCCAGCTCTCAGAACACCTAACCAAAAATGATTAGTGTTAGCCTTTCATAGTGAGAGTTATGAGCAAAAGGTAACTCTTGAGTATGATGAGTAAGCAGTGATAAAGTCACATCTCCAAACTGGCGTTCTGATACTTCACCTTTTAAACTCCTTTAGATATTAAGCCTATAAAGCCAGTTTTAAAGTAATCCTAAAACAAGACTGATAACATTAATTGTTTGCTGGTTTTAGGTATTGATGTCAAGCTGCTCTCAATGTAGAGTTTGTGGTGCTTTGGTTTATGATGAAGAAATCATGGCTGGATGGACACCAGATGATTCAAACTTGAACACTACCTGTCCTTTCTGTAAAAGTACCTTCCTCCCTTTACTTAATGTTGAATTTAAAGACCTACGTGGCTCTGCAAGGTTAGTGGGTTTTATAGATCTTCTTTCTCAACCTTTGCATTTGTACATGGTTGTACTCTTTCAAGAATTTCAAGGCAGTACAATCTTTTCTGTATTCTTAGTTATATCTCCCAGTATTTTTGTCCAGATGTTCTTAAGATTGTAACTGTGCAACACTTGTGATTGCACTGAAAGAAATTATAAATGGGGTAAACTGTTGAGTTTCATAATAAAATAGCCAAAAGGCAACAGTGGTTGCATTTTTTTACCACTCTTTTTAATTTTTTTTGTTAAGCATTACTGCACAGAAGGTATTAAGTCTGGTTTTATTTTTTTCTAATGCTGTCCCAACGTAGGTTACCACGGAGAGGATATGATGAAGTCTGTGTTTTGTTCTCAAGCTTTTAAATGCTGTGTTTATTTATTTTCTCTGCTTTTTTAAAGTAAATGTAGAAAATACTAACAATGAATTTATGCTTACATCTTAACCTATTTCCCCTCCTCTCCCATTCATGTTGTAACTTAGCTTTTTCCTGAAGCAAAGTACCTCAGGAGATAGTTTACAGAGCGGTAATACTCCGTTAACCACGGATCCTCTGGAACAGAAACTGTTGTCCAGTCCAGCTGTTGCTGACTTGATCAGTTTTTCCAATCACCCACAGTCCAGCCATGCCATAGCTGAAGAAACCAGCCCTGCAGCTGAGCAGAGGTAGGTAATGCAGGATTACTACTTCTGTCATAAATGTACCAACACTTTAAATATTTCTGCTCTAGTCTAGAGTGATGGTTGGCTTAAGCACCAAATATGTTGGAGAAATCCAATTGTAACTTGATGACTGTCTGTTTCTTCACTTTTTTATTTTTGCCCATGTAACCATGCTGTTATCAATTTCATGTATGTTGAGTACATTTCCTATGAGTACGTTTTAAGGATACAACTATCTGCAGAAATAAAGATCTTGAATTTTCATATCAGTCTGCTATTAATAGGTAAAACTTTTACTCAGTGCTATTAGAAAACCTTCACCTTTTAAAGACACACAGAAATTCCAGCATTACTCCTCCGTTTTTTTTTGTGTTTAGAATCTACCACAACAGGACACTGCATAATAGGGAAAATAAGTACGTTTGCTGCAATACTTGTCTCTGAGAGACAGCCTTTGGAGTGATCAATACTTGCATTGTGCAAGTTCTATGTGCAAGTTCTATGGCAAATAATACTAATAAAAAAAAGAAAATTCAGAAAAACAGTATGTATTTTGGAACAGTTTAAGGAAAGAAGTATTGAGGAGAAGGTGTTTTGTTGGAAAAGAACTGAAATATTGCTGCTGTGAATTGTGAAGCTTTTGCTAGGACTTGCAGACTTGTTGTTGGAATAGGTTTTTTTCATCATTGTTCAGTTCGGAAGTCTTGCGTTTCTCTAGGTAAGGCCTATGTCAGACTATTAAAACTTCAATCAATGTAACAGCTGTTGCTTTTAATACTCTAAAATGAAAGCTAAAATTGCCATATGTTAACCTCTTAACTCTGATGTCATATATATATTTTTTTAAACAAAAAACAGACTAACTTCAAGCAATCCAGGAGACTCGGAGTGCGTTGAGGATAACTTCCTGGTCCAGGTATTAGACAAACCAACCAGAGGAGAAGCGTTACTGGACCTGGTGTTCACCAATGCAGATGAATTCTTAATGAGGAGAAAATTGGAGGCAGTCAGGGCTACAGTGACCATGCCCAGGCTCAGTTTTTGATCTGGAGAAATATGGGCCTGACAAAGAGCAAAGTCAGGACCCTGAATTTCTGAAGAGCAAAATTCCAGCTGTTGCACAAAATAACAAGGGATTCTATATGTACATTGTCCAGAAAAGAAGGGCCAAGGAGAGTGTACCCCCCTCTGACAGATGAGAAGGAAGGACTGGTAATGACAGACATGGAGAAGGTAGAAGGCTTAAGTACTTAACTTTTTGCCTCATGCTTCCCATGTCTTTCATTTCCTTGAACCTGTAGGTTGGCTGGAGGAGCAAAGTCCCTCTCACTGTAAGCAAAGAGCAGGTTCAAGACCACCTGAGGAAACTGAACAGGTACAAATGTATGGGGCCTGATGACATGCATCCCAGGGTCCTGAGGGAACTGCCTGGTGCAGTTGTCAAGTTTCATGTTTGAAAATTCACGAGTGACAGGAGGCGAAATTTCAGGACATGGAAATTTCAGGAGGCCACAAAGATGATCAGAGGGCTGGAGCACCTCTCTTATGAAGACAGGCTGAGAGAGTTGGGGATGTTCGGTCTGGAGAAGGCTCTGGGGTGACCTCACTACAGCTTCTCAATATTTAAAGGGAGCTTACAAAAACGAGTAACTTTTTATTAGGCAGATAGCGATAGGACAACAGATAATGGTTTTACACTAAAAGAGCGGAGATTCAGATTAGGGGTTAGGAGGAAATTCTTCACTGTGAGGGTGGTGAGGCACTGGCACAGTTTGCCCAGAGAAGCTGTGGATGCCCCATCACTGGAAGCCAGGCTGGACGGGGCTTGGAGCAACTTGGTGTAGAGGGAGATATCCCTGCCCATGGAAGGGGGTTGGAAATGGGTGATCTTTAAGGTCCCTTCCAACACAAACCATTCTGTGATTCTATAAAACTTAATGAACCACACTTAATCTCTCGTTTCTCTTCACAGATTATTTGGAAGTAGACACCTTCTGTTTCTCTTGATTTTTTTTTCTTACATATTTTAGTTAAATTATCTTTTTATGCACTGTTTCAGTTATGAGTGGCACAAAATGAACACTCTGTAGGTAGTTGGTTTGTACTGATGAAATTTGACAAGCCAGTAGTAGGAGTTTGCTTAAATTACCTTGTTGGAAGAGTTTGACAATAACAATTTTTTTTTATTATTATTATTTTGACTAACAAGTTATATTGTCTCCTGTAGCATCTTTGCTCAGTTAGTAATATTCAGAGAAAATAAACATAAAGGAAAGAATGAGGTAAAAATAAACAGTCAGAACAAGATGATATTTGTGTCTTAACGAAAATCTACATTGCTGTTTTTCTAAGCACAGTAAGGCTGTAGCAGAGAAACTGTGCATATATATATTACTGCTGATTTTTCAGACTGATGTCTTAAGTTAGATCCATCTGCTTTTTTTGGTGTGAGGGTCATGGTGATCTGAGAGGCATTTTGTTTTGTTTTCCCTAAACTGTGAAGCTAACTGAGCAAATACAATTCCTTGTTGATAGAGAAACCTGCTTTGGTGTTTTTTGGCAGCTATTGTCTGCTTCCTTCTTGTTGCTGAAGGAATGCTGAATAGTTTCATATTAGCATATTCTTCTCTAAAATCCAAACAGTGATGTGGGAGAAGAACAGAGCAAAGATCCCAGAATGATGAAGACGTCTACCAGTAATCCACCAAAAAGGGGAGTGTCTTTAACTCGGAGCCACAGTGTTGGAGGTCCACTGCAAAATATTGATCTTTCCCAGAGACCATCTCATGGCATTTCAACAGTTAGTCTTCCTAATAGTTTGCAAGAAGTTGTGGTAAGCTTGCACACTCAGTTTACAGCAAAATATTGAATACAATGAACTTACAATGAATAAAGTTCTTCTGCTAGCTTTGTCCCATATTCTGGGGACAGAAATGGTCAAGACTAATTTTCAGATTCTTATGACCAAGAAATCTTGGGTGTCTTCTGGGTTCCTTTTGTCTAAAAGATTTTCAAGGACTGCTTCTTTAGTACATGGTACAAACACAGCTGCTTAATCTTAAGCATTCTCTGTGGTAGAATTGAGCTATTCTTTGTCTTTTTCTGCAGTGGAATCTTGTTTTAAAAATAACGCAAGTTCTTCAGCAGACGAAACACTAAATAGTGCAGACAAAACATTGATTCAATGAGTGAAAGGTTGTTCCTTTTTCACATGTTTACTTATAGTTCTCCTCTGTATTCTAATAGGTTTACATGCTGGGTTGGACTGGAGAAAGTCAGAGGACATTGAGAATATTGCATTATTCATACAAGTGAAACTGAGTCCTCTTTTCTCTTAGAGCTTTTTATTGGCAAGAGGCTCTCTTAATATATCATGTACTTGTGATTCAGTTCATAGATAATGTAATTGGATACTTTTTTGCTATATCTATTGCTGCTGGCTTAGTACGAGTTCAGGTAGCTTCAAACTGTGTAGTCAGGAACAAGCTGCATTTTCTTTTTTTTTTTTTCTCCTGAGAGTGTTAGGTGAGCTTAGGTGATTGTTCTGTAAAGTTAAGAAACACCTCAGCAGTAAAAACTGCTGATGCTGTTAAAATTAATGTGTATTCAGTACTTCCAGAGGCTTCTTCCAGATTTCAAAAAAATAGTGCAATGGGGCATTTTCAAGAAAAATCTTTGATTTTGGAAAATAACCTTTTTTTTTTTTTTTTTTTAGGATCCTTTAATAAAAAGACCTAACCCTCTCCCTGTATCTGTACCCTACTTGAGCCCTTTGGTACTGCGTAAGGAGCTTGAATCACTATTGGAAAATGAGGGAGAGCAAGTAATTCATACATCCAAATTCATTAATCAGCATCCCATAATTTTCTGGAATCTAGTTTGGTATTTCCGAAGGTTGGACCTACCTAGCAATTTACCTGGACTAATTCTAACATCTGAACATTGTAATGATGGAGTGCAGGTTAGTGACATTTTTGTATTAGAAGTGAACATACTACAGTAAGCTAAATTTGAAGGTTTGATTTTTTTTAAAAAAAAAAATAGGTAAGTGCCTTCTGAGTAGCTTGGATTAAATAAGAAATGATGTTTTACTGTTTTTTTTTTTTTGTTTGCTTTTTAATATATTACCAGCAGATAAGCTTGTTTTCCACAAAGAATCTTGAAAGATAGAGAGTGAAAACAGCACTCAAATTCTAGTCAAACTATTCTGAAAAAAAAAAAACACAACAACAACAACAAAAAAAAAAACAGCCAGAGTAGATTCATTGAAGGAAACAAGATGTGTTTGTGGAGGTTTAACAGATTACAGCATATTGTAACACATGTTGTGGACTCCATACTTTGGTACATAAAATTTTCAAGTTCTTGGGCAAGATTCATTGTTCTTTTCTGATATTCAGACTCCACTGAGTTTCACTGCTATATAAATAGAATAAAATAATTAGAATAAAATAAATAGAATAAAATAATGCTATCTATTCAATATTTTGCTCTTTCTATTTTAAGGAACAAATGTTTCTACTGTGGAGTGTGCCATGGAATTTTCTAAGAAATGTGGCTGAAAACTAATACTGATAAAATCTAAAGCACATGGAAAAATACAATGCATTAGCAGGGAAAATCACAAGATGGGACACGAAGTTGTGATTACTACTTTAAATTCATACACTATTGGCATATTTTACTTGTCCACTGATTCTTACTGTATTAGTGATTCCAGTGGCATTTAATTTTATAAAATATATAATTTTTTATATTCTTATAAAAATTGAGCTAATGTTTTGACTGACAGCTATTTTTATAATGGAACTAATGGTCCATGTTAGTATGCAAATAGTTTCATTTTCAGCTGTTAGAAAGATGAGCACATTTATGCATACCGAGTCTCACTCAAATCAGAACACTCTAAGATAGACTCTAATAGGTCGTACAAATTGAGCAATATATTTAGTGCACAAAAAATGGTTCATGATACATAATCAAATACTTTCTGCAGATATACAAAGAAAACTGAGCTCTCTTCATACATCAAGCTAAACTAGAACACGCTATTAAATGTTGCAGTGCATGTGACTCTGCTCTTGGCAAATGCAGTTTACATTTAGAAGACATCAGTTGTTCTTATTTGATGTATTCAATATAAGTGAAGTAAAACTATTTTTTTTGTTTGCAAGATGAGTATAAGAACAGTTTTTTGAACAGTAAGCATGTACTGATATTCTTAAAACTTTTTCCCTTTCCTCATGCTTTTAGCTTCCTTTGACATCTCTCGCTCAAGATAGCAAGCTGGTATACATCCATCTTCTGTGGGACAACATCAACCTCCACCAAGAGCCTGGGGAGCCTCTGTATATATCTTGGAGAAATCTCAGTAAGTAAAACAAGTGTTACAAATAAACAGAGTGAAGAGGTTATAGAAAGAAACTGTTTTTTTGTATTGTCTGTACCACCCACCTAGCTGGAAAGCTTTTTTAGTGTGTGAAGCATCTATAGTCTCTTAGGTTCTTAACATTGTTTCAATGTCAAATTATTTGTTATGATATTTTCATGATCTGTGTGAAAAGATATGTAACCTGTTCTTTATGTGCCATACACTTATAAACAGGATGGAAGCATTTGTTCTAGATTTATTGTTAAAAAATCTTCACTCAGTTTGATTGTTTCACTGCAATATCTCAATGTATTTGTACAGAAAGAAAAAG
Organism: Oxyura jamaicensis; assembly: GCF_011077185.1. Lineage (NCBI taxonomy): Eukaryota > Metazoa > Chordata > Aves > Anseriformes > Anatidae > Oxyura > Oxyura jamaicensis. The sequence goes on from NC_048926.1 coordinate 36,420,275, forward strand.
ACTGTACTACAAAAGAGTATCTTGTATTTTTAATAAATGAATGAAAGGTTGCAAGTCCCATTAATAAGTACATTTGACAGCCTACTTGGCTGTCATAAAATAATATCCAAGAAAGACTTTGCCTAGTGTAGTTTCGTTTGGAAGGATGAAAAAGCATCATGTGGCAGACTGGTTCTGAGGACTTCTGAGAACTTTAAGATTCCTTTGCTTCTAATCAGCTAAAAGCATACAAACAAAAACAAACAAGCAACCTTTGACCTAACTTCATGGTCTGCATATTAACTTTTAAAGTCAAGGCTAAAAATTAGCAAGAAAAGCAAGAAAAATTAGTTCTTGCTAATTAAAAACGAATTTAAAAAGAGTTGTCCAAAGTGTTCTAAAAGTAAGCAGGCTGATGAGAAAATTACTCAAGAGCACAGAATAAGATGTATTTTCCTCAACTTCTGTAGAAGCATATTAATTTGACTATAATATATTAAAAGCTTCCCCAAAGCACTTAGACTTGCAAGTGCATAAATGTATGCATTTATATACATAGAGGAGCAAAAGACCTGTTTAAGATGTTGTGCTGGGGAAAAAAAAAAAAAAAAAGGCAGTAGCATTGCAGAGAGGCTCTACAGAAAGTATTTGGAAAACCATAATGAATGACAATTTTTTATGAAACTCTCAAGTCAGCATGATTAGTTAGGCTCCTGGCTAAGTCTACGTTTCATTTACACATTATGTGCTTACTGTCTCATCTGTATGTTTTTTTTTATTTTGCCAGTAAACGGACTTTATATCTTCATGAGCCATTGTATTTTTAAAAATAACAGTATTATTCTAGAACTAGGAATGCAAGCAACAAATCGTGATAGTAAATGTCTTGATAATTTTCTTTCCCATTTGATGCAGCTGTACTTTATTTCAATATGTATCCCAAAGTTATCATCAATGAATTTGCAAGTGTCTTTCAGGAAAGGTTTTGATAAGAAATTTGCAAGTGTTTGATTTTTTTTTCCTACTTTTATGTAAAAAATGATCAATTAATTAAAAAATCATTCTAAGAAGGCTAAGCACAGTAATATATTTGAGCTAATAAACTATGACAGGCAACATCCAAAGCTTTTTCTTTTCAGTCTCTTGTATTTCTGTGTCATGTGGGAGTACTTGATGCGTTCTGTCACTTCTATGGTGAAGTAAAGCAGACAAAGCCTTTCTGTGGAAACACGTTTCTGTAGATTGAATAGAGGTTCTATATATATCTCATTTTCTGAAACGCTTTCTGCTTGTTGAAGTGGATTTATATTTGCTAATTTAAAAATCTAAACTTCTGTCTTTACCAGATTCTTCTGAAAAGAGACTGTCCACAGTGGCAGAAGATCAGCAGGCAGTGAACACTTTGTTGGAGAACATCAAACTAAGCATTCAACACAACAATGTTGTTAAGCCAATCCACCTCCTTCTACAGAACGTTAAACCAGATGTGAAACGACAAAGGTAAAGGGACAATCTATTTTTTCTTGCTTTGCACTCAAAATTAAATAAGATCAGACCATAATCACTTCACGATTGTAATTCCATAAGGATCTCTGAGGAATAATATTCTTCTGCGTCTACCAAATGATCTGTTTATTTGTAAACATTTGTTACTCCCCATGTTTACAAAAAAATGTGTTCTGTAGCCAGATGCAAAATTCATCCAAATCAAATGGATAAATATGATTATTTAATCAAAATGAGCATTTTAAAAATTAATTAAAAAAACATGGACACTGATTACGTAGACTTGGGTGGTGTTTCCACACCTAGCACATTAAGTCCAAGGGTGCAGCATCCTGTTGCAGTACGTGGAATGTTCTCCAAACAATCTAAATACAGCTATAGAAATTATACCAACCTGGAGTACTAGCTACTAAAAGTGGATACAGCATGATCCACAAGCAAAGTGAGATTTGTAAATAATGCTGTATGTTTTGCCATTTGCACAGTAATTCAACAAGGTTTTCATCACAGAGCACGTAGTCTGGAGTAAATTATGATAAATGCAAGGTTTGTTCAAGAGTCTATCTTGTAACATTAATCTTTGCTTCTGTGGTTTGTAGGTACTAAAAACAAAACAAAACAAAAGAACTAATCTGCCTAAAGAAGAATCTTTATCAGTTCCACAAGGAAAGGTTTAATATCCAGTTGTTTAGTAGTACCAATTCTGAGATAGATCTTGACTTTCTGAAACAAATAACAAAGTATGGCTGATCGCTGAAATAAGCCTGCTCTCTGTCCTTAACCCTCAGGCAGGAATTAGTTAATAAATAACTAGTGCTGTATTTTACAGTTTTTTTTTTTTTTTTTTTTGTTTTTTTTTCCTGGACACTTTGTGGTATATTTGGTAGAAAGATTTCATAGTCATTGTAACTGCTAGGAGTTGGGGTTAATATAACTTCACGTTATGGAAAATATTCAGGCATGAAAAGACTTTAAGCTACTGATCATGTAGGATCAATCGCGATCATGTAGGATCAATCGCTTTCTCTACAAGCAGGATTAACAGTACAGTTACAGAAAGAGCATAATGGAAGATCAGCCTCTTGAGCAGTGACTTTCTAAACTGAGAATAGTTTTTTCACTGATTTATCCTTCACAATATTTCCTAGGAGTTTTTACAGAGAAATCCTTTTCCTGTCGCTGGTTTCTCTTGGAAGAGAGAACATTGACATTGGTAAGTAAAAATAATAATAATAATAAAAATATATAAGTGGTATGTGTACAAAATATGTGTATACTTCGTATGAAAACTAGTGAAGAAATTCAGCATTTGATCCACAAGTAACTGTTCAGTTGCTGCATTTTTAGAGAAGAGGTCCATGCTGTCATACATAGGTTTTGCTTTTCTGAAAATCTAGTCCAGATGAGGACATTAATTTTCTCTTTGATTGAAAGAAGTAATTATTTTAAACAAAGTTTATAACCTTAAAGCTTTGCCTTATGTCTGAAAACTTGCTTCCACTCCTGCGTATCTTTCCTGGCCCACGTACCCTGTAGTATTGTTCTGTGTCTTCTAGACACCTGCTTGCCACTGCTTCCTGCTGTCCCTTGCTCTAACATTTATTTGGCACTACGCAAACAAGGGAGACTCCCTCGTGGCATGTGATAGGAAATATTCTAGAGGCAGGCAAGCTGCACAGTGCAGTTTGGGCCTCCCCTGCAATGCTTTTTGACATTACAGCCTGAAAATGCTTTTCAAGTTTCCTGGGAGGTTGTATTTTTTGGGGGAAAAAAAGCAAAACAAATCAGTACCTAGTTCAGTTAACATAATCATTTTTTATTATATAAAAATCACTAAAAGTATTTTAATAGTAACAGCAGTGTGCTCTGTACATGGTTTCTTAAATTACTTCAGCAATACTCTTTTTATTTCAGAGGTCTTTGATAGTGAATACAGACTAGCACATAAAAATCTACCAAAGGATGATCTTGAAAAGATGCAGAAAATCGATGCTCCACCAAGCAGCAGAGTTGAGTATTGCAGGAAGTACTTTGGAGCACCTTTTATATAAAAAAGAGGAAAGCACACGCTAAACTTCTGCAAGACGAAAGTAGGTGAACAAACCAGGAGTATGGGGATATATATATATATACACTTTTGAATCCTAGAAGGTGATAACTGAGCAATTTGTCAGTGATTTCATCGATCTACGCATATAACCTTGTCTTTCATCTCATGAGACAGTGTAAAGGATTTTAAAATGTTTTTAAAATATATTAATAGGGTGCGTTGGTTTTAATGATTTATCTGCAATTTCTTGCCTGCATATATTTTTCCTTTTCTTTCCTCAAATCTTTCCCCCAGAATCTCAAGTTGTTCAGAAAGGCAATAATTAAACAGGAGCCTCTAGTTGGTGACTTTCTTAAGGGTCTTCAATATTTGTGTTTTTTAATGAAAAGACCTTTCCTGCTGCAGAATGCTTAGGTTCTTTCGGTACTTCAGTACTTCTTTAGAATGACCTTTTGCATTCTTGTGCAGTATATATGTATGAATGTAAATATTTGAGTCCTCGTTTTGGAAATTGCAATGAAGTTGCCTTTTCAGATCACAGTACCTAAAATTTCTACCCTTCTCCTGACCCTTGTCCCACTCAGTATTCAGAATGATCTTTGACTTGACTTTTTCGTAATGTATGTCTATAGTCATAAAATCTAGAAACTCGCATTCAGATTTCCTATATTCTCTATGTGACAAATTGAAAATCCTGTGAACATACTGCTGTTTTCTGCAAGAGAATTATAGGCTTCTCCAATTAGCCACTTGGAAATGGATGGCTTTCTACAAGTTAGATAGGAAGCTTACAAAACATTAGGATTCAGAGAAGGTTTTCAAACAGATGCTGTCTGAAAACATTATGCTTCATACTGTATGCATGTATGCTTTGAAAATGTCTTTTTCTTGATTTCTTTATGGCCCTCCCCCATGGTTTCATGCTAGCCTGTGGGTTAATTGTTTTGCACTGATAGTCCAAATTTAATATTTCAATTAAAGTGTATTTATAATTGTGGTCGTCAAGGTGTGACTTCACATAAATGAAGTGCTTGAATGAATGATCTGAAGAAATGTTAAATCCATCTTTAGCTTGCATCTTGTAAACTAGATACTTCCTCACCTCACATACTTAGCTTACAACAGTAGTCGTATCCTTGGCAAGAAGAGCCTGGATGTGAGTCTACAGTTTAAATGTTTCTGTTACTTGAGAAATTTGTCAAGATTTAATCCATTTTTTTGCTGAAATTTAACTGAGTAGCTTTTCTGATGGAGTGGTTCTTGGAGAAAGAAGAGAAAAATTTGTAGCATGGTGAAGGAGCATAGCTCAAGCTGTAATCCCATCTGAGTATGAATGTATTTACTTCATACTAGCCTTTCTTAAAGATTTTTATTCTTGAAAATGATGAGGGATGAAGATCTGTCTGAAACAGCTTCCAGCTAAAACATCAAAAGCATATTTTTTTATAACAATGAGACAAAGGATTTGCACTATTTGTGACAAAATATGTTTGTATAATAGACTGACTCCTTGCATTTGTCTAAAAGTGCTGATCCTAAGTCAATATTGGGGATATTGGACGGACAGATTCTTTCCTGATGAAAATGTTGTGCTGTCTCAACAATTAAAAGCAAAGAACACAATGACTTCTTTTTTTGTTCTTTATTCTTTGGGGTTTATGCACCGTTGCTTGCAGGTATCAGACCTATATCACAATGGAAGAGTTGAGCCTGATTCTTCATATTTAACCCTCTTCTCCTATTATATAATTCACATGCACAGTTACATCCTTTTAAACAAAAAGTTTCTCTGAAGCATTCTTCCTGTTTAATACTCTACAAAGAAAAAGGGGCAAATTTCACTCTATAAGTGTATACTGATATTAAATGTACAGCCATACAAGAATGATTTTGAGTGTTGAATGGATAAACAACTATATGTGAGTCACCTTACAAGGAATCAAGTTTTAGTGATCCTTAATTTTCCCAGCTCATTAAATAGAAAAATATGTCCAGTAAGTCCTGTTCTACATAACTGGTGATATTCAGACTGCTTTTACATCCATGGTAAGTAATACAGAAATAAATAATAGTAATAAACCTTCATTTTCAAACAACCTTCTTGTTGATGAAAATACTGATCAGTTGGGCAATAGTAATGGTAGAAACAGTAGATTGTGTTACCTCCTCTAGTGCTAGATGTCAGGCTTTCAGTATGTACGTACTGTAAACTAGGAAAAAGGATACCTGCATGATTTCAGGTCATCTTTGCAGATGGTTGAACTTACTTTGATTTGCTCCTGCATATTGATGTTTCTGTACACTACAAATTAGCTTCTATTCCTGTTGTATGTACCTTGATTTTAGAGTGGAAGAAGTCCTGCATGGAATTATTTGAAATCATGAAATGCCTACTGAAATTAACTCTTTTAATACAGAGGTAAAGGCAAAAGTGAGCACTTACTCTTCTTAATTTCAATTGTTAATGCATAGTTTTCAATAGCTTACTATTCAGCTGGCTCTTGAATGAAATCCATAATTCAAATAAAAAAGGAGAATTCTGAAAATGATTTATTTAGTTATCTTTCAGGTGATAAGGAGATTCTTTTTAAGAAAACAAAACAACAGGACACGTTCACAAAAATTTGAAAGGAATGGGAACAAAGCATTTACTTCTTTAGTTGCTTTCTCTGCTTCCAAGTGCATGATATCAGTTCCTATTCCTCTGACTTTAGGTCTCCTACAAACAGGTGGAGGTTGCAGGTTTTCCTAGACAGATTTCTGAGATGCAAACTTAGATGCTAAAAGGACTATGATCATGCCTAAGAAAAGTCTCCAAAAGCTGTATATGAGTTCATTGCAAACACTTTTGTCTTTCTGAAAATGGGGCAGTAAAGGCCTAATACATTGTTCTCTGCAGTTAGTAACAGCATAATCTTTTTGGGCTTTGTAGGAATTAGTTGTCTACAAATGTTCCTGATCCTGGTAGTCCAAGTCTTGGTTATCTGAACCCATAATGCATAAATTAGTTGGACAAGGGTACTGGGGAGGAGGGAGGTGGATAAACTTGGTCTTGATTCTGTTTTTCTCTTAACTGAAGCAGAAAAAGTAGCATTTTGCTCACTTATAAAATCCTTGCCTCCAAATATTGTCTGTAGTCTGGCAGCTACTTAGCAGCTAGTGTTCAAGGAGGAGATGGGTTTTTGAACATGTTTTATACATTTGAAGAAAACGGTCACAGATCAATATTCCATTCAAAACCTGTGATGTTTGCACAAAATGAGGGTGCAAACCAAACTGTTTACATATGTGGGAGCAAGCTCTTAATGAATTTGAAAGTAAGCCCAAGAAGTCAGAAGGTTTGTATTGGAATAACTAATATCACAGCGAAGCTTCCTTGAATTGGTGTCCTAAGAACGTTCAATTGCAGTCAGGTGTGCTGAGATTTTATCTTGCACCTTTCCCCCAGCTATAAAACAGTTACATACAACTTGTGTGCTTATATCAAAGTACCTATTTTTTTGTAGAATTAAAACAGAAAAATAGGAGTCTTAAAATTTTAAAATCAGGATTCTGAAAGATTCTTAATTATGAATATATTCTGGCACATGACCAACACATAATAACTTTGGAACCCCAGCGTGCATAGGGGATTGCTATGGCTGCAGTATTGGCACAGTAACAGGTACCAGCTTTCAGGTGTTAATAGAAACATCTGTATGTTATTTATAGTCATATCCTGTCTTCACATTTTATATAATTCCAGCTTAGAAAATAAAAGTTTGATGGAAAGTATTTAAATCAGCATGTGTGTTTTAAACTCAGTTTGTTTTGCAAACAACTTAGTCATAGTACTAGTGGAATTTCACATTGGCTAAGCTCAAGCTACACTGCACTTATTAATGAGTAATTTTATTCCACTGTAACTGTGAATTGATGGCTTTTTGTATTGCTGCAGTTAGAATAATACACCTTCCTTTGAATTTACTGCGTTCCTTGAATAACTGCAACATAGGTGCATATTTTCAAAGTGTATATTAAATTAGATCATAGAAATTGTATTTTTTAAACAAATTATTAAATACAAGTAACTGAAGAATCCACTCATTTTCTCTTTTTGAAGTTACTTCAGTGCAGATAACTTTATTTCATTAAATGGTAAGCTGGACACCTTGCAGAACTATACCTTTTCTTTCTTCTAACTAATAAAAACTTCACAGTGCCTTCTATGTTTCAGCTTTTCTTTAAAAAATAAATAAACGAAACACCCTTGTAACTTCTAAATCTTGAAACTCAACTTCTGAATTGGACTGTAGTTCTGTTTCCTACTGTGCCGTGTATCATTATGCGTATGACGAAAGAAACAGATTGTTTTACACTTTTGTTTTTCAGTCTGCATCAATCAGTGGTGCAAATTAAAGGGATTGTTTGATGTTTTTAGAAGCACATTGAATTCCTCCTAGGAGTTTAAAATAAACTGTCATGTAATGAGGATGAAAGGATGTGGTGTGAATAAATTATGAATTTATGGAGTTGGGGAGTTTTCTATAATGCAATAAAATTTGCACTGGTTTAGAGTTGTTGAAAAATGGCATCCATTTACTGTGCTTTGATTAACGAGTGTTTCTGTGATGTTTTTGAACACGTGACAAATGTTGTTGCTTGAGATTAAAAGGGCACTCTGCATATTCTGAATTTTGTATAGATATTCTAGAGGAATAAACTTTTTTTATTGTATTTCACAAAATAAAGTATGTACAAATCCTTTGTGAAATTTCACTTGTTCAGCTTCTTTTACCATTGGACCCTACCTCCTTGATAGAATTTAATCTTAAATGCAAATTCAGCTTGTAGTTGGGCAAAACCAGAGACTTTCAATTGGCTCATTGGATTTTTTTTGCAGAGCATCTCAGATTTGTAATGGTGGGAAAGAGCTGGAGCAATTGAGGCAGGGCCGAAGGAAAGACAAAAGGCAGGATTCTCCTGGGCAGATTTCGTTCATGACAGAGGATGGCTCTGAGGCACCACAAGGGAGCCATATGCACATAGCAAGACCAATAAAGGCAGAGAAAAATGAAAAACGGGCTGATGGAGGCAGAAAGCTTGTCTGCAAGGAAGTCATGGACCCTGGCTTTCCTATTGATAGAGCTGCTGCTCTCTGCTGGCTGGGAAAAGCATCCCTGATCAGGTGGGTGGGAGCAGGTTTGTGGCTGTATGTTGCTTAACACCTGCAGGGAATTCAGTTTTTGTTTCAGTGATTTTGCAGTGGAGGAAATAGAGTTGTGCTTTCACAGTGATGGACCCTTGCAGATTGCAGGAGATGCTGGTGAACCTCCTGCCTCAAAACATATTTGTATGTTTAGGTTCTAATGTAAGTAAATACATTTCAGGCTGAGATGAAAGTTAAGCAGTAGAAACTGCCAGTTAACTGGCCAAGTGCTTCAGGCCTTCACAATTCAGTGTCTTTCAGACTTCTTCCTCTATGGCAATCACTTCATTAACCTCTTAGTAAAAATAAAAATACCAGACCCTGAAAGACCTTTCTGTCTGAAGAAACAGAGATGTGTAACAGAAGCAGCTTGTGAAGATGATTCATAATCTTATCTTTTAAGGTCTGTTTCTAGGTAGGAGTTGCAGGAATAGTTCATCTTTTGGACAGTTCTTTTGTAATCCTGTTAATATCAAAGTGACTGCTTGTTTTGTCCTGCTCTGTTGTTTTTGTTTCTTCACAGGTCCTTAGCTGTCTCTTTAATAATGCTGCTTGCTATTCATATCACACCTCCTTCCTAATATGCTGCCTTGAATTTGACCTATTGAAAGGAGGCTGAAGGAGGGTTTAACAAGAACGGAACTGAGCCAGTTGCATTAATGGCAGGAATAAAAGCTTGTATTTGAGAAATTCTTGAAGCAGTATGGACACAGGCTTTGTGTTTGAAGCTACAGGGAGGAAGGATGTGTTTCTCCCTATGCCACAGTCACATTGGAAACCTGAGGGACTGTGACGGTAGACGGCAACAGCAGACAGAGCCAACTTTAGGGAGCTTTGAGCCTTCCTGTGCTCCGAGCCACCATCCAACTGCTTGAGTGGTTGTTCTCCCCAGCAGCAGTTTGTCTCTAAAACCTTCTTGCATCTACAGTGAGGAGCACAGAATATCAGATGGGATCTGAGGGGAAACAGAAGCCTGGGAAAGCACTTGCTGGAGAGGCTTGGCAGGAAAGGGCTAAGGGTCTCAGGGGGATGCTGGCATGACCATGACTCAATTTACAGCAAAACAAACAAAAAAAGTGTCCTGAGTTGAACTAGGCAGAACATGGCCAGCAGGTGGATGAGAGGTGGTCTTTCCCCACTACTTGGTGCTTGTGAGATGAGTCTGGGTGCTGTGTCCTAGTCCCCAGTACAAGAAAGAACGGAACATTGTACAACAAGTCCATTGCCAGGCCACACAGATGAAGGGCTTTAAGTATGTTACACAAAGGGAGGCCAAGAGCTGGCATGGGTCAGCCTGGAGAAGATTCAGGGGGCTGAAGGGGGAAGATGAAATCCTTGGGTTTAGCTACCTAATGAGACAGCAAGGGTGTAGAGGAGACCAGGCCAAACTCTTCTCAGAACTGTTCTGTTGTGGTTTCACAATGACAGTCAGCAAAGCTCCATTACACTACTCTCACTCCCCCTCCTCAAAAGAGCATAGGAAGAAACTATGTAAGAAGGCTCATGGGTTGAGAGGAGTTTAACTAAAGGGGAAAGAAGAAAAAAATACCAGCAAAGGCCATGCAGACTCAATGAGAGAGCAATTATTTTCTACTTCCCAGCAGCAGACAAGGTGCAGCCACATCTTGAGACGCAGGGCTTCAGCCCATGTAGCAGTTGCTCAGGACAGGTGCTTTCATTGTGTCCCCCTTCCCCTTTCTCAACTTTTATTGTTGAGCATAGTACCCCATAGCACAGCTGCCCTGGCGGTATCTCCTTCCCACCTCTTGCCCACCCCAGCCTACTGACTTTTAGGGGACGTTGTAGGGCAGCCTTGGTGCTGTGCCAGCACAGCTCAGCAGTAACACAAACATTGGTGTGGCATCAGGGCTGCTCGAGCTGCACAGGCAGGGCAGGGGCTAAAGCAAGCTCCACCCCAGTCAGAGGCAGTGCACCTGTGTGAGGACAAGAAGCAACTGGCACAAAGTGAACTACAGGGCAACCCACTTACTGAAGAAAACATTTTAACTGCAGGAGTGCTCCAGCACTGTAAGAGGTTGCCTGGGAAGGCTGTGGGATCCATCCTTTACAACATTCGTACCTAACTGGACTAGACATCCAGGGTTGCCTGCCAACCTCAGTGGCTCTGACAGGATAGGTAGCAGCCCATTCCTCCACCTGGTTACCACAGTAATGCTCCTCCATACTTGTTCAAGTTTCCTTGGGCTTTTTTTTTGTAGGGTAATACTATCTTAAATTAGACTGTGCCAGCTATAACTTACTATTTCAGTTGATGCTCTGTTCTGCCTTCCATGGTTGTAGGGAGTTGAAGCAGCAACAGCTGAGGTTGTGCCAAGACCATTACCTGCCCTGCAGCTTCAGGTGTCTGACTTTGCAGCTAGTTGAGCTTCACCCTTTTCCAAAGAACTTTGGCCTTGTACAGTTGAAATCCTGCCAAAACTACAAGTAGGGTCAAGGGAAAGCCTCTGCTCCCAGACAGCACTTCCTCTTCATCATCTTCATTTTATATAAATGGTAATTTTTAAAAACATCACTTCATGAAACTAGCCACCATTCTTATTTAACTTGTGCTTTAAAGACTATCGTTAGCCCTATTTACTTTGCATTTTCTACTTATGTTTTTCCAATTACAAATCAACTATTGTCCATACAATTCTTCCTCCTGAGCAGTCAAGCTGTCGTAGACGTTTGACTGGCAGCTGGGATTAACTGCTTTGTGCAATTTTCTTGGTCTGAGACTTCAGCCACATGCATCTGTTTCACAGCAGATTTTACCCTCATCCAAGATTAGCAACTCCCATTTCACAGAGTCCAGATTCCACATTCAAGGTATTCAAAAATTGTTCCAGTCAGGTGAGGTCCTAACTTAAATAGCCTTGCTATGCACACAGGAAAATTTAAAGAAGTTTCTTAACTTCTATCCTGGAAATAGAAGCACGAACTTACATGAACGAAGAACTGAGGTGGATCCTGATTACTGTTTTAAGAGCATCTAAGAATCTATTTAGAAACAGCTTAATCCATCATCAAATACTTCACATATTCCTAAATCACAGAATTCCTACCAACCTAATAAATCCCCACAAAATGGGTTCTAAATACATATAAATTACTAGCATTTATTCTTGAGTCAAACTACTACGGCAAACCTTTAAGTAGATGGCTTACTCATTCTCTATATTCAGTATTAATTTCAAAAGCAGAATGGTAAAATGCTTGCAGTTAACTCTGCTATGAATCACCAGAAGGCTTTAGACTTTTACCATCACATGCTCGGTACCAAGAATCTTCCTTCCTTATCTGGAAACACCGTCCTGTACTTAAGACTGAAAAAAATGAACCACTACTCAACCAGAACACAGGATTTTGCTAAGAATCAGGATGGATGCACAAGGTTATTACAAACCGGAACTTTTCACAAAAAGCATGAGTAGGCATTACAAATTCTCAAAAGAGAACAGATTAAAGACCAAGGATCGTGATTCCATTTAGGTCTGGGTGATGCAGTTAGTCTGGACTACTATTCCTTCTTAGATATAGCCGGGAACAACACGCACACGACTCTCACAGTTAAATTCAACCACAAAAAGGGTTTATTTTTAGTATCACATATATCTTTACTTCTGACTTGACTCAGATTTAGATGTAGAAGCTCTCAATGAAGAAAGCCGGCGCCTCTTAGCAATCTGCTCCTGGCGCTTTTCCTTGGCTTCCTGAAAAGCAAAGTAGCATGAAATAAGCAACCTTGTGTCAGATGCTATCAAACACTCCTTCAGTCATTAAAGCAGAATCCAGCTTCCCTTCCTCCCAAACCAAAGAAATTCTCCAAGTACCCAAACACATGGACACAAATCTCTAACCAATCCAGATCGGTGTCCAAAACTGAAGTGAAAAAACACTAATGCAGAGCTCCGAACATACAGGAGTTCTGCCTACCTTCCATTACAGTCCACAAGTCACAAAAGCTTCAAGTAGCATGCTAAACATTTTACAGTATTGCTTCTATAGTCACTGCTGCTTTAGGTTCAAGTGCAAACTCATCCAAGCAATTTCTTGCCATCCTTCCATCCAGGCCAGCTACAGGATCCAGTTCCTCTACCCAATCACTCAACTGCTCGCACACCCTAGCTAACCTAGAATTAATTTGAACTAAAATTGCTACCACAAAAATGTTATCATTGTCACAGGCTGTAACTGTCCATTATTCTCCTCAAATCAGCTCTCACTAACAGACCAGACCCATTAATTCAACTCTTCTGGGACTGACAGAAATGAACAGCAACTCTCAAAAGATGCTTGACCAGGAACGTTCACACTCACATTCAGGTATCCCTAGTCAAAATCAGCTAACTACAGTACCATTTTAAGTGTACTGTCAGGTTTATCAAATCCCTTTGTTTCCCGAGTGCAAGGTACTCTAAACAGCCACGTTACGAGGGGTGCACATACCTTCATCCTCTTTGCCAAGAGTTTGGCATACTCTGCTGCCTCCTCCTTGTTCTTCTGAGTGCGTTGCTTCTTCAGCGCAATACGTCTGCGCTTATGTTGCAGAACTCGAGGAGTCACCAGTCGCTGGATCTTAGGAGCCTTGGTCCTAGGTTTCTTGCCTAAAACAGACTTAAGAGTTAGTAGAATCACAGAATGGCTTGGGTTGGAACCCAAAGATCATCGAGTTGGATGGGACCCCAAAGCCCACTCAGTTCCACCTCCCTACCATGGGCAGGGACCCCTCCCACCAGCCCAGGCTGCCCAAAGCCCCATCCAGCCTGGCCTTGAACACCACCAGGGATGGGGCATCCACAGCTTCTCTGGGCAGCCTGTGCCAGGGCCTCACCACCTTCAGAGTAAAGAATTTCCTCCTACCATCTTATCTACATCTCCCCTCTTTTAGTTCAAACTCATTACCCCTTGTCCTATTACTATCTGCCTAAAAAAAAAAATAAAAAAAATTACTCTTTTTTTTTTTTAAATATGCCCCCTTTAAATATTGAATGGCCACACGGAGGACTTTCAGTAGAAATGTAGAAGTGACAGAATTTCTTCTGAAGAGACCTTAAGCCTCCTCCCCTACCTACCTTGAAAGAGGTAACAGCAAGCAGAACGTAACTTAGCATACTACATGCACCGTAACTAAAACAGGGTTCAGCAGGAACAGGTTTTGCAAGAAATTATTCAATTACTGTCAGACATTAGAACTGTGTTTTGTTAATGCTGCAACTGATTATCAGTAACAAAACATTAAGTAATGCATTTGTAACTCCCTCCAGTTTTGTTAAAATTCCCTGCTTCTCAGCAACTCTGTCTTAAGTCATTTGCCATAGTCCTAAAGTATTTAATGAATATGGAAAGTCATCTCTTAGCTTTCAGACCAAGCCATTGCATTTTCATATTTAAAAAGTTCTTTAGAGCTCTATATAACTTTCAAGTTTTATCACCAAAAAACAAATCCACAAAGTCCATAACAACCAAACAAGAATGCACACATCTATATAATTCCCCTACTCAAGTGACGAGCAATTGTCTGCTGTCCACCAGGACTGCGTTTTTAGTGGACAGTATAGTTCCTACGATGGAGAAAATTTCACTTTGCAGTCTTTTACTCAGTAACTTTCCTTAGTGCCTGCATTTCACCATGATCTTTCTTTTTAAAATCCTTACCATTCACGTTGTTCGATCAAATGCAACAGAACCAGACATTACACACTGCAAGAAGAGACAGGTAGGTAGCAGAACACTGACCTCCCAAGAAAAGCTCATTTTGCAGACTGTTGTAACAGCTGGGGGAAAAGTCTTACCTATATCTGCTCTATATTTTGTTTTCTATCTCCACCTGATATAAATCTTTCAGTCTGGAGAAGGGGAGGCTCAGGGGAGACCTTATTGCTCTCTACAGCTACCTGAAATGAAGTCAGGGGGTCGGCATCTTCTCACAGGTAACTAGTGATAGGATTGAAGAGAAACGGCCTCAGGTTGCACCAGGGGAGGTTCAGGTTGGGTATTAGGAGACATTTCTTCTCAGAAAGAGCAGTCACGCATTGGAACAGGTTGCTCAGGGAGGTGGTGGAGTCAATGCCCCTGGGGGCGTTCAAGGAAAGGTTGGACGTGGTGCTTAAGGATGTGGTTTAGTGGGGGACAGTGGGGACAGGGGGGTGGTTGGACCAGATGATCTTGGAGGTCTTTTCCAACCTTGATAGTTCAATGATACATTTCAGGGATGGAAATGTGGAGAACACAGAATTGTCAACTCCTCATCCACAAATTACAGCTGTCAAATCTTTGACACCATGACAGTCAACTTTTGGATCTACTATGACAGCATGGAATACACACAGCATGGCCATAGTATAAAATGCAGGAAACTAGATTCCTCTCTGCTGAGAAGGGCCTGAAACCAAGGCAAAAATTATGAAATCTGAGTTCTTACCCTCTTTGTTCAGAGGTTTCCTCACGACATACTGGCGGACATCATCTTCCTTAGAGAGATTGAACAGCTTGCGGATTCTGCTAGCCCTCTTGGGACCAAGACGACGAGGCACAGTTGTGTCTGTCAGCCCAGGAATATCCTTTTCACCTTTGAGAGAATGAGTTTAAACATGCTAATTAATCCTGCATCTACTAACCGCCTGTTAATTCGTCAACAGTCCTAAGTCCAAAATGCATAAAACCCACAACACTAGGTAATCCTTGGGGTACACCTGCCAGTATTGACAACCCAGACTACACTTTAATGATTTAATGCAATAGTATTGCTGGCAGCACTGAAAACATTTCAGTAACCAGTGCCAGTTTTCAGGTTACAATGTAGCACTCAGAAGAAATTTCAAGACCCATTTTCACTCAGAGTGTGACATTTTCATTCTACAGAACTTTGCAGCCACCAGCAAACAGGCTCTTCTCCAGTAACCATGTCTACATTTTGACTGCTTCACCCAGGCTCTTACCCTTTTTCACAATGACCAAGTTCAGAACGCTCAAGTTGGCATCAACGATGCAGCCCCGGACAGATTTGCGTTTTCTTTCTCCAGTTCTCCTGGGGCGGTAGCAGGAGTGGCCCTTGCTGAGCAGAAGGCGTACACGTCCGTGAGTGAGGACACCCTGCTTCATGGGGAAGCCTTGCTTGTCATTGCCACCACTGATTCGGACAACGTAGCCCTGTGAAAACAGAAATACACCTCTTAGTTGCTCATGTCTCTATTACTTCCAAAAGAGGTAGAGATGACCACGCACTGCTCGGGACAGCCACTGTACCAGTGGTTCAGAAGAAGTCACTGCTACTGCAGACACGAAGAGCTTCTTTAACCAACACCACACCAACAGTTCAGGATTTTGGTTTAACACAGGCATGGAACACATCTTTGCATGCCATGACCTACATTTACTCTACTTCTCTTCAAACACATATCCAAGCATTAAATTCTTATCTATTACAAGTGTTATGCAAGATCTGGTGGACTAAATCCTGTCCATCACTGTCTTTTCTTCTCCTTAACGCTAAATCTAACCAAACCCTGTAAGTATCACAGACTAGAAATCTGCACTCAACACAAGAGTTCGGGTTATGAATACATGTGTAACAAAATAGCTTTTATTTCTTTTTCTGAGGAGACAGCACCAGCAATAATTAACTTATTAGGAGTGCTATCCTAACTACCGAATTCAGTATGTATTCTAAGAGAAGCTTTTGATATGCCTATCGGAGCAGTACCATCCAAATACCCTAAAATGTTACAACTGCACCCTGGAAATAGCTTTGTACCTTAAAAACTTGACTACGGCTGGCACACTCTCCTGATCCTTACCTTCCACTCCTCACCAAGAGAATCAGCTGCGACCTCCGTCGCCATGCGTTTCTCATAGAACGTTCTCAGCTTGCGCTCATCGTCCACTTCAATAAGCTTCTGGCAGCCAGTGGCTGGGAAGGAGATGTTCAGCTAACAGGAGAGAAGAAACAATAACTAATGCTCAGTTGAAAGGTCTCATAAAATGCATTTAACGGAAATTTAGCCATAAGTACTAATTTCACCTTAGCATTTAAAATCTAAAAGCAGCTACGTGTTTATTAGTGTTAGATTTTTAGTGTTTTGCTCAGAAAACTAAATAGGCCTGTGCTCAGACTAGTACAGCAGTAGCCCCCTAACCATTCAGAAAACCACCTTTAGCACAGTAGGAGCACTATCACCTCTGAGAGGGCTGCTGTTAAACACTGGAGAAAGCAGTGCCCCCCTCCTAACACACACTACATTAGAGCAAACACTCCAGCATTCCGATGCAGGAGCACTAATCCCAGACTAACACCGGAGCTTCCCAGAGTCCGCAGCGGAGCCCCGAGCATGGGGACCCCCTAGCACCCTCCTGGGCCCAGCCCCGCGGCTCTGCCGGCGCCGTGCCCCCATGGCGGCCGCCATCCCCATCCCATCCCCACCCCATCCCGCCGGCAATCCGCCGGCAATCCGCCGGCATCCGGCCCCCCGCAGCGCCCCGCGCGCCCCGCCGCAGCCCATCGCGTCCTGCCCGCGTCCCGCCGTGCGGCGCCGGCCCCTTTGCGGTGCGGGTCCCGTGCGGGCCCGTCCCGCCCCGCCGCGCGACCTTGCCTTCATCCTGCCCCCGCCGCGCCGCCGCCGGAAAAGGCCGCACTTCCGCCCGCCGCCTGCACATAACCCGCCAAGCCTCGCGAGAGCGCCGCGCGTGGCCGCGGAGAGCCAATGGTGAGCGGGGATTCTCCCGCAAGGGGGCGGGGCAAAGAGGAGCTGGCAGCGAAGGAGGCAGCTTCCGGCCTGTCTGTGCCGGCGGGCGGACCCGCGCTCGGTGGTGCCGCTGGACCAGGCGGGAGGCACCGACCTGCCCCCAAGCGGCGCCAGCCTCTCCTCGAACACCCCAGCGGCGGTGACGCCACCGCCTCCCCCGGCACGACCTGAGGCCATTCCCTCCAGTCCTGTCACCAGTTACCTGTGGGGAGAGGCCGACCCGCAGCTCCCCAGGCTGCGTGAGGAACCTGGGAAGCGTTCTGAGAAACTGACGGAGGAGAACGCTGCCGGCACCTGCCTGTGGCATCTGTGATTAGGTTGGGGGTCGGGGTTACGTTCTGCACAAAGTTTCTCAAAAGCTTTGCGCTGACTCCTCAGTAAGGCTGTTCCTTCCAGTTGTACCTGAAGTAAGAAAAACGCCTCTTTCACTGAAAGTCAGAGAATGGAGTCGCCGAGGCTCCTGGCTATATATCCATGCTAGAACTGAACGTGTCAGCACTCCACATTTTTGAAGCACGAAGTGCCAGTACTGTTGGCACGCGTGTTGTTTCACAGTTCTGGAGGAGAAGAGCAGGTGTTTCTGTTAATCGAGTAGCTTCCACTTAGGTGCACTTTCCTCAAATGACAACCTTACAGAGGTCTTGGTAAATGTTGCCATAGTTGCGGGAGTCTTTTTCGGGTGGAACTTGTGCCTTTCAACAGCAGCAGTCAGTAGCAGGGGTTTGTTCTCTTCTACTGTGCTGTCCGTAACTGCAGGGAGCACGGAGGGACGGACAGACAGTCAGCTGGAAGTGTGCCTCCATCAGCCGCCTCTGTTTGCGTGTGAGGCGTTTCACCTCCTGTGTAAGTAAAGAACGCAGGTTACCTGGAAGTAACCTTTCTCAGGAAGGTGATTAGCGAAGTAAAAATATAATCTGAGCCTTTATATCTAAGCCCTTATATTTCACGCAGGATGAAACGCACACCCCGCTGGCTCCCTCTTCAATACACCTGTTTATAGCTCGTGTAAAAGTCAGTTCATGTGCAAAGCGAACACAGCACTCCTTCCTGTACAGAAGACCACGAACTGCTGCCGGCAGCTTTCGAACACATTTTCAGTGCATACGAAGGAAGGAGGGATGAGAGCAGGAAGGCAGGCAGTCGGGCGGGCTACACACGCGGAGGAGCGGGCTCCTGAGAGCCCCGCGGGGGCAGGCAGGCAGCCCGGCCCCTGCCCGGAGAGCCGGCCCCGGGGGAGGCGGCGGGGCGGGGGGACGCGGCCCGGGCACACCTCACGCAAGCCCGGGGCGCCGCCGGCCCCGCAGGCCGCAGGGCAGGGGGCGGCCGGGGGAGCGGGGAGGGAGCAGGAGGAGATAAAGGAGGAGGAGGAGGAGGAGATAAAGCAGCAGGAGACGGAGGAGGAGGAGGAGCAGGAGCCGCCTCGCCGTGCGGCGGCGGGGAGCCATGGGCACGCTGTTGTGGTGGGACCAGCTGCGGGCCGGCAGCTCGGAGGTGGACTGGTGCGAGGACAACTACACCATCGTGCCCGCCATCGCCGAGTTCTACAACACGGTGCGCGGCCCGGGGGGGGCTCCGGGAGACGAGGGGGGCCGTGGGCAGCGTGCGGGTCCGGCACAGACCCGATCCCCTCCTCGCGCCGTGTCCTGCCGTCCTGCCGGGTGCCGGCGGCTGGTTCCGCCTCTGCACGGGTGTGGGTCGCTCGGCAGTGGCGGGTCAGGGGCAGCAATGGAATTAGTGCTGCTTCTAACGAGCCGCGGTGCACCCCGAGCACTCTCCTCCCAGCCCAGGAGCTGCCAGCCGCCGGGGAGGGCTTGCAGGAGCGTATCCCCCGCCGCGGAGCCAGGCTGCCCTGTGGCGAGCCTCTTGGAGGGGAGCAGAGCAGCGCTCCTAAAACAAAAACAAGGCGCCTTGTTTGTTTGCCCGAGAGTCTGACAAATAGATCCGCCAGGGAGTGAGATCATGCACCGGGCTTTCTGGGAGCCTGGCTTCCCACGAGCGGCAGATCAACAGGAGGGGGGCCTGCAAATGCCGTGTCGGCATTGCTGCTCCGGGTTTTATGTGCTGTGGTGGCTGGTGGGCGCATGGATAGGGAGCTGGGGCTCCTGCTTTGTCTGACTTCTATATCACAGTGGTCTTGGAGGTTTTTTGTTTGTTTGTTTGTTTCCAAATTTCATCTTTGTCTCAGCTCTCCTTCCCTTTCAAGCTGTTTCCTTGACCGCTCACATCAGATGATAGTGCTGCGCTACAGCGAAGGAAAGAAAGAGATGCCTGGAGTGTGGCTCATGGGGAGTGCTGTGTGTTTAGAACAAGTAATTCTACTGTGCATGGTGCACATTGCTAACCTGTTGTTTCTTCTCATAGTTCTGTGCCAAAGTCATCCGGGTGGCGTCCGGTCTGTGCTGCTGGAGGAGTTGGAGGGTGTGAGGGGAAACTGTCTGCTCTCTTTGTTTCTGATGTCACCATGCAAGAACCAAAAACAAAGGGAGGAAAAAGGTCAGGGTAAACAAGAAGTTTCTTGAAGAAAGTGACGCATTTCGGAGCCAGCTATGCAGAAGGATGGATATCCTTCTGACTGCGCAGAGCTGATTAGCTATGGCAAAGAAGCTTGCAAAATGCTAGGAGCTGCAGGCATGTCCAGGTGAATAACTGAGCTTCCAGGCAGATTAGCAGAGACACATACTAAAAAGTTTGCCCTGAAGCCCCTCGTATTGCAGCAGCTGTGTACAAACAGGCAAGCTGTACACTTAAGGTGGAGAGGCTGTGTTGAGGGTAAAAACATATTTCACTTCTCTTCAGTAGTGAAGTCACTGTGATGGACTGACTTCTGTGTTTGCAGATTCTGAAAATTAAGACTGTCGGATTCACAGTGAATTGATGGGCTTGTGTAACTGCATCCTGAAAAGACAGATGCTGGCAGGGCAGGAGGGAAGATTTCTCCTGCTCTGACAGGCTCCTATAAGGGGAGCCTGAATGTTATTACTTCTGAGATGCCTCAGTTCTGACTCAAAACCTTTTTAAGTTTCAGGTCAGACTCTTCAGCAGACCTGAATCTGGTATCTGTGTCTTGAAGCTGTAGATCAAAACCTTTATAATCTGCTTTTTAAACTGTCACAGCTAAGGTCAGAGTTGTAGTTGTGGTCTCACGCAGTATGCAAGTAAGCACAGAACTGGAACAGCTTATCTGAAACGTATTTAGAAAGATCAATTCTTCTGGGTCTCAGTCTTAACCTTTTTGCATAAATTTAACATGATCTAGTTAAAAAGCAAATCAAAGTGCTCACCAGGATTAAATTAGTGGGAGAACAGCTGTTTGGAGGTTTTGTACAAATTGATCGTACCAGTTTTTGAAAACATACATTAGTCTGATATGATTTAATGTTACGCACTCTAAGTGAAGAGACCATGAGATATTTCATAATGCAAAAGAATTGTTATAGGAAGAGCAGCTTTTTCATTTTATTAATTTTAGGAAAAAAATACTGATGAAATGTAACCCTACTCTAAAACATGAACGATTGCCTCCATGTGCCCAAAAGAACTTACCGCTTGTGGGGGTATTGCAAAAAAAGGTATTGTTTGAGTTTTAAACACCTGAAAAATGTAACATTATTCTGTTACCAGTGAAGCTCATACTTTGCAGTTCAGTTTGTTGCATTCAGCTGTGCATTTTATACATATTTCTTACCAAATTTCAATTTTAAGAGAGAATTGCCAGTGTTTTTATTCCTCTTCTGTTTCCTACTAGAAAGGAGATAGATGTTTTTTCAAAAAAATACTAGAATGTCCCAGGAGTGTGAGAGCATTCTTATATTCTGGAGGCTTTTTTTTTTTTTTTTTTTTTTTTTTTACTACAGAAGTCTTTCAGCATTTGTGAGTGGCGTGCTCTTGAGAAGCTGAAGATGCAAAGCCTCTAATCGCACTGCAGAGTTGCTTTGTCTGTTTTTGCTTCCTTCTCACAGAGAGGTACTGCTACACGTTGCCTTAGAGGCTAAATGACGCAGCTACTGGCTGGGAGTCTTACCAAATAGTAAATAATACTTAATCTTTGGTAGGACTGCGGAAAACATCACGAGTCAGGGCTGTGGCCAGATGTGAGCAAAGTTATGTGGTCGTGATCTGAGCTAGGCTCTGGCATTCCATCTGTGGCCTGTGTCCTATATTCCTTTCATACAAGTAGATAGCTGGAAATTAAAACTAAAGGTCCAGAATTGTATAAAGCTAGAGGATGGACTTTTATTGATGGGCTACTTACCCTTTTTCCAGAGCTGTAATTTTGAATTGTTGCCTTTTGCAGATCCCAAAGGAAATTGGCAGTACTCCTGTTCATAGATTATCAAATAATCAAGTTATTTTAGATTATCAAATCATACAGGCCAATCATGTGTTAGGTCAGAAATTTCATTTTCAAAATACTTCCTGAAACCAGAGACCAATGGATAAGTGCCTCGCTTGCTTGGGAAGGATGGTGTTAATGGTTGTATTATATCTAGGGGTGTAGTTCTTGTAGGGAGCTGAGCTGATACCAGGGAATGAAAACCAGCAGGTCAGTTCTGATGTTGACCTATTTGGTTCTGAGCTTGAAACTAAGAGAACTTAAGCTATATATTTCAGAAGTGTTCCAGAGCTCTGATTAGATTATAATTTGTGGAAATTACTGTGTGTGGAATCTAAGAAACAGGACCAAGCTATTGCATGAAAGAGAGACATGAGTTTTTGTAAACTTATTAGGAAAGAATTTCAGTTCCAGAATTATTTCAGTTTTTACAATGATAGGAAGTATTCCTGGTGGCAACTGTAATGAGTATAAATCATGGCCGAGTTCCAGATTGGTGGGGTCTTTTTCGATTTGCAGGCAGTACTTTAGCATGAACAGGAGGGGTTCAGTGCCAGAAGAGCATTGCTGTAGGGCAGAAGCATTCCTTTGTTATCTACTCAGTGATGTAAATCTGTGTTGTTACAGGTGTGGCAAGTAGTCATATTTCCTTTATTATCTTGTTTCTAGGCAGAATAAGGACTTTCTAGCCTAACTATGCTGTGATTACCTAATCTGTTTTATTTCACTGTCAGTTCGAGCTGTAGAGGTGAAAAATGTTTATTTCACACTCCCTAGTTTGTAACTATCTTTTTTTATTTTTATTTATTTTTCCCCCATTTATACCTCTCATTGACCTAACATAACTGTGGCTAAAAACAGAAAATGTATAGAGCGCTCTGAGGTCCCCAGAGGACTTGCTTGTATTACATCATCCCTGCTACCAGTCATTGTATATGTTTCCTACTTTTTAGGGGTAAGGACAGCCCTCCCACTTGGTGCTTGTAAAAGCAGGTAAAACACTAGAATTCTGGTCTATGGCTATATTCCAGATGTTGCTATAGGTCTCTGCTGTGCAAAAGTGGGTAGTTTTTATGTGAATAGAAGGTGCTTTGACTAAGCCTGATCAGTCAAATGTGTAGGTTTTATGTGACTTAAGGAGATTCATCTGCCTCTCTTAAAATCTGCCCTATAAATAACTCGATGCTCTTTACCTTGCCTCCTCATGGATATTCTGTGTCGTGCACTCTGGCATTGCCAGGTGCCTCTCACCTGGCAATTTGTTCACTTTAATTTGTGAACCACGAAGGCAGAAATTGCCACCTTGGTGGCTGAAGGAATTCTGTCAGGGGAGTCCTCTTATTGCTGCTGGGGAGGTTTGTGGCGCTGCTCATCAGTCCATGCCCTGACAGCTTTTTCCCGTCTGGTTTGTGAGGCTGGTTTCCTGCTACTTCAGCTGTTGGAAAGGGAGAGAGGATTCATCAGAGGACAGACGGTTCGTGAAGGGGCTTGAAAGACACCGGTAGGGCTCTGGCCTTCCCTGCAGCACAGACTAGAGAAGTCGGAGAGGCAGGTGGACTAAGCCAGCTGTCCGAAGCTGAGCAGTGTGAATGCCCCCTGTGAAAATGTGTGGGCCCAGGCTGTGACAAAACAAGCTGTAGGTGCTGGTAACTGGCAGAAGGATTTCGCCTTTCCCTGCGCTGGTTTAGAAGGGCAGCCCAGTGGCTGCTGGTGCTTCCCCAGGCTGACTGGCGGCCCACCTGCGGGGAGCGTGGTGGCTTCTCCTCGTTGTGGCAGGCCTCGTGCCCATTGTCTGCAAAAGCAGCCAAGATCTTTCTGTCCTCTTCCTGTCCATCCCCTCCCTTCTCTTGCCCTCGCCACCAGCTGCCAGGCAACCGGGTGCTTGTAGCAGCGGAATTACCTGTGCACGTAATGCGGCATTAGGACACGCTGCTGTGGATGTGATTTTGTTAAAATGTCAAAAGAACAAGGCGGTGGTTTCTGTGGACAGGAAAATTTCTCCCTGCTGTTTTTCTGGTGGCTGCTCTAGCTTTATTTTATGTAGAGAAGATGTAGGATTTTACAGCTCTAAACTGAGCATGATAGATGTTTCTAAGTATTTCATATTTCACTTGAATGAAATCTAGCCAAGAATTTTGAAGGAAATGCAGCTTGTCTATGAGGAGGTGTCTTTAGTGTGAGGGAAGGTGTCATGCATGAAGCAGGCAGCGCTGAGAAACTGCTCCTGTAGTTATTCTCATTTTGAGTGCCAGCTAGGAGTATGATTTGATGAGTCTCACAAATGTTAAATGAGACGTGTTGGTCTCAATCATTGCAGCCTCTGCTCTCACGCTGGATGAGACAGTGTTGAGTGGTGGACAGTTGCTGAACGAACAAATGCCTTCTTTGTATGCCATTCATGAATGCTTTTCCATTAGATTTTAGTCAGTGTCAGTAAAAGTCTATAAGTCTGTGAGAAAAGGGGATCTGTCCCAAAGGAGGGCTGTTATCCCAGAGTTGTTTTACATGTCCCTTTTAGGGGAATATTGCTGGGAATAATTTTGTCTTGTGCCTGGAATGCACATGCGAAATGTGAGGAAACCAAGGTTTGGGAGCTCGTTCTTGTCCTTGTTCCACTGCGAAGCAGCAGTGCAGTCTTTCCACGGCTGCTTGGTTAAACTTGGGCCATGGCTGGCCCTCAGCACAGGCAGCCCTGTACCAAGAGAACCACATAATACTGCAGTGACAGCTCCTGGAAATCGCAGGTAAAGCATTTTCTAACTAAAGAACAGTGCTTTGGATTATTGGCAAGCAAGAGGAATATGTCTGTTCCAGTCTTACGTATTAAATTTAAGAACAGTTAGCAGTGGTCTGAATTACTTTTTTGCCTTCCTATAACTTGTTTTCAGTCATATTCAATTGTTTATGTAACGGAGAACCAAGGGAAAAAAATGAAGTGTAAAAACATTTACAACTTCAGGCTTTCTTTACCCTACAAAATCAAGGTTCTAACTCTTTTAGCTTAACTTTGTATTTCAGACCTGCCGGACCATAGCTATTGTTCAGTGACTTGACTTCAGTAAAACTTACTACCCCTTTTTTCCATGCTGAATTTGACAACTGTTGAGAGGAGTGTTCACTTGCTACAGTTCCCTGTTTACTGTTACAGGCTTCATGAATTGCAGCAGTCCAAGTATTTGTATGTTCTCACTAAAATTGCTCTGGGAATAGACTGGAAGGGTGATTTAAAGATGTGACTAAGCACACTTTACATTGCTTATGGTTTCTATGCTATTACTAGTTTAAGGAAGTTAAAAAAAGTATCGATGCTTTGAAAAAACAGTTAATCTTTGACAGAAACTGAGGGCCATAATTTGTGGAGTTGGGGCATCATTGGATGACAGTATTTTTATGGATTTCTTAGTCTGTAGATATTAATTGTTTGCTTATTTTCTGTCTTTGTGGTACTTTTTTGTTTTCCCAGATAAGCAACGTGTTGTTTTTTGTTTTACCACCCATATGTATGTGCTTATTCCGTCAATATGCAACCTGCTTCAACAGTGGAATATATTTAATATGGACTCTGCTAGTTGTGGTCGGTAAGTTGATCAGTCTCTGTTTGTCTGCATGTGCATGAACTGAGAGGAAATTAGTTTTTCCTGCTTGCGCATGATTGTTGCTGCAAAACAAAGCAGCACTGACGTGTGCAGAGGAGTTCGCTTGTACTTGCTTGAAGCTAGAACACATGTAGTTTCTGAAAGGAAAATGCTTTTTGCATTTTCTGGTTGGAGGGTTCTTTGACCTTAGTTCCGTTCCCTTCCCATCTTTCCTTTGCACAACTTCTTTTACTTTTTACTATCTGGGCTTACTCTAGAGCAGTGCTGACCCTCCATCCTCTGATGTTACTGAATACAAGATTGCTGAGAGCGCTCAGCAAAACTGGAGAGGATAAAAGATTTTGCTATGTATTGAGACATTTTAATAGTAGACCCAAAAATGTACCCATTTTGTAGATGGGAAATTCTTAGGCCTTTTCAATCCTAAAAGCACTCGCAACTTATAAAGGGATACTCAAAGCCCTGTGGGGAAGTGTGCTACTTTCCACCTGTAACCTTCTATCACAGAGTAGTCATCACATGCTGCTCTCCACATTTGTTATCATTTCTTGTGCTATAGCGACAATTCAGAAGAACCATTTAAATGCATTATTTATTTCCTTTTTTTTTGCATTTAACTTTACTACTTTTTTTTTCTTTTTTTGCATGCATTTACTTTTCTAGCAGGATATGGCATCTTTAGCTTCTGCTTTTGTAATGAGTTTGTTTTGTAATTAATATGAGGTGCTCATGATTAGGATTGCTTTTGTAGGAAAGGTGGTGATTTTTTTTTTCCTTTTCTAGACCAAATGGTATCAACCATTTGCTATACAGTCCTGATCATGAGCTTTCATTCTGCGTAATGAAACACTGTAACTGTTGATTATAATTTTTACCTGACTTTTCCAGGAATTGGATCTGTTTACTTTCATGCCACTCTCAGTTTCCTGGGCCAGATGCTGGATGAGCTAGCTATTCTGTGGGTGCTGATGTGTGCTCTTGCCATGTGGTTCCCTAGGAGATACCTACCAAGAGTTTTTCGGAATGACAGGTAATTGTGTGATGTGGTACATATCCCTATCTCTTGAAACATTTCACATAGGCTTGCAGGTAATGACAGTGAGCAATCATCCAACCTCTGCTGCCAATGTCTTTCTCACTCAATATTCCTCCAGTTGCTTATATCTCATCTTACTTTGTTCTTTGGAAGTCCTGAGTCTACAGTTCTTCATGGTGGGTTTTAGGCCATATAACTTCAGATTCTGGAGTCCAGTGCCTCTGGAAGTGCCTGTTCTTGTTAATTCTAGAAACACACATTTGTATGATTAGTTTGTTTTACTATTAGTTTGTTGCTGCTAAAATAAAGTAACAGAAACCTGCTTTCTCTCTTCCTTTTACCTAGCCTAGTGTGTACATATGAGTGAACCTATGGAATTCAGCTTAATTTTCATCTTAACTTTTAAGCCAGTGGTTAAAAGTAGTTTTTAAGTAAAGGCTACACATGGTGTTTGTTTAGAAGTCTCTTGTTGCTGCAAAGGGTCTTTTTCTTTATTGCAGAGTTAAAATAAAAAACATTACAGGCAGTTTAAAGAATCTGTGATTTGTTCCCCCCAAAAATGTATGCTGTAACCTTTGTACATATTGCTTTTCTATGCACAAAGTAATTGAGGCAATGGAGAGGTTTGAATCACATCACCAATGTCCTGCTCTCTGAAAACTGCTAAGGCCTAAGGCTTCTAGCTCTAGCCTTCTTGTACTATTGTTTTTTTTTGTTTGTTTGTTTGCCTTTTTTTTTTCTTTTTTTTTTTTTTTTTCCCCTTTCTCTTTTTCCATGACATATACCCAGTTAGAAGTTGCTGGGGTCAGGGGCCAGTAGGGAGGGTTGGTGCCTGTATTGACTATTCTTTAAAATAACTTGCACTGAGAAAAGTATATGTTGAATTACAGCATATAGACTGTAGTCTAATGGTTTTTTAGTGTGAATTTAGCACTTCTGCATATTGCTATTTTAATGGTGCACGGTGCTATTACAGCACCCCCTCAGCTTAAGAGGCAACAAGTTTTACTGGGGTTATTTGGTAGATAAAATATCTTTTACTTCAAATACTTCAAATAAAGGACAGTTCTGTCTCTTGAAGATTTTTTCAGACTGCATGTAAATTACTCCTCAAAAGCCTAAAGGAATTCTTGTATGTAATCTATCACTACCTTCTGCTAGTTTGCTTAGTAGATTTGTAATATTGCCCACAAAGTTAAATTGTATTCTTTTAAAAAGGAACAGTAGCATTTCTGGGGTGAAATCATGTTTCTGTTGAACTTGTTGGTAAAACTGTAAATAATAATCTGCCAGGTTATAACAGACCTTTAAAAATACTGAGGTGAGATGGAGGATGTCTCTCATCCTAAATTTCTCAGAATAGTTCCTGCTTAGAGTCTGCCAGGGAGATTATTTGTTAAGGTCTTGATTCCTTTCTGAAGTGTACAGAGGAAAGATTTCACTGGGGGGCAAAAAAGCCTAACCCAGAACAGGTCTGATTTACAAACACGCGCACACACACACATGCACACACATGCACGCATATACGTATACACACATATATGTATTTTTATATGTTTTGCTTTGCCTAACTTATTCTTCTAGAATTATACCTGTGTTCTCTGCTGTGTTCTTTACATTATATATCCTCATCGCACTGAGATTTTTAATGTTGAAAATGTTACCATCTACCACAACTGATTTATGGTGTCTTCAGTCATTAAGGCACTTATATCCGATAAAAACTTCCTACTTAAGTATCTTTTTGCCTTCCAGTAAAAAGAAAATCTTTAAAGTAAAATGTACATCTAATGAGCTTGGTGAACACGAGGGTGATGACACTGGTGGCCAGGAAATGGTGCTGCACAAATATGCTGAGACCTTACTTGGAACGTAGAACTAAGGAGAGAAGAGCCATCCTTCAACATCAGCTAGTTTTATACAGCTGTGAGACTGTAGTTTAGGGGCAGGGCAGCAAGACTATCTACCATAGTCCTGCCACAGTCTACAAATGTGTTGTTTAAATTCCAAATTTGAAGTTTAAACAATTAGTATATATTTAATTTCAACGTTGTCAGACTGTCTATATGTGGCCCAACCATGATTTAATTTATGCTAAGAATATACCAAACGGATTGCAACCTAGAAGCATAATAACAAAAAAAAATCCCGAAAATCCATGTTGAAAGCGTGAAGAAGATTGACACAAAACTGCTTTGAGCAAGTTCAGTGCTGGGTACAGAGATTGTCTTGTTCTTGACTTCTTGTGTGAGAAGGAAAGAGGGACCTTATTATTTTGAAACCAGTGATTAATGTGAGTCTGTGTGTGCATGTGTGTGTATACATATACATAGCTGCTTCAGAAGATTAGTGTGGGATTTATCTATATCATTAGCTCTGTATGCATATAAGCCAGCGCAGGATCCACATGTGCCTTATGCACCTAAACATTGCACCTCATTGCACCTAAACAAACCTAAGTTTTGTTCTACTGTTAAAGTCATATTAAGATTTCTAGTTTCACTAATTAAAAGCTTGGAATTAAAAACACTTTCTCTTTCCCTCCCCACCCCACCCCCCCAAAAAAAAAATAATAAAATCAACTCTTCAGGAGCAGGTTTAAAGCTGCTGTGGGTGTCCTGTCTGGAGTTACTACCTGCCTTGCCTTCATTAAGCCTTCCATCAACAACATCTCATTAATGACTCTGGGTGTTCCCTGCACAGCTTTGCTCATTGCTGAGCTGAAGAGGTGAGTATTTTTCTCCTGACTAATTTTTTTCTTCAGATATCCTGAACCATATAATGATAGAGTAGATCTGGCTTCAGTGCATATGAGAGCAGAGCAGAAATGCTTCTCCCTCATAGAGATCTGGTAAAAGCTTGCTCTGCCAGTTCAGACATTTTTGGCAAAGGATTTTTTTTCCATAGGTGAATATACTGGGTCGGATATTGTCTGTCTTCTTGCAGCATCTCTTCCTGCCACCTGTTCGAACTCAAATTTGTTTCTTGTGGAATCGTGGCAAGAGTTTTGCTCCAGTGAAAGCTTTTCTGCTGTAAAGTCTGCATAGGGGTGAGATAATCCCAGTGTAGGTACTGGAGGGAACAGGGACTGAGACTCAAATATGCATGGAAGATGTGCCAGCTCTCAAAGCTTATTGTGAGTCTTTACCACTTTGTTTTCTAACACAGGTAATATGATGGAGTCGGACCAACAAAGATAAAGTTAATCACTAGGTTGCAGAGACCTGTCAGGGCCTTGGACATTATGAAACCAGGATGCAAATTGAGAAGAAACTGAGACTGGTCTTAAGATTTGAAAGAGTCGTACCTACCATGATAACAGCACCAGGAGCTGTGGTTTTTTTTTTTTGCATCTTCTGACCTGCTGCAAAAAGGACAAAGCAAGCATCAGTATATTAATTCCTCCTTTCGCACTCTTCTCCAGCGTCTGAGAAGGATTGCACAACTTAGGTTGTTGGCTCTTAGATAGATAGACATGCAGCTAGACAAATAGGTGTTGTTGTGGGTGAACAGTTGCCTTATGGGTCAGGCTAAAAGGGTTATAGTGAATGGGGTTACATCAGGCTGGCAGCCAGTCAGTAGTGGTATTCTGCCGGGCTCCATTATGGGGCCATTTCTCTTCAGTGTTTTCATAAATGACTTGGATGTAGGACTTGAAAGTACACTGAGTAAGTGTGCAGATGACACTAAATAGGGGAGAACTATTGACTCCCTCAGGGTAGGGAGGCCTTGCAGATGGATCTTGACAAATCAGGGGGCTGCGCAATCAACAACAATATAAAGTTTAACAAGAGCAAGTGCTGAATTCTGTACCTGGGACAGGGCAAGCCTGGATGTACGTACAGACTGGGGAACAAGAGGCTGGAGAGCAGCCCCACAGAAAGGGACCTGGAGTTCTTGTTGGTGGGAAGTTGAACATGAGCCAGCAGCATGCTGGGGCAGCCAGGAGGGCCAGCTGTACCCTGGGGTGCATCAGGCATGGCATCGCTAGCTGGTTGAGGGAAGGGACTGTCCTGCCCTGCTCTGTGCTGGTGCGGCCTCACCTTGAGTGCTGTGTGCAGTTTTGCGTGCTACAGTGTAAGATGGGCATAAAACTAACAGAGAGTGTTCAAAGCAGTGCTGTAAAGATGGTGAAGGGTCTAGAGGAGAAAATGTGGGGAGCAGCCGAGATCCCTTGATTTGTTCATCCCAGAGCAGGCTGAGGGGAGGCCTCATGGTGGCCTGCAGCTCCCTCACAAGAGGAGCTGAGGGGCAGGTGCTGAGCTCTACTATCAGGGGACAGCAACAGGACCCTGTATTGGGTTTATGTGGCAAGGTTTTCGTAGCAGGGGGCTGCAGGGGTGGCCTCTGTGAAGAATCCAGAGGCTGCCCCACGTTAGATAAGTTTCAGGTGGCTCCAAAAGGGACCCGCCAGTGAGTGATGTTTTTTGCGCCTCTGTGAGAGCAGACTGAAGAAAAGGAAAATAACCTGCTCAACAGCAGGGAGAGAGGAATGAGAACCAGCCCTGCAGCCCCCAAGGTCAGGAGGGCAGGAGGTGCTCCAGGCAGGCAGCAGCAGTTCCCCTGTGGCCTGTGGAGAGGCCCCTGGTGGAGCAGGCTGTCCCCCTGCAGCCCATGGGTCCCACATGGAGCAGATCTCCACGCTGCAGCCCGTGGAGGAGCCCCCGGTGGAGCAGGTGGATGTGGCCTGGAGGAGGCTGCGGCCCATGGAGAGCCCCCGCAGGAGCAGGCCCCGGGCCGGAGCTGCAGCCCGTGGAGAGGAGCCCACGCAGGAGCAGGGGTCTGGGGGGAGCTGCTGCCCATGGGGGACCCGTGCTGGAGCAGTTTGCTCCTGGGGGGATGGACCCTGTGGTATGGAGCCGTGTGGGAGCAGGTCTTGAAGAGCTGCTGCCTGTGGGCAGCCCCCGCAGGCTCAGTTCAGGAAGGACGGCATCCGTGGGAGGGACCCCACGGGGAGCTCGGGCAGGGAGGGACCGTGAGGGAGCGGCGGAGATGAAGTGACAGGGACTGACTGCAGCCCCCATTCCATAAATTACATCCATCTCCCTTATGCTGAGTCTGTTTTGGCCATGGTAATTATTGTTGAGTGATCTTCCTATCCTTATCTCAACCCTTGAGCCCTCTCCATTGTATATCCCCCCTCTTTCTCTTTGAGGAGGTGGAGTGAGAGAGTTGGTGTGGTAGAGCGTAGCTGCTCAGCTGAGTAAAACTACCACAGTCCTGAGGGAACGGCATGGAGCTGGGACAGGGGAGGGTCAGGCTGTGTGTTAGGAAAAGGTTCTTCACTAAGAGGGTGGTCGGGCATTGGGACAGGCTCCCCAGGGCAGTGGTCATGGCACTGAGCCTGTTGGAGTTCAAGAAGAGTTTGGATGACACTCAGACATATGGTCTGATTTTTGGGTGGTCCTGTATGGACCCAGGAGTTGGACTTGATGGTCCTTGTGATTCCCGTGGGCCCCTTCCAACTTGGGATATTCTCTTACACACTGCGTTTGTAAATGTCCATTGAAATAAATGAGTGGGACAAAATGCCCTCATTCTAACTGCTTCTGTTAGATAGAACAGGGAAGTTTTCCTGTTTCCCACCTTTCCCTCTTCTGCCACTACTTCCCCATAGAATAGAAGCCTCTGCTAGTAATGTTTTTTGAAGTGTTCTTGAGTCTTTTCTCATCAGATGTCCTGCTAAGCAGCAGCTATTTGTGTTGTCAGAGAAACTTGGGAAACAGCACAGAAGTTAGCTGTGAAGAAGAAAGTCAGTAGATGAAGAATGTTGGTGGAGGCATCTCATTTTGACGAAAGCACCAGGAAACCATTGACAGAGCCATAGATGTGATTGTGTCAGTGAGCAATCTATGTGACCTCTCTACAGTCCAGTTTTTGAGGCGTGAGCTCCTGAGTAACTTGAAAGAATGAATGGTTATTGTCTTATAGATTTAAATGCTACTGGGAAATTCAGTGTCTTATAGATTTAAATGCATATCTGGGAATTCATATGGCTACATGTACTTTCTTTTTGAAACTCTGTTGTTGAAGCTCACTGAACTTGTGAAAGGTCATTATTCATTAAGATGTGTGGAGTTTACCTGCTTTTTTTTGAGAATTATGGACACAAATAAACCTTCTTCTGAACTGATGATTCAAAAGGGACCTAGAGTGACGTATGGCCAATTGTGTATCAAGATGATGTAACACCTATGATGTTTCTTGATGAATTCCTAAATCTAAAAGGCAAATAATTATACATTTAATTGAGAACAGCCATGCTGTTCTCTGGGAAATTTAAATGAGACAAATTCTTGTAAACCCAGAGGGACTGACTCATCTCTTTTTCAGAAGAAAAAGATACCATAAGTATAATGTAAAATGCCTGTGATTCTCCTCTTCTCCACTACCAGAGATGGTAGGGGGCTACATACATGAATCCTGGCAGACTACAGTGGATCTTAGTCTATGAAACATGTATTTTGGGAAAGAAGGAGAAGAGCCTTCAGAGTAGTTTCTTCTGTTCATTGTTGAAGTTGGTGTTTTGGTCTAATATGTTGTTGTGGTGTTCTCTTTCTAGGCTGCTGTAACTCTTGTACAGAATTTTGGTGAATCAAAAGCACTTTGTCTTCAAATGAGAATTTTCTGCCTCTCATTCATCCTTGGTGAGGAGAGACTGTGGCCACTAAAGAGTATTGTGCTCTTAAATGCAGAACTAGTAGGTTTGACTCCCTGCTTGGAAGTGCTGTGGGTATGAGATGCTCAAAACAGCAAAAAGTGGTTAAATGCATACCTGCTCCTGAAAAACAAGGAAATTCTAAAACTTCATTCTTATTTCTGTCCAAACAAAACCCTTCATGTGTTTCATAGAAAAAAAATGAGCTCTCTTAGGGGATGGGATCATGGAGAATGCAGATGTGGATCTTGTTGTTTGCAGTTCCAAGCCAACAAACAATGGAGATTATAGTATCATCAAATTAGTTTGATTTAGTGGGTTATCATCAGGTGTGTAACCGTCTCCCTGAGCAGATAGATTGTAAGGTATTGTTGCTCAGCTGGCATCTGAATCTTGAGCAGTGAAGGCTCACCCTATCTTCAAGTCTGTCTACTCATATTTGCTTCTCCTACTAGGTATCTAGATGTGGGGGAACCCTACTTCATTCTCACAGCTTGCTCAAAGGTATCTTTTTCCCCTTGATTAAAAAAGTTAAACTAGTTAAAAGTTTAAAACATTTATTAGGGTGTAAAGGGAGATCCCTGTGTCAAAATGAAGTTGTTAATCAATATCCAGCAACTGCACTGATGTGAAGAAAAGCTGGTATGTTTTGTTGGGGATGCCATGACTTTGGAAGATAATGCTGTTGGAACTGTGTACCAGCACAGTCCTTCATACAGCAAATGCCTGGGGTACACCAGTGTTTGAAGAGGCTCTCTGTTAGAACAGAGAACACCACACATTGCGTAGGCAAAAAGGGCTAGCTAACGAAAATGCAAGCTTTTGTGGTCTAGCTTCTTTTAGACTGAGCTAGGGTAGGAACATGTCACAGATCTATGCACAGCAGGATGAGCAGCACTTTTGGACCCCTAGCTGACAGTTTCCATTTCAGTGCTTCTTTTAATGATCAGTGTCAGTGTCTGTATAGGAGTAAAAAGAAGTGACTGGTTTGTGTCTTGCCAGTGTCCAGGTAGTATTTGCAATGCCTCTCTTCACTGTGGTAAAAACAGTGGCAGGTATGTAGCTTTGCAGTTCTCTTGTTGCCTTAGCATGCATTTCCTCAGCACATAGGAAGTATGATTACAACAGGAGCTGAAGGCTATGATGGGTGATCACAGAAAACCCAGCAGTGTTGCACGGATTAGCAGTCTGTGCTCAGCTAATCGTGGTTGACTTTTTCTGCCTCAGAGCAGTGTTTCGCAGTACACCCTGCAGCATCTAGTCTTAAGGTTATAAAAATAAACTGCAATTCCTGATAGTGGTGGTACTAACCTGTCGTTACAGTCTGTACCAGTTCTATAGCTGATCTTGTGATAGAAAAGTTTCTTTCAATAAGCTTTCATTTTTCCTTTGCAATCTTGAACTCTTTGAACCATGCAGGTTACTTGTTCTCTCTTCTTGATATTCAAACTACTCAGATGTTGGCAGGCACGGTCTCTGACTAAAGGAGGGGTGTCTATTTGAGGTCAAGCCTCTTATCTTAAATGGGATGCAAGTGCACATGTTTGTTTATATCCTTCAGACAGGTTCAGAAAGGCTACATATTCTCAGTACACATACCCTTTGCTCTGTCAGAATGCAGAAATGGCCAGAGCAGCAGTCTAGTTTTGCTTTTTGAAAGGCAGGAGGATTGATTACTATACCAGTATAATTTTACTTATAAAACTGTACCAAATCTTGGGTATATTTCTTACTGGGTTGTCTCACAAGTGGAAGAATTCTTGTATCTGTGCTCTGGAACTTAATATGCAACTCAAAAATTTGCTTATCCTTTTCTTCATGCTCTTTATAGCCTTTAAAGGCACTATTTCAGAGGAGGGAGAAAGATACTTTTTTTACAGTATGCAGCACAGGCCATTTTGAAGCTCTTGTGGGCCAGCCCTGTCTCCTCTAACAGTGTGGTTTTTGTTTGTCAGATGGATTGCAGAATTCAGGTCCAAGAAAAAAGTCACTTTGGTTTATATGCTATGTGAAATAGTTTTTTTTTTTTTTTTTTTTTGTGTGTGTGTGTGTAAGTCATGTAGGTGTCTTCGTCATGGAAACAGCTATTGTAATATCTATTTCTGGAGGAGATTAGAGTTTAGACAGTAGCTGAAGCTTTTTTTTTTTTTTTTTTTTTCCTAATAAATAAAGATAGGTGTGATGATTTTGAATGTGTCATTATTTATAGATGGCTTAAGAAGGTAATGCCAGCTTAAAGCCAGCTTGTGCAAAGGACTCTGGAGAAAATTAGTTTGTCAACATCACTAAGTATCCGGTAGCTTTTTTGTTATTAATTCGCTATCTAAAAAGGAGCCTCCCACGCACCCTTAGGAGTTCCTTAATCCCTAAGACCTGTTAAAATGTCAACTGAAACAGCATTTCAGGAGTGAAAAATATCCAATAGATTTGTGGGAAAAGTTGCAGAATTTTTTTAGCTTGCAATACATCGTAGCCATGTAGACTGCTGCACCGTCAGTGTATTCAGAAAAGTGTTCCTGGACAGAGTACTTCGTGTATCTTTCTGATTTTCCTGAATGCCTAGCTAGACTCCGTGAGCAAAGCCATGGCAGCAGTTGCAGTTCTGCTTTTCCACCACAGAGAGGCAGGAGGCATTATTGGTCAGTATCCCTGTTCTTGGTTGATGCTAAGTAATCACCTCACACCTGAGGAAAGATGTAATGAAAAATTTTGTCTTGGGAACACAGTTGGCATTACTGCTTCACTGACAGTGATATAGCCTGTAGCTTGTAAGCTGCATGCAGCCACGGAGACAATTAGCAGCTAATGTTGGAAAAAACAGAACTCTGTAAATGTGTCAAACTAGAACAACAGATTTCAGACTGCCAAATATTTGGCGTGGAAGAAAGAAGAACCAAAGAGCATTCTGTTTTGTGCTGCACTGTGTTATGAGAAGACTGCATTATTCATTTGTCAAGGACAGTTGCATATAAAGATGGTCAGGGACCATAAATAGCACAGCAGTGCACAGGATAAAAAAGTGCTTGCATATTCCTACTCACTACTCCAGAGGTACACATTTTGATTGCTTCTGAGTGTCACAAGGGGTGAAGTGTTCCTCCACAGGATCAATTTCCCAGGCTTTGCTCATCTCCCACAGGAGGTAAATCAGTCAGCATGGGAGAAGAAAGGTGATTCAGTGTCAGGTCTACTGGGGTGATAGGACTGAAGTCTACAGAGCAGAGAGGAAGGCTGACTGTTGATCTGCTGAAGGGGAAAAGCAGGGAAACATTCTCAATAACTTTTTGGAAGAGGTGTAAGAAGACAGGTATAGATAAGAGGAGCTCCTCTTGATGACCTTGGGACAGAGAATGGGATTGTGGGGCAGTTGGCATTGACTTATTTTCCTGTTAGGATGTAGAACAAGGCAGGGGCTTGTAACCCACAATGAAGGCTGAATCTTCCTTATTGTTCTGCCTGGACAATTGGCTTGACTCTTGATACGTAGCTCAGACAAGTAACTTTAGACAAATTACTTTGTCATCTGATTAGTAGATTTGGGAGTGCTTACTGTATACATCACTGACATGAGAAGGGCAGTTCATTGAAGCACAAATTGTCTAGCAGCACTGGAAGGATCACAGATCCCTGTGAAAATCACTGAGAGTTTAACAATTAACTACAACCAACCAACTAACCAAACAAACAGTATGGGGAAAAATCCCAAATCATAGCTTTGTTCTTGCAGAAGGCAGGGAAGCTGAGCCATGCCTTCCACAGCCTCATAATGCTTGTCATGTCCCA
Source organism: Oxyura jamaicensis (assembly GCF_011077185.1). Lineage (NCBI taxonomy): Eukaryota > Metazoa > Chordata > Aves > Anseriformes > Anatidae > Oxyura > Oxyura jamaicensis. Next base: position 36,457,148 of record NC_048926.1, read on the forward strand.
GTCTAGCTTTGCATTATAGATTTCAATAACAGCAGAACTGCATCTAGTGGGACCAAGAGGCCTAACCTCAAAATAGCAAGTGTAGGCAGAGAGCAGATTATTGACTTCAATAGCATTTTGGAAATGGAAGATTATATTTATGCCTTCGTTTTCTTCTCTTTTGAACTTACGCTTTGAGCAAAGCTGCACAGTTCTTAGGATAGTTCCAAGACATGGGAAAGAACAAAGCATCATATTGGGGAATTAAACTGAATTTTTGAGTAGACCTGCAATACAGATACTGCTGTGCAAGTAGCCTTGTATCTGTTTTATTCAGTGATGATCAACGGCAGGCCACGCTGTGTGTGACCACAGCAAGTGTCTGTGCTCCTTGTCTCTGTAGTGTACCTCTGTGTGAACAGGTATGGTTTCTTGTGGAGGGAGAGCACAGCAGCTTAGGCGGTGTGAAGAATTCTGTGTGAGCTGTGGATGCTGGCACCATCTGATGAAGCATGCTTGTTTGGGTCCTCTGGGAAGAGCTTCCCATGTCATAGTTCTCTGGAACCGTAGGCGGAAAAACTCAACAAACCAATTAAAAAAAAAACATCAAAAATAAAACAAAAATTCATCCAGTTCCTTTATATTACCATTCCTACATAGTAAAAATTCAATGGAAGATAGAATGTGAACAAATCTGAGCACTTACTGAGCAGCTGTTTGTTACCAGGCAGGATGTGTAATTAGTCACTTGTTCTCTTGCATTATCTCCTTAGTATGGGAATGCTTCAGTGTTTGCCCCCATTTGCCCATTGGTATTTAAGACAATGCCCAAAACACAGCTACTGATTAAAATGCTTGTTTTGTGACCTCACCAGTGCTTTGTATCAGAGTCAAGTTTATTCCAACTAAAGCAACTCTCTTCAGGACATTTTTAGTGGACCCATTTTAAAGGGGTGTGAGGCTTTATACATCCCATTTCTGAAATGCATACAGCCAAACAGCATCAGGCAAACTTTGTTTTGTTTTACAACAGTTTCTTTGCATTTTTCTCCTCAGGTGTGAAAACCTGCGTGTGTACAAACTGGGTCTGTTTTCAGGTCTTTGGTGGATGCTAGCACTTTTCTGCTGGATCAGTGACAAAGCTTTTTGTGAGATCTGGTCCTCATTTAACTTTCCCTATTTACACTGTGTATGGTAAGTGCTGTGCATAAACTCCACGGTTTGATTCATACGTGACAGGTCCTCCCCGCTGTACCATTCTGTGCTGTTAGGCTGCTGGTGGCTATTTCTGGTTAGCGCTAGATAGATTTACTGATAAAATTGTAAGCCAGGAGCAAGTCTCACGCTATCCAAGGTGGGAGATTTAGGAAGCTCTTTGGCCTGATCACATTCTTCAGGCACTAAGCTGATTAATTGCAACTGAATTCCTTGCCATATGGGTTGCTAAAAAGCCAACAGCACTGCTCAGCTGCAGCAGAGTCTAAAAAAGCTCAAACATCCACTGTGAGCAGCTGGGTATGAAGTGGGAGCAGTGAACGGCTTTGATGCCTTTTCTCTTTTACCACCCAGCAAATTGTGGTCTCTTATCCAAAGTGCTGTATATCAGCATTTCTAGCCAACTCTCTAAGGTGGAAAGAGACCAAAAAGCTGCAGCCAGTTTAGACTGAGGATAACCTACGGTTTGGTAGTTTTCCTAATTCTCTGTATTCTTTGCCTTCAGGCAAAGGGTATACAGCAGCCCTGTGGGGGACCTGGGGAAGAAGGTGAAGGACAGACTGATTTTAAAGTATACTGATACGTTTGTTAGCTTTACTGAAGTCATGTTACTGAACTTTTCTTTTTTTCTTTGGGGTGGTGTCTATTTTCAGGCACATTTTGATTTGCCTTGCGGCGTACCTAGGCTGTGTCTGTTTCGCGTACTTTGACGCTGCCTCTGAGATCCCTGAGCAGGGCCCTGTCATAAAGTTCTGGCCCAGTGAGAGATGGGCATTCATCGGCGTTCCCTACGTCACCCTCCTCTGCGCGCACAAGAAGTCACCTGTGAAGATCACATGAAGTTAGCCACGGAATGGGATGGATTTTCAACTTATATTCCAGCACAGACAGTATCTAAATAATGATAAATGAATAGGGTTGTATTTTATCCTCTTGTTCAGATATGCAGCACTTCCAGGTGTCATAGAAGCATGTGGCAAGTGTGTTCTTTCCCCTCTTTCTGGAGAGGAGAGAGATGGCAGGAAGTTGGAGGCTCTTGAACACTAAAGTAACAACCGTCTTCTCTGGTGACTCTATTTTGCACTTTGTTTTCAATGTAGCATTTCACTTGACAGAAGTTATTTCCAAATATCAGGGTCAAGAAATAGTGTTTCGATGTTTCTGCAGTAGGTCACTTCCGGTGCTTGATTTACTTTGGTTAACTCTTGGCTTGAGGCCTTCCTTGTAAAAGAAGTTTGTCTAAGATGCCTACGTGCCATCTTTGTGTTCTTCTCAGCTCTCGTTTGGATGTACTTGCACACGACCACAAGAGTGTGCTCAGAGCACATGTTCCTCCCAGCCAGGAGGATAAGACAGGGAGGCTGGATGTGCATCAATCTGAATCACAGAGCATGTGGCTGTTTCCCTAAGTTCAGCAGGAGACCTGTGCAAAGTGGTTATCACTGGATATCCGGATCAGTGCAGCTAGGCAGTGTAAAAGTGGAAACAGCTGACAGAATATTCAGTTCCCAAAACTACATGGGAATTCAGGGGGTTTTAAAGTTTCTGTATTTCCACTGATCTGTGGATATTTATATACTGCATATTTTCTTCTTACAGGAATGTAATGGAAATCCCTTTCTACCTCTGCAGACACGTTTGGTCTTCAATTTGTTGTTGAAGCTCACACAGAAGTGTGAGGATTAACTTCAGTCAGAGCACAGGTCAGCAAGGACTGACAGTGTGGTTAAATTACTAAGATTCCTATGTACCTAGCTATATGTCTAATTTGAGAGTTAACTTCTCACCAAAGTTTTGCAAAGTGACATGAACATAGTCCTGTGCTCTGCTAGTTATGTTTAGGGAAAAGTAGATCATGCAGATAACTTCTTAAAAACAAAGATGAAATTAGATTGGAATAATTGATTAAATGTGACATTCAGTCTTGCATTCCTACAAAGGAATAGTAGATCTGGGTTTTCTGTTTGTTTTCAGCTTGTTTTGTAAAGATAAGGGATGTTTAGATCCAGTTTTAAGATTGTACTTTGGGACTGAGGTTCAGGAATTGCTATGGTTCTTGCAGGCTATTAACACTAGGTCTGATAACAAAATGGTGCAAAGTGAAGGCATGCCTTTTTTTTTTTTTTTTTTTTTTTTATCTTAGGAGCTGTAGCTGGAACAGCTGCAGTCTTAGGGAACATGGGGTCTGCTTACATTCCACCAAATATCAGAACAGTAAGCAGGTTAAGGATTTGGATGTACATCTTTAGTAAAGTGCTATTTCTTTTTTGAGCACTAGACCAGGAAATATTTCCTCTGTGCTTTGCTACTAAGTCTTGTGTACTTATTTTTTTTCTCAGTGTGAAAACATACTGTATACAGCATCATCTTTAGGAAAATGGCTTTTATCAAGAACTTTGGGGTCAATTAGCCTTTCAAGCATTGTGAAAACTTTCAGATAACTTTTGTATTCAAATTTATGCACAGAGAACAAGAGCTGAGGTGTATGCTGTTACACTTAAAGCCAAGTTGTTAGTAGGAGATGACTTTGTGAGAACTTCAAAGCGGGTAAGTAGCCTACTCTCCGATTGATTAATGTAGATGGATCACAAAAGCAGTCAAATCTGTTTACTTCACTGGAACAATGAACATTTATACCACTTGCTAGTAGAGTTGTCTGGGAGAAATGTGTTTTTTGAACACACATTTTTTGTATGAAACAAACTTTGTAACAATTCACACAGTAATGTTTGCTACTCATTGAAAGACAGCTGCTTTTTTCCTTTTTTCTTCCTCTCTCTGTAAATATGAAATGCTCAGTTTCAAACACTTCTCAGGTATTAATCTTAAGATGAGAACCTTATACAGATAGGCTTACTGGCTGGAACCCAGTTAAGGTTGCTGTTGCATGACACGGCCCTACTTTGAGTAAGATTTCTGCAATATTGTTTATTAAATTATTATGTTACAATAAATAAGTTATTTTCAGTATTGTTTGGGGAATTAGTAACTGCAGATATATGTACTGTTCAAAATGACTAGAGCCTTTCTACTTAATATTTTACCTGAAGGAAAACTGACTTAAAGGGTTCTAATCCACCTGCTAACAACTGCAGTTTTCTGCCCTTTATAGTCTTACTGCTCACAAAGAAGTGATTTTATAACTTAATAAATGGCAGTAGCGCATTCAGCTACTGCAGAAGTGAATGTATGCAAGTACAGGACAAGAATCATCTCCTGCATACTTATTGACTAATCTCTAACCCTCTCATAGAGATTCTGTTAAACATCTCTATCTGTTATACAGAACTCCACTGTAGAACTGATTGGGAGTATTCTTGTTGTAACAGCAGTCCAGCATTTTTAGATACAGTTATTGCACTTTACCGTAAGTTAATATTAACTTAAATGTTCTGGCAAAAGCCACCTTTATTTCTGAAAAGAAAAAAACATGCAATTTTTACCAGATTCGCAGCTTTACAGATTATATTTCGGAATAAGGCTCCAATTCAGGATAAACATCAGTACCCAAAGAAATATGTGATTGGCACACTAAGGGTTTGTGCACTGCCCTGACCATACAGATGAATAGGCAAGTGCACAAGTAGCCATATTATACTGGAGTATGAAGTGATGGATCTGCACCCTCGGTTTTTAAAATCCTGGAATGCTTTCTTCCATTGGTGGCAGGAAGTGACTGGGTTCCTGGATCATAGGTTCAATTAGTATTTTAGGTTAGCTAGTGGGATGCAGTAATGTGTTGGGCATAATGTAGGTTCTTTATATCGGTGTGTGATATCCGTCATTCCTTGAATGTTAAGCTTTAAGAGTATTTAAGAAAGGACATTTAGCTCTCGGTGATGGCAAACACTTGCCCAATTCACGGTTACTAAAAATACAGTAAATAGTATGTAAGGGGTTGTTTTATTTTGTTTTGTTTTCCGTCTTAGTTGAAATCTGTATACTAAATATTTGTGGAAAGCATGTAATACTTTGCAACATTAAATCATATTCAGAACAAATGCTGTTTGCCTTTTCATATGTCACGTTTGTGGAGAGGGATGCAAATACTTTGAAGCAGGACGGTTGATAGTGAGGGTAACTTCTCCCTCACAAAGGTAAGAACAGTTTAGAGGAGGAGAAACACTGGATGAAAGACCTCCAATTAGATAGATGGAAAAAAAAATCAGTTTGTCCAGCAAAGTAATCTCTAAGTAGAACAAGTACTTGATTGACTTGCAAGCACTTGCAGCTGGGATGAGTAGCAAGAAATGGCTAAAAGTGAGTGGCCTGTATTACTACAAATCGGGAAAAGTGGGCCTGAATGAGTATGTCTGAGAGAACAAAGTGCAAATCTCCAGCATTCGTTACTGAAGATAGTGTTCCCAACTTAGGGATACAATGCTCCTTCCACCTACTTCCCCCTTCTTGCTTCCCAGCTCCACAAAAAACAACTTATTTGAAATGTGTGGATCCCCATAAGCCAGTGTTGGGCTTGAAATCACTGTTGTGACAGTGTAGCTGTAATTCAAGAACATTACGCACTCGGTTAATGTTTGTAGTTGGCAAGATGTCACAAACAGCTGGTGAATTGGCTCATACATTGTTCTGTCACTCAGCCTGCTCTGTCTGGAGACTATTGATGTCATTGCCTATGGACAGAAGGGGAACGTGATTCTACCATTGCATTTATCTGATAAATTCAGAGCTGCTGGCTTATTTTGACTATATCTGATAGAGAGAAGAGCTGTAGAGATAATTTCCTGGGGGCTGTGTAAAAAAATAGTCAGGTAGAGAAGCCATGCCTGTGAGACAAGCTGCCCATGAACCTTGTTATTAAAAAACAGAAACATACCCAGGGAGGAAACCAGACTGATGTTCAGGTTCTGGATGGGCTTTAATTGCAGCTCATATCAGTTCACAGCATCTCTAACTGGTTACACATGGGCAAGGGCTGTAGGAAGGAGTTTCACAGGTTTGTGTTCCAGAGATGGCATAACTGCTTCTTTGTAACATGCAGGAACCTGCTGTTTCCTCCAAACTCAGGAGGATCTTTAAGCATCTTCGGATACTTCCCAAAAAGGGACAGTTGAAAGTCTCAGATCACCATGCACCCTTCTGGCTTTCAGTTAAACACACTGCCAGCTGAGCAAGATAGAAATATAAAGGCCTGTGCCTGCTAACTCAGGAACAATGGGTGGAGGAAAAAAAAAAAAAAAAAAAAAAAAAGAGAAAAAAAAAAAAGCTGTTTGCAAACTCCCAGCTTATAGTAAGGAGGTGAGTAGGAGTGTGTCAAGAGCAAATTGTGTCTACCTAATTTAGTTTTCTTCTGCAAAAGGGTATTTGCAGTCCCTGTGACTATGGAAGAAAATGCTATTACATTATATTTTTGACACTGATCAGATTTCTAGCATTGTTTGACAGGACGTTATTATGAAAGTGCTAGAAAGCCTGGGTTTGATGAAAATTCTGTGGATTAGTGTGAAATTGTTTGGATAGCTGCTTCTGGGCTGTTCTCAGCGGTCTATCATCAAGCCAGAAAAAGGTGTCAAGTGAAGTTCAGCAGGATCTTCTGGGTCAGCTTCCCTTTAGTCGTTCAGTAATAGCCACGTGGAAGGTGTTGGTAAGCTGAAGTCTGGGAAGGTCCATGAACACCTTGAAAAATAGGTCTGAAATCCAAAGGCAGCCTGCTGAATTGTAGAAAATAGAACAAAATTGAGTAATAGTGGAGTATTACACATACAGAGGCATCATCAACAATGCTGGTTGTCGAAAAACTAGGGAAGGAGCAATTCTTGGAAGAAACTGAAGGGTTAGTGAATCAGAAGCAAAATATAATACAATGTGACATCACTGCATTAAAAAGGAATAAAATATGACATAACTGGGAGAAAATCAGACCTGTAAAACAGGCAGAAATCCTTTCCCTCTGCCTGGTGTTAGTTTTTTACAGTGTGGCTGGGGAGCTGGACTACTCACAGACACCAAACTTCAAAAGGAAGCAGGAAATGGCTGAGGAGTGTCTGGAAAAGGATATCAGTGAGAATTATTTGGAGGAACCTGGCATGTACGGAGAAATAGGCTCAGTCAGCCTTACAATACAGTGTGAGGTGGGCCTTTATGGGCTGCAAGTCTGCAGAAGGGAGCTTGCAAAGGTACAGACTGGGCCTTAGGAGAAATGAGGTGAAGAAGGCACTGGGGTAGAGTGACTGGAGGCTCAGAGCCTGTCTCTTGATGGAGATAGATGCTTGAGAAGCAGTCGTATTGGTCATAGGTATAGGGGTTGATCCTGCCATGGGACAAGTAGGGTCCCAGAAGTGCCTGGTGAATCAGACAACTAATTTGTTTTCCCACTCATTTCTATTTTTGTGCACAAGGGCTGGACACAAAATGAGCTGTGGACAGAGCTGTAGATGGAGACTTAGCCTGATTGCCTTGGCAAAGACTTACCAACTGTAAATAAGAGCATCTGTGTTCTACAGAGAGACTGGGCTTTGTAAATGGTCAGTGCTTCTGCCCGTTTCCCATAAGCACAGCCATGGCTACTAGACCTTCGTGTGCCTGAACTTTCCTAACGTAGTCCACTTACATTCCCGTACTGCAGGAGACCTGAGGCAGTCCTCCACTCAATATTGTAATTATCTTAGGGGTCTCCCCTGGATCACAATTTAATTTGGAAGAGGGTGCCCCGAGTGACTAAGTGAGAGAAAATATGCTGCGTGGCATAACTTCTTGTTGACCATGACACACGTGACTGCCAAATTAGAAACTAGATCGTATCTGTCACATTATCACATATGTTAATTGGTTCAGTCTGTGACATAACAGCATTTGTCTTTCTGCAGTACTCAGCGTCAGCTTTTAAACTGTCAAAATCCAGAGTCTTTTTTTAAAGTATGCAACCTACTTCTCTGCATTGTTTTTAGAATTCTAAAGGGAGCTCTGTAATCTGCAATTTTTCTACATAACTTAGTAGCTAACCATGTCTCTTGTTTATGTGCTTGACTAGAATTCTTTGAGTTCATTAGTTTTTATGCCTACTTCTGCCAGAGTCTGAAATTGTCTGCTTCAATCATCTCAATTATCTTTGAAAAGTTACCAAAGGACTTACTCTAAGTCCTCTCCATAGCATCTTACAAAGTACTGAGACGTACTGTGGTTCCGTCTCTATTCCCATTATCCCAAATATATTTATATCAGGATTCCTCCCTCAGTGCCAAAGTACGTGTAGTCCCCTTATTTATTTTTATTTTTTTTTAAGGATTTTGTTAATTCAGTTAATCCTGCAAGATTTATTATTTGTTTATCACATAGATTATATAAAACATGTTCTTATGATTACAAGGCAATCAGCTTAATACAGGAAAGGAAAATATCTGCAACTCACAGAAGCAAGAATAAAATTCTAAAAATGTTGTATTAGTGCTCATGTTCCGTGTAACCTTCATACAAGCAGGGAACCTGGAGAATTCGAGGAATCCAAGGAGTCTAGAAGTGCTTTTTGAATGACTTGAACGGGACTGGATAAAACGTAAAACATTTTGGTCCTTGACCAAAAGCAATGCAATACAGACAGGGCATGGTGAATTCTTATGATAAAAGATACATAATCAGTAAATGTTTTAAGTACAAAATGAGAAGAAAAAGTAGGCATATAATGTAAAAAGATAAAAGCACATAGGAAGACAGTATTTTCTGCCTGAATAGGTTATAAAAACAGATGAACATCACAGAGCAGACTTCAGAGATTTGGAAAGCAAAAGTTCAAGGCTGGAGGAATGCCATCTGTGCTAAAACTGTGTTCTATTACTTCAATGACTATTAATAAATCTATCTTAATCTGTGTAAGACAATTGGATAGGGCAATGCCACATAAGGTAACTAAACATGAGGTTTAAAGCTTTGTTTCCTGGCATCTGGCTGGCTTTTCTGACATTGTCCTACCTTTTCTACCTTGTGTCTGGCATTACCCAGTATCTGATTGGCCTAATTATTACTGATTTATATTATTATTATTATTATTATTATTTTAATAAAAAGTCTGCCAGTATGGTTTTTCTGAACTAACAATCAAATTTTCATTCTGTTATACCTCCAGTTAGTAACGGCAATTGCCCAGTGATCCTAGATCTCCATTATTTCTAGCAAGGGTATGGAAAGGGGTCATCTCCACCTGGTTTGTTCAAGTTGTGCAGCTGTGTGTAGGAAACAAAGGCACCAGTCTGAAGGGCAGGAGGAGAGTACAAAAGCAGGAGAAACCCAAAGGCATGGGCAGCCAGCCTGAGTGCAGCTGGGTTCTGGATTCTAGTACAATGTCTTCTTATTCTATGGGAGAGCCTTTGGAGGCTGTCTCCACGTTAACTGGTTTTCTTCTTCAGTGAGCTTGCCCCTGCTGATGTCCCAAATGGCTGGTAGCGCGGGCTGCAGTAGGGTGGGCTCTGGCTGTCTCAGGACTTCCCGCATGCTGCCCAGGCAGTGATGTGCCAAGGCAAGAAAAAACTTCACCCTCTCTTTTACAGGGTGCCAAAAGGAGCCCATAAGAAGCTGAAAGACACCCTCTTGACTTTTTTTTTTTTTTAATTATTATTATTATTATTATTTTTTTTTCTGTAATTAAAAGAGAGGTCTGTGCAGGAACTGACTGTCAGCTCAGGGAAGACGTTCCACTGACAATAAGAAACTAAGTTGCTTATGAGAGAAATGGGAAGCAAGACACGAATGGCAGCCTTACTGGTAGGTAAGAGGGAAAAAGTCATAAGCAGACAGCTGCTTAGAGACAGACTGTGAAGGGAAAAACTTCAGGGGAGAAGTGGGAATTGTAAGGACTGCGGGGAAGGAACATGACCTATTTTATTGAAGAAACCCATCCAGCACTGCATGGCGATTCTCCACATGAGCGTGTTGGAGTGATGCACTCATTATGCTTCTGTCTGTGGGGATGTGGTCGGCTTACCTCACAGCACGCTGTGCAGCAACCACAGAGTGCTCAGCAAACAGGTAACCAGTTTCCGTATCACACCATCCCAGCTGCACACAGTGTCTCTGCAGAGGAGTGGTGCAGTCTGTCTCGCTGACTGGGGTGCCTGGGCTATCTTTGATAATTGCTTTGCTAAACCTTTGCTGATCTTGTTTGCTAAAACAAGCATGGTTGACTGAGACAGCGGAGTATGAAGTCTGCTTTCAAGACGTTATAGAAAAATAGGGCCAGGAGGGTTCTTCATAAGTCACCTGAACCACTACTGGCTCAAAACAGGGTCAGCCCTTCAAAGTTTCCCAGGAAGACACCTGTCTAGCTTGTTCTTCAAAACTTCCCGTGCTCCAGGTACCCACATCTGCTCTTGGTTCCAGCCACGGAACAGAAGGGACCACTGGACAAGCAGGCTGCAAGCGTCCCACTATCAGCATGTTTATACTGTACAAATAAGAAGGCTGCAGCTGGGGAAGGCCTCTCTGCTGGTCCTGCATTCAGGCTGCTGGCTGTGCTTTAACAGCACAGAAACACCCTGGTTAATGTGCTAGCTAATTTTCCACTTGTGCAAACTATAGTAAAAAGCATGAGTCAGGGAAAGACTGAGAAGATTCCAGTTTAGGATTATCTTCTAAATTAAACCATTAAAGAGAAAAATAATAATAGAAGAGAAAGGAAAAAAAAATCACAAAATGCATTCACTAAATTGTGTGATGCTTATTATATCATCCTGTAAAAACAAATAGGTGCAGGGATAATATGAGTTTAACTAAATCCACTTTTGCAGGCCAAATAAAACCTGACCCAGAAAAAGGGAGCATGCAATGGCAGCTATCTTTGAAGTCTCATTATGGTATTTGGAAAAAGTCAATACAAGAGGTAGCAATGCAGACACTAGATTATTTTACCACTTGGGCTGAAGCAATCTGTTTCTGGAACACGCCCTTTCCAGTTTTACAAAATAGGATGTTTTATCTTGGTTTCTGTAAACACTTGGCAGTCACCAGGGTCATTGGAAGAATGGAATGTTAAACCCATGAGCAAGACCATAACCTGTCCTGGCCTACTCCTTGCCCCTCAGTACATGCCCTGGATTTAATACTTCTGAATTTTGTCAGAAATCTGCAGTTTTGCAAGTTGCCATGCTAGTATAATGCATCCCTAGCTCTCCATCTCTAAATGCCATAGCTTTTGGTTTTCCTGGCATTCGTTTACCTGGGCAGCCTGCTCTAGGAACCTCCTTTGGCAGGGAGGTTGGACCTGCTGATCTCTTGAGGTCTCTTCCAACCCTTACAATTCTGTGACAGAGCTGCTGAATTTCTATTTATTTATTTATTTATTTATTTATTTATTTATTTATTTATTTATTTTTGTGGCCATGTTAAACTACTGTCCCACTTTTGCAAGGTGGCACGAGGCAGAGGGTTCCAGTGCCTTTAAAAACAACCAGCCAATGGGACTGGTGTGTCTTATTCATGTATATATTAGTGTGAATCCTGTCAACAGATACTGTAAACGTACCTGGTACCTCTGTGGTCTTGCTGGTATGATGCCCTTTAACAGGACTCTGGCTCACTGCTCACAGGTGGGCAGGGAAATCCCAATCAAACGCAGTGATGCTCTCCTGTGCATCAGAAACCTGAGGATCAGGTATGAAGGCAAGACAGGCAGGTTCCAGGTATGCTATTGTGAGTCTTTCATCAAGGTTTTGAAAGCATAAAATGACTGTGTTGGAATGCTGCATCACTGTAAACTGTAGGAAGGTGACTTCCTTCCAGTGTTGGTCACACACATACACGGACAGGATGTTTCAGGCTCTCAGACACTCACACCAGACCACTTTGCATGTCTCTGTTCCTTACACTGAAACACGGGCTGCACCTCTGAGCCAGAAGTCAACTGCCTATGATATTGTATGCATCCAGATCCCGCAATCCCTGCACAGAATTCAGACAGATCATCAAGGAGCGTGAGTCGTTCCACTCATTCCGAATTAAGCCCTTTCCACCTCTTGTCTCCTGGCTCTAAATTACAGCATGATATCAATTCCTGGAGTGTGTGTTTCTTTTAGAGCTGCAGGGATGTGCCCTTGTCAAAATGAGGTGCACACATCAGAGGTTTAGAGATAAAGAAACCTGCACCAGGTTTCCACCACAGGTTGTCTTTACTCAGCTGAGTTCACGAGCAGCAGACTGGGAAAGCAGCAGACTTCTCCACAGGCACAAGTGAGAGGAACAGAGATAATGACAGGGAGTGATGCCTCACAGTGCATGAAGCAAGGCACCCAGGAAAGGGGCAGCTACATCTGTTACGTCTGTCAGACAAATGCTCAATGCTTACTTCTTGCTCCGTGTTCATTCTGTGTCATTTCCCAAATTGTGATGGACAGCACTATGTATTTCCACTGAGGGAAAGGGATAATTTTTCTGGGGAGTGGAAGAGCCCAGCATGCCAGAGAAGAATGGTGATGTTTTTTAGCTTGTCTGCACAAAGGGAGAAAAGCAGTACAGAGGACAACATACAGGAATCTAAAAAGAAGACAGCATTGTAATTGATGTTGGTGAGAGTGTTCATGGTGATTTACAGGGACTGTGGGTCCCAGCAGCCTTGTCCTTTGGCCTCACTCTTCAGTGCTTTTTCCTCTGGTCTCACCATGCTGTTTTGCTTGTTACCCTGATACGTGGTTGTCCAATCCAACATTTCTTTGAACTTCTCTTTTCCAGTCCCTCTTTCTCTCTGCAGCAAATAAACCTGATGTGTCCTGGCTTCTACGGCAGTATCTGTGGCAGCAGCTATTCAGTCTTTAATTCTCTGCCTGTCCAGTGGTTACAGTGACTGTGGAACTGAAAACTAATACAGACAGGAAATGCATGGTACTTTCCAACCTGTTGTTACGGGTGGCAGTTCGTAGCCAAAGTGCTCAGAAGCCCTATACCCTAATACCCAGTTGTGATGGCCGTGGAGCTGGGGCTGTGCCTGCAGGGTGCTGCAATTAGCAGTAAGGCACAGAGGTGCTGCAGAGCCCAGGGGAATGAAATCCACCGCAGGGTGAGGCACACACTGGGTATTCCTGAGCCTTATACAGAGTGTACAAAGCACTAGAAATTTTATTGTAAGCACCTATTAACAAGGAGTGATCACCCTGAGCCTAAAGAGAAAGAGAAAGGGGTAAGGTGTTCCCCCCCCCCCCCATCCCCTCCCCCCTTTTTTTCTGAGTGCTAAATCTTTTGATTTTTATACTGGGGGGAAATCAGTAACAAATCTAAATACGTCTGTCCTCAGACACTATAAAATGTTGTTTTACAGCTGATAATTACCAACAATAAAGGAGAGTAATTAATATAATTTATAAATGTATATTTTAGTTGGTCAGTAATTAGATGCCAGGACTAGGTTTTACTATGGTGTTCAATTACTTCTTTTTCCTAATAAAGCTGAGCATTTAGATAAGTAAATAATTCTTAGAATTTTAATTAACCACTGCTTGTTTCTTACTTATCTAGCACTAAAGATGTGCATCATCTGTTGATTTCTTTCTGGAAGCTTAGGTATGGCGTTTGCAATGCAATTCATTGTCTGTGTAACTCACTGGTAACTGCAGTAATCTAAGCTATAGCATAGGCAGGACAACGACAAATGTACCAGAGTGGAGGACAGACTGGGGAAGATCACAGAAGTCCTTCCACCTAGCATCTCTGACTAGCATTTGTGGCAGTTCAAATATTTGTATCACAGAAAAGGCCCCACATGTTGCATTATTTATGTTATTTATTAGACCTACACATGCTTCAGGAGTATTTGCAACCTTGGAAATTTCGGCCCTGTTAGTGCCTTAGCTGGATTCAAAAATGGAGGGGACAGAAATGCAGTAAGAACTGTCACTTTTTGCTATCATTTACCTTGAATCAGTGGATTATAGCATCATGATACTCTGAAAAAAAATACTGAAAAAATCCCTGGACTGTGGAAGTAGCTTTGAAATTAACCACCATGCCAGGTAAGGTATTCAGGGGGAGCCTGCATTAGGCTCTCCCTGTGCAGAGCTGTCTGTGTTCTTTTTATTTTATGTGCAAGTGGCATAATGGAATACATGATTGATGCTTAAGCTGTACCTAGCAATAACCGCATTATCTGGAAAGGACAGACATCTTAACTGAAAAATCTGAAATAATCTGCAAGTTTTACTCTGTTACCGTGGCTCCTCCCTTCTTTGACTCTAAATGTTATAGGAGTAGGATGACTCACGCAGCAGAAAACTGTGGTGAATGTAGGCGTGTATGGAGTTATTTGTGATGGTACAAATGGGCTTCTTAAAAGGTTGACCTTGCTTTATAAACAGAAAGATCTAATAGGCCTTGCAAGTTCAAAACACCAAGGAAGGGATGAGACATAGCTTTCTAAATGTACCACGGTACAAAGGATGCATGATAGCTGATGGAAAAGATGAAACTGTTGAGTGTATCATCAAGCATAGATACTTCTTTGTTTCTTATGGCACAGGATTGTGTCTTTTTTTTTCAGAACTGGAAGACATTCCACTCCTGTTAAATATGGAAATGTTATAGTTTTGGTGTTTCTCATCACTCATCTAGTGAAAGCAGCAGCTATGATATGCAGGACACAGACATTCAAAAGTGTTTTTCTCACATCTCACCTTACGGACTCTATAGGAAGCGTGGGGTGTTCATTTTATTTAGCTTTGTGGTGAGGCAAAGTGGAGGGGGAGGAATCATAGCTGCTAACTGCTGTTGGGTCTGAGCACCTCGCAAACAGTTCAGTCACTGCATCTGACCTTTGAAAACCTTTGGTGTGATCTGTGTGATCCCCCTGGCACAGATCCAGGGGAAGGGAGTTGCTCTCTGAGGCTGTGATTTTGCAGGTGTTGCTCCCGCACCATGAAACATCACTGTAGGGAATGGACAAACCTGGGAACTTGACCTTTCAAGTGATTAATAAAACAGGTTGTGGGGGCTGTAATGGTTTTTGTTCTTGGGTAAATAAATGACCAGTGGAGGGTTAAATCCAAGCAGCAAAATATTCACCATTTGCTTTTGTCTTTACTTCCACCACCTCTAAGTTTACCTGCACTAGATTTATCATCACCCATATGACTGACATCTGGCTGCTGCTGTTCTTCTGATAGCAAGAAGGATGATGGAAGATGCAAAGCCTGACAGACATTTTAGTTCCATCCAAGTCATACAAATATTCTGTCATTTGAGTCTCTATGGTCTTCACATTAAACTTATCAGCTCCAAATAGGACCTGCAAAAACAATCTTTTCTCTTTATTCCTCCACTGGAAAATGCTTCATTCCACTGAAAATTGCTTCATTTTAAAATGAAGCAATAGTTGACAACAACGATTTTTCTTTCATGGTCTCTTTGGTACAGTTTGCAAATTACTCAAATGTATTTGTCATTCAGGACAGTAGAATCTGACATTTTTATTTCCTGAAAACCATAAATAGACCTAGCAGTATGAATATCTCTACAGCAAATTTGTGGTAACTGGCTGTAAGGCGTACTTCAGAAAGATCTCATTGGGCTTGCTTCTAGATGAAGACTGGTAAACGACTAAGATACAGTTTGTGAGGTCAGCTGGGTTTAGCAATAATTTTCTGAGCACTACTGAGAGCATTTTGTTGTTTTAGGTGGTGGTAATTTTCATTTGTTGAGGATGTCTGGTTTTAAGTGTTAGCAGTGTTCTCTCCTACATCACTGGGATGTGCCCATGGCATCAAATCTGCAATTAGAGGAGTCATGGGGAAGCATCTGGCAATTCTCTTAGGCTCTTCAAGGGCAAGATAGGAAATAGAACTCTGTTTATAGGAGCTAAATTTGGTGTGCTGCCACTGTTGTCAAAATGAGTTTTGTTGAAAAAATACAGGACTGCTTCTAATCTGTGAGCTAGATTATTCATTCCTCACTGCAAGAGGTACTGGGCTTTAAAATAAAATAAAAACTCAGTTGGTGAGGGTTTATGATGCAAACACATGAAGCCATTACTGAGTGACTGGCGGGGGAAGACTTGTTGCAGGGATCCTCCTACATTCAATCAGCCTCAGGCTGTGATAAACATCTATTGAGTCTAACCCTTTTCCCACTAGGTATCCATAAGAAAACCAATGAGACTGGCAGATAACCACACATTATCTCAGATGTATGTGGTGTAATACTAGCAGAGGGGTGGGCCAAAAATTATCCTATTACAATGGAACATGATATGCAAGCTGTTTTTTTTTCCTCTTGTCGAGGAACTCTTACATTTCTTCCTGTTGGGAGGCTGATTTTATTCCCAGCACTGCCAAACCACACGGGATAACTATCAGGCCTCCTCCCCACGCTTCCTGCCCATGGCTGGTGCACCTCTGGGGTGGTGCCTGCCCCAGCCTCCAGCCTGTGGGATCTGGGCAGGAGCTTGTAGCAGACATCCCATGTGTTCAAACCCACAGCCTCTGATGCTTCACAGTGTCCCTAGCCCCATATATTACTTGCAGGACTGCTGCTACAGGAGAGGCTTTAGTGACTGTACAAGCCAGCCAGACAAACAGGGACAGTGAATAGAGCTCTGTGAACTGATTAGGTCAGATGTCCTGTAGTTCTGTGTCTCACACACATAATGAGAGACTTTGTGTTGATCAGGTATATATAAGGTCTGTGATTCTCCCTCCCGTTACTCCTCCATGTCTCATAGTTTTCACCTCATTTTAAGAAGAGGCATGTGATAGCAACCATCTCCGCTGCCTTCAGGTAGCTGCTTCCATGAAGCTCATGGGAACTGCATTGTCTTCGATGCCTTCACCGTCCTGTCAAAACCTAGTGAATCTAGCCAATGAGTAAAATACTAGAAAAAAATCCTGATGGGAAGAGGCACAGAGACAGGCATCTCACCTTGTTTCCTTAAGAAATCATTTAACTTTTCAAAAGGAAACAGAGAAGACTGAGAGGTTTGGGTAATGTATTTGCTATTGATCCCCTTAGAACTTTGACTAAAGCGGACTTCGTACTGTCAGGATATTTCTTCATTACACCTTGCAAGGATAAAATAATTGTATAAAATGAGCGATATCATAATATCATACCACAGGATGCATTTTTTTCCCCTACAGCAATGTAATGAATTTGAACTCAATGTACTATCTCCCTAGACTTTTGGTACATTAAGAAGCACTGCACAGACAAATTGTACTCATCTGAGGATGTTTTTAATCTTTTGTCTTCACTAATGGATTAACCTTGTTTTCATCTCTCTTCTGTAGGAACAAAAATGTCATTTTTTTGTATCAGGAGTAGTAACATAAGCACAGGAAGTGCCAGGCGTGCTGCTTCCTGGGATTGCAAAACGTATGGAGGGAAACAAGTACTAGATTGATATTCAAAGGAAAAGCACTGACCGGTATACCTGACCAAAAGGCTAAAAAGCCATTAAAAACAGTAAGAAGGTTGCAAAGGATAAGAAAAACAAAAGGAGGAATTAAAGGTTGATAGCACTTGTATGAAACCAGTGACCAGCATCGGACGGTGTGTAAACATGTAGTACCCAGCCACTGGGGAACCAGGGAAGAGAGTGAACATTGGGAAACAGGGCATAAAAGGTGTGAAAATTGCACCCACAAGTGCTCACCTGCTTGCGAGATGCCCGCCATTGCAATCACGAATAAAATGTTACTTCACTGAGATCCTTGCCTGAGCCTGTGTTATTGGCTAATGAATGTCACACTTGGTAAAACCTCTGAAAGCACCAGCCCAACAACAGGTGACTACAAGATGCAAAGTGACTCCTTTAGACTCACTCTTGGTGCATCTTCTACATCACACAGAGAAGCCAATGGAGGTTTTGCTGAGAGCACGACCAGGCCCTGTAGAGAGTGTTTGAGCTGGGAAACAAGCCAGTAGTTCACTCAGCCTGCACTACGAAGTTAAAGAAAATACAAGCACCAGCAGGAGTCATGCAGACCTGGTAAAAGAGATTAAGAATTATAGATCTGAAGAAACAAGATGAGATACTGTGTCTTGCAGAAATGGAAAATTCCCCCCTCCCCCCTTCTCTGTCTTACATCTCTCTCCCTGCTATGTTCTCCCCCTGGCCCCGTCTGGCTGTGACCATGGGGTGATCATCACCCAGGTGGCAGAGCTGTGCTCTCTGCAGCTTTAAGCTGATCACTGAGTTCTCCTTCCTGAACTTTCCCCATTGTTCTTTGGCCAAAGAACACTGAAGGTAAAGAGGATAGATGGTTCTCCAGAGCTATTTAAGGGGCATTCAGCTCCCCACCTCCCCCTTGCACTGTGAATTCCAGGATTCCCAGTATTGCCCTGACCCAGACAGCATCCCACAGTCACGGGAACACAAAGCCCTTTTCCAGCCTTAAGGTCAGAACATTCTTTATCCCCAAAACAGAATTACCTTCCTTCGGACACAGTCATGTAAAAAGAAGTAATTATGGAAATGCATGATGTGATTCTTTGGATAAGTGTCTCAGGGACAAGAGATAATCATTTGTCATGGCTTTTCACCAGCTCCTGTGAAAAGGAAAATGAAATGCACAAGAGTGTATGGTATCAGGTTAAAGAGACACTGGTAGCAGTGTTTTTGATCTGTTACATTTTCCTCCTGCATTAGCTTTTACATCTCAGTTAACAGGGTAGAAATATGATAATGGCCAATGAAAGGGAACCAAGATTTCCTGTCCTGTCAGCTTATGTGACCCTTCTTGCTGTAGTTCAGAGAAAGGTGCTACCTTATGCCAGAGGAGGCTCTTGCACTAAATCAAAAATGCTCACAACGCACGAAGATGAGCACCTCTGCAGGAGGTTTGAGTACAAAAAAAGCAAGTGATCAAACATTTAAATGGCTGGAGAATAAATGCAGATGAGAGGAGCCGTGACGTCAAGAACTCATGGTGGTACAACTCACAGGCTAAAAATATAGGTAAGCAATACAGTTATACCGGGAAACTATTTAGACCTTCAGCAGTCTGGTGGACATAATACACAGGAAGCAACATATAAACACTGAAAGCCTGAAAATTCCAGCTTGATATAGGAACAGCAGTGTATGTGAAAGAAGTTGCCAGAAATTTCTTCCACTTACATCACTGGAGATGGGATGTGTGTCTGTGAATTAAGACGCTGCTACGTGAGGGCAAGGTTTACTTCAGCTAAAGGACATTAAATAGAATAAAACACAAATATTTTAATACCTATTTTGTAATGCTGTTGGAAGCAAACATGCACATGCACTATTTAAAATACTACAAACGGCTGATATTCTATGCACTGTTTGGGTTTGCAATTTTAGCATCACAAAGTGGATTGCATTTATCTTTTCCCATGGCAAATACCTCCACATCAGCATGTAGAGTACCTTTCTAGCAATATATTCACATGCCCAGGTGGTGACTCCTAATTCTGTGAAATTTCATTTTAAAAATTCTCACTCAAATTCCCCTAATTCTGTTTAGACAGGCTTTCCTGGAGCAAGTAAAGGTACTTGCTCTTCAGAGTAATTCTGTCCACTGTAAATGAAAAGTCCAGGGAAAAGAAGAAAAATAAAAGTAAAAATATATATTAAAAAATAATTTTTTTAAAAAAAGTGAAAGTTTGGCTAGAAAAACAACTTGCCCTATCTTAACTTGGCTTTACTGGTTGCTGGTTTATTCAAATTAGCTGTATTTTAACTTGCATTAAAACACAACTCTAACCTAAGGAAAAGAGATTTGGTGAGGCCTTTACTGTTTCAAGTTCTGTGTAGGGTGTAAGGGATGACAGAGTTCCTTGTCCTTCCTTCTCAAAGACAGCAAAGCCCTTTTGACTGCTACTGACTCACTGGAGGTCCATGGGGAAAAAACAACATGGCCTGCACCGTCAGGTGCAACTGGCTCAGACAAATCACTCTGTGCTTCCTGCTGGCAGGTTGTGGGTTGCATTTGGAGAGTTCATGCAGCTCTAGATGCTGTGTGTGTTTTCACCCAGGGCCCTCCTGCAGGTGTATAGTGACCTTCACTGTGCGATCCTGAGGAAGTGATGGAATATGCTGAGTTACGTAACCTGCATTCAGAGAAACTGTGGTCAGGAGAAGAAAGTTACTGTAGAAGAAAAACACCAACCACAGACTTTCACAGGTGTGTGTTAGGGCTGAGGTTTGCTCTCTACAATGGAAACCTGGAGGAACCCAGAACTTTGATTAGGCACCTGCACTTTGCTGGTAGGTGTAGTCAGCACATAATACTCTATCAGTTCCCTCTATTACTGCCCTTACTCTGCAATATTCAGAACTGAAACAGCCCAGAGCCCAGACAATGCTTTGGTTTCAAGGAAGGCCAGCAGGGATTTTGGCTGGGGAGGAGAACAGGTGCTGCAACACTAAGGTATGTGTATATTTGGAACAAGGACACAGAGTACCATCCTTCTTACTGTATTTGCCTTAGCTTCACATTGCTCTTTCCTGAGTTAGAGGATTTATTATCATCTCTGTCAGCAGAGATGATTGCCTGAAAGTGTCCTCAAACACACCTGCTGCAGGACACTTTGGTGTCAATGTAATTCCAAGAAAATGAGGGCTTCAGCAGCCATGCTGGTACCAGTTATTAATCCAGATAAGCCAGCTTGCGTATACTGAGGACATGACCTGCTTGTGCTGCAATCCACCTACCTGCCTTGGCACTTCCTAAGACTAGTGCCTCTCTGTGAAATCAACATGCCAGACTCTTCCTGTTGCAGTTTGTGATAGAGATGATGGCGGGCAGATTTTTTGTTTGTTTTCATTTGCCCCTTCTTAGATTCCTCTGCTTACAAGGTATGTATCTTGGGCTCTGTGACTGCAGCTGCTGTAGCCAAGCTAGAGCAGATTCTGGAGCGAGATTGCACCAAAACATTTTTTTTTCTGTTTTTCTTCTCTAAGACAGGAGTGGTAGAGTTCACCAGAGCAGCTGAAAAGGTGAGTGAATGTAAGTAGCGTCACCTTGATATTGGTATCCAGACTTTGGACCAAACCCACTGTGAAATGAATGAGGACACTAAGAGAGCAACACTTAACACCAGTTGATACCTTTTCCTACCATGATGCCTGGTGGTGTTTGCAGACCTTACCCCTGTGCTTACAGCCGTGAAGAAGT
The DNA here is from genome assembly GCF_011077185.1 of Oxyura jamaicensis. Taxonomy (NCBI): domain Eukaryota; kingdom Metazoa; phylum Chordata; class Aves; order Anseriformes; family Anatidae; genus Oxyura; species Oxyura jamaicensis. The sequence continues at coordinate 36,478,405 of NC_048926.1, forward strand.
GCCAAAGACAGCTAAAAGTACCATCAATTATGCTGCTAGCTGGGGCAAACTGGCCTTGTTCTGGAGGACAGCAGTGCCTGCAATGCACCTGAAGGAGTATTGTGTTGGCATCTGTCCCTAAGTCTGCTCTTTCCTGTAAGCAAAATTGCACTTCTATCAGAAGTTTGATAGATTACAAAAGCACAGGTGTCCTGAGATGCTAATTAAGCTGAAAAAGTCTGAAACTTCCAGTTTTAAATAAAAAAAAACTTCAAGCCGAGAGTCTGAGTTACACTAAGACTGTTTCATGCCCTTTTGGCCATGGCTCTGGGTTTAGTTTTGTAGGTGAGGGCCCTTCCCACTGCCTGAGCCTTGGGCATAGGTAAACAAGACCTAAGCCCTTCATGCTCTGAGCATGCCTGCCTTCATCGGTGGGGCACCACCATGCAACAGCATTTATAGTATGCTGGGCAGTGCAGGGAGTAGTGGTGGTGTGGAGGGGCCTAGGGCAGTAGAAATGGGGATGAGGACAGAGCAGGTTTGGCTTCACAGTGTTTGTTCCTGCCTTGGCTATAAAGTATAATGGAAAATGTGCTTATTGACCCTTCTGATAGAGCCACAAATGATGAAACATATAGCATATTAGCCTAAGAAGGAGCCAATATTTCCAATACCGAAGCTAATTCCTCTGAGGAGTTCTGAATGTTGTGAGATCCGTAAGTGGAGTTCTTTAGAGTTAGCTTTGGCTAGCAGTGTCTGCTAGCTACAAAGGATCATGCTACAACCCCTGCGTAAAGAAAATGCAGATACCAAATTAGAGAGATCTGGTCGTTGCCATGGGAGGCAGATTCTAACCAGCAACATGGCATGGTAACAATTTATGGCAAGTAGGCCGTAAATGATGACAAGAGTCAATCTAGATGTTCAAAGGTAGTTAGAAAATTCTGGGAGTAATTTTCCTTTTCCTTCACCCTAGTTAAAACCAAATAATAGGAAATAAGCATGTAGGGTTAGTGTTTTCACTCTCACCAAATTGAAACCCAAACTTCATGTTACAATACAATTAAACCAGGCTGCAGGGAGACAGGACAGAAAGCAGTCTGTGAAGTGGGATTTTAGAAATAATTTATAAATGATCATTTTCCTCATATTTCTATTTATCTTCTCTATTTCTATTGCTCTATTTCTACAACACAGTGTGAAACTGAAAGACCAGTGAAGTGGCCTGGCAACACGGTGTACAAGGAGAAAACCTCCCACCCACCTCCTCCTCCTCAGACTGCAGGCCAGACCTCCTCCTAGGCCCTGACCTAGCTCCTCTGCAGGCACCCATCCACTGCAGGGGAACAAGCACGTCCGATTTCATGTGTTTATGGCAGCGGTTTGGGGGGAGCTGTAATAGGGGGCTGTTACTTACTCATCATTGCCTGTGGACAAGTGAAACATGGCTGCAGGTATCCCAAAGCCCCAAAGCTCTGGGGACGCCTCTGGCTCAACAAACCTTCTTGGTTTGTTGTTTAAACACCTGACTTGGTGCTGTTCAAATGGGAACTTCTCTGCCTGTGGTCCTCATATTTAGCCTGCAAGAAGTGTGGTGTGAGTTGAGGCCTCAGAGGCGGAACTGTAAATATATGGCCTGATCATGGGCATCTCTTCATCTGGCTCCAAAAAGCCCCTTGCCCACAACAAAGGAATATTTTACAAACTGTGATAAGGAAATTTGTATAAATGGGAGAAGACAGGATGATTAAAACATCTCTTTAGGGCAATAATCTACAGCCTGTATTCTCTACAAGAGTTTGGCACAATATTTATTTCTCTGAGAGGTGTTGACAGGAAGGGAATTCCCTGTTTTAAAGAGAAGCTCTGAAGTCTTTCCAGAGTGGAGATCAAGTAGTTAGTTTTACAATACACATCACTTTTCTCATTGTCAAATAAAAGTCCTTCTAAATTAAAAAGCAATTGTGAATGAACAGAGTTTTTTTGTTTTGTTTTGTTTTGTTTTCAGACATGGCAGACAAGACAGTGAAGTACTTGCTTGCAGAAGAGGAAACACAAGGCAAGGAAACTCTCCACCATTCCCCTGGGAGGACTGAGGAGGTGAATTAACATATTTTTCTCCTTCCCCTGCTCCCACCAGCCCTGTGCCATCAAGGCCTGCTTTCGTAATGGAAGATTTCAAACCCTTTGCCTCCTTCCAGAAGCAGGTTCAGCTGAAGTAGGGATCAAACGCTAACAAGCAGGGGGGACAGCAGCACAAGCACACACTGTGGACACTCCCATGGTGGCCAGTGCACATTCCTGTGGGCATGTGTCTGGTCCTGCACTTCCTTGTGCAGATAAAACCTAGCATGGCTTTTTCCCTTTTAGCTTTTCCAAGCTAAATTTCAAAGCATCTCTCACATGCCTCTGTGACTTGCAGTATACTGCAGCTTTGATTTCTGTAGGATGTGCTTGACCGCTTTTTTTTTTTTTTTTTTTTTTTTCCAAGTTGGCAGACATAAATATCTCTAGATAATCACCATTCTCAACTCAGTCTATTTGTAAATTTCTTGTGTTTTTAAAATAAAAAAATCTTAAGTCTTTGATGGAAGATGAATTAAAGACTTCTGTCATGAGCCTCACACCTTTAAGAGTTGTACCATGCTTTATTAAAAATACCTTGATTCACTGTGGAGAAAGACTTCCTGGGCTACTACAAGGGAGAAAGTAATAATGCCTATTTGATTAAATATAGATGCTGAGTGCAACTCTGTATAACTTGTGACATCCTCGTTGTTGGAAATTTTGATTATGGGAGATTTTTAATGTTACTGATTTTCTCATTAAGAAGGTTCCTTTGTTTAAAAGCATCATGCATCATTCATCCTGTCACAGACTCAGAATCACAGAATAGTCTAGGTTGGAAGAGACCTCCAAGATCACCGAGTCCAACCTCTGACCTAACACTAACAAATCTTCCACTAAACCATATCCCTAAGCTCTACATCTAAACGTCTTTTAAAGACCTCCAGGGATGGTGACTCAACCACTTCCCTGGGCAGCCTATTCCAGTGACTAACAACCCTTTCAGTAAAGAAGGTCTTCCTAATATCCAACCTAAACCTCCCCTGGCACAACTTTAGCCCATTCCCCCTCGTCCTGTCACCAGGCACGTGGGAGAATAGACCAACCCCCACCTCACTACAACCTCCTTTCAGGTACCTGTAGAGTGCAATAAGGTCACCCCTGAGCCTCCTCTTCTCCAGGCTAAACAGTCCCAGCTCCCTCAGCTGCTCCTTGTAAGACTTGTTCTCCAGACCCTTCACCAGCTTTGTAGCCCTTCTCTGGACTCGCTCGAGCACCTCCATGTCCTTCTCGTAGCGAGGGGCCCAAAACTGAACACAGTACTTGAGGTGCGGCCTCACCAGAGACGAGTGCAGGGGGACAATCACTTCCCTGCACCTGCTGGCCACGCTGTTTCTTATGCAAGCCAGGATGCTGCTGGCCTTCTTGGCCTCCTGAGCACACTGCAGGCTCATATTCAGCCGACTGTCAACCAATACTCCCAGGTCCTTCTCTGCCAGGCAGCTTTCCAACCACACATCTCCCAGCCTGTAGCTCTGCTTGGGGTTGTTGTGCCCCAGGTGCAGGACCCGGCACTTGGCCTTGTTGAACTTCATACCGCTGGCCTTAGCCCATCGGTCCAGCCTATCCAGATCCTCCTGCAGAGCCTTCCTACCCTTGAGCAGATCGACACACGCACCTAACTTGGTGTCGTCTGCAAACTTGCTGAGGGTGCACTCAATCCCCTCATCCAGATTATCGATGAAGATGTTAAAGAGGACCGGCCCCAGTACCGAGCCCTGGGGGACTCCACTAGTGACCGGCCTCCAACTGGATTTGACTCCATTCACCACAACTCTCTGGGCCCGGCCATCCAGCCAGCTCTTAACCCAACAATGTGTACGCCAGTCCAAGCCATGAGCAGCCAGTTTCCTGAGTAGAATGCTGTGGGGGATGGTGTCAAATGCCTTACTGAAGTCAAGGTAGACCACGTCCACAGCCTTTACCTCATCCACTAAGCGTGTCACTTTGTCATAGAAGGAGATCAGGTTCGTCAAGCAGGACCTGCCCTTCATAAACCCATGCTGACTGGGCCTGATCGCCTGCTTGCCCTGCAACTGCCGCATGATGACACCCAAGATAATCTGCTCCATGAGCTTCCCTGGCACTGATGTTAAACTAAACTATAGTTCCCCAGGTCTACCCTCTGGCCCTTCTTGTAGATGGGTGTTTGCTAGCTGCCAGTCAAGTGGGACCTCCCCTGATAGCCAGGACTGCCGATAAATGATGGAAAGCAGCTTGGCCAGCTCCTCCACCAGTTCTCTCAGTACCCTCGGGTGGCTCCCATCCGGCCCCATCGACTTGTGTACATCCAAATGCTGTAGCAGGTCACCAACCATTTCCTCATGGATTGTGGGGGCCACATTCTGCTACCCATCCCCTTCCACCAGCTCAGGGTACTGGGCGTCGAGAGAACAACTGGCTTTGCTGTTAAAGACTGAGGCAAAGAAGGTGTTAAGCACCTCAGCTTTTTCCTCATCTCTGATTACTAAGTTTCCCCCCACATCCAGTAAAGGGTGGAGATTCTCCTTAGTCCTCCTTTTTGTGTTGATGTATTTATAAAAACATTTTTTGTTGTCTTTAACAGCAGTGGCCAGATTGAGCTCCAGATGAGCTTTGGCCTTTCTAATTTTGTCCCTGCACCGCCTCGCAGCATCCTTGTAGTCCCCTTGAGTGGCCCACCCTCTTTTCCAAAGATTATAAACCCTCTTTTTTCTCCGAAGCTCGAGCCACAGCTCTCTGCTCAGCCAGGCTGGTCTTCTTCTACGCCGGCTCGTCTTTGGGCACGTGGGGTCAGACCGCTCCTGAGCCATTAAGATTTTGAGACTCAAAAATAGTCTAGCTTGCAAGGATGTCAGATTGAACAGTAAACAACAAGGTGTTGAAATGAAGAATTGCTTTCAAAACAATCTGCAAGGAAATGTGTCAGTACAGAAATTTAGGGAAACTTAGCCCAAAGGGGGCAACATACTCCAGAGAAGATATCTGGTGGATTCACATCAGGTCGTAGACAAAAAAAATCCTCATTTAACTAGATTTTAAGCTCAATGTAACACAGATATTCTCCTCATTCTGGGTACACACACAAGATAGGACAGTGACATGGCAAGAGGCAGTGAGTGTTGCTTTAACACTAATGATTAAAAGTAGCTATGTAGACCCTTGTTCAGCCCAGAGCATGCAGTTAAAGACTATTTTCAAGGCCACAGCAAGCCCACAACAACTAAGACAGAAAATACTGAACAAAATGATGGACTGCCAAGTCTTTTTATTATTGTTTATTGTTGTTATTGTTATCCACACTTAGACAACTTAATTACTTAGAGTGATTTATATGAAGAGCTCTGTATCAGTATTATAAGATTCTTACATTTATGTGAAAAAAGTGTACACAACACAGTGAAACATTCTATAGATAGAGTGAAGTAGGACCTTTGATAGAAGGGATTATTTCCGAGAGCCTATGTACAAATAAATATAACCTCCATACTATGTACAAACTTATATGCACAGAAAATACACTAATTTAGAGATAAGAGAGTTTAATATAGTGAGTGATGATCCATAAGCATAAATGCATGAGAAAAACGAATTTTCTGGGGCTTGCTCGGACCAGCTTCCACAGTAGTAGATTTTTTTTTTTTAAGTTTGAAATGAATAAGATGGGGGACTTCAGATTTTTCTCACAATAAGTTGAAAATGAGAGATGGAAGAGTATGAAAACTACAAAGTGAAACAATCAAGCTAAGAAAACTTTATTACAAAAATAGCATCTGATTGTCAGTTATAGCATGCTTCTATTATTTTCACAAGACAATACAGAGGCTTGATCTTGCCATCTTTATGACAGAAATAATTTCTACTCACATGAGTCAATTCCCCAGAGTCAGGACTGCAAAATTAGGACTGTGTAACAGAGACCTTGGTAGTGGAAATGAACACAAAACTAAGCAAAATCCCTTTGATATTACTTGATTTTGACGGGATTAAAAGAAGTGCCTGATTAGTACCATGTAGCCTGACCCTAAAATACTTAACTTTGTAAAAAAGATGTGACAGAAATAACTCAACTGTTGTAAACTCACTAAAGTACGAGGGATTTCCTTTACAGTGATCTTGGTGGGAGAAAGTATTAGAGTAACAGGAGGATTTAATTCTGTCATTGGGCCTGACTCTGTGAACACTGTATTCCTTCTTCTGGGATGAACAAGGATGGCAGGACTGAGCTCCTGCTGCCAAGGCAGTGTGCAGCGTTTTGTACAGTCTCACAGGGAATCTCAAGAGTATGAGCAAACTCCCTCTGATTTACTCACAGCTTCACTAAGGCAAAACCAGATCCTGCTTTACTGTACATTTGTTTGATAGTATTTTACATCATATCTTAAACAGAGATGTGAAATGGATGCTTCACTTTAAAATTAATTATCCCCTTATTTAGAAACCCAAAGCTAGTCTTCTGGGTTTTTATGGCTTCTTTTTGCATTAAGACAACTATGTGACATAAAACAAAAGTAAAAAAAGTAGTAAAGTGCAAGATCTTTAAAAACACATACAAATTTCATAGTTTAGATTGATTTTGTGTTTGATGAGGGGTGAATTCAGAATAAATCTACATGAATGTAAAGTTCATTTACCATTCTCAACTCACATCATTTCTTACTTAGTCTTGTCGTGTCCTGCTAATGGCTCATTTGGGACTGATGTGGCCAGTTGTGCATTTGGTCCACCCAAGTTGTTACATGGCTTCTAGGCTGGGGCTGACTTAGATCTGGCTGGCTGGGAGCATGGCTCAGCACCACGCTCAGGTGGTTACATGGCTTCTGGAGAAGAGATGGCTTATACCCAGCCATGCTGGAGCTCGAGCAAGGATGGCGTGCAAGCTGCCTGCACCCACCCAGGCAGACAAGTCCTGAGATGCCGTACACTGACAATTAGGAACACACAGCAGGTCCACATGACTTGTCTGGACTAAGGGGCTGTGATCCACATATGACTTCTGAATCTGATGGTGCAATAAATTGTATAACTTCAGTTTGAAAGTTACTCTCCCCAGTCCAAAAGGAAACGACTGGTATCTCAGCAATGATATTCCCATAAGTGATAGCAACAGATCCAAGAAGGAACATTTCTGACATCAGCCAGGAGCTCTGCTGGAGGGCTGCAGCAGGACTCTGCACCATTCAGTGCAAACTATCCCATTTGCTAATCTGGAAATCACCTGCAGATATGTCTTCACCTACAAGTTTTCACATCAAACTTCTCAGGAACAGCCAGAAAACAAGACTCACCTGCTCAAAGGAGCTAACCATGCCTCTTTCTCAGTTAGCTGTGTCATTGTTATTTACAAGAGGTAAAATGGTTTCCAAGAATACAAGTGACTGTAATTTTTCTCCTTGAACATAGCTCCCAGGACAATTCTATGTGTTACATGAGAGCATTTATGAAATACAGGATCCTAGGATAAAAATCTGTATCTTGTCCAAGTAAATGGCAGAAAACTTCTGGATTTCAGTGGGCCAGTTGTTGGAGAAGGGATTATTTCTTTGCTATAAATTAAATAAATCTATTTGATCCAGACTCTTATTTGATTTAGAACCCAAGATGTAACAAAAGATGCTATCTTAAGGAATTACTGCTGACAGGAGAATCATTAAAAAATGTATTTCCCTATTTCTCTAATTATGTAATGAAATAAAAGACAACCAGAGAAATAATCCCTTAAAAAACGCCCAAACATTAAAAATATTTCTAAGCATCTATTTCTTATAGTATAGATTAACCATATGTTTAATCTACCTCTTATGGACCTTCATATCCACACACAACAGTACCATGAGTGACAGTTACCATAAACTACTTCAGAGTAGCGTATATGGAAATTTCATAGCAGGTTCATTGCCAGTACAAACATCAAATGACATTTAGATAAGTTTCTTTGTCTCCCACTGTGCTTTATGGTTCATGAGGATTATGCAGACATCAACATCTATTGAATAAATAAGCATAGGCATATCGGCACAGAAAGCCTGTCTGCACTATACAAAAGCAGTAACTCTCAGTAGAATAGATAATTTAAAAATGCCCAGAAATTTGCTGAAATATTTTCCTATGTCTATATGTAGTTCTTGAAGAGACTATCTTCATATCACACTACTATAACATCTACCCTACAGATTCCACCACGGTGGCTTATGCAAGAGGAAGCTGGCTTTTGTTTGGTGTGGTTGTGTGTAAAACAGCAAATTCTTGCAGGACTTCAATTGTGTTTTGCAGGTGGGGCCCATTCTTTTCTTTAATTCCAATGAAAACAGTGCCAAAAATGTTTACAGCAGGTTATAATCCTATTCATGGTTATACTCGAATGTTACTGGAAATCCCTTCCAAAAAACATATCTAACACTGTCTCTGTTCAGGTGTGGTGCTACGGAGAGGTGTGTACTTAAACTGAAGACTTATCCTGTACTCTTACCTTATTACAGGTGTTGCCAGTGTGGGGTTGGCCAGAAAACTCTAAGCAATAACAGGATTTTTACTGTAACACCAATTTCTATATTATACATTTATGCTTCATGTGGGTTATGCAGACATCAAATGAATAAATAAGAACAGGCATACAGGTGCATGAACAGACTTCCATGCTGATTACTGCACAGCAGAACTCAGGCAGATTGCAGGACCAATTACCTAATGCAGTCATTCAAAACTTTGCCTGACCAAAACAGAAATTTAATTTTGATTTGCAGGTGTACAATTCTGAGAAATGTTCACAGATCCAACAGTGAAACAGCTATGAACAATGGGAAACACCTTATACTGGACAAACAGTCAGTGAATTCTAAGAGATAATGCCAAAGAGATATTACTGTTAAAGTATGGCAATTCAACCATTGCTAAATTTGCTGTCAGTGTGAAATAGGAGTGTCCTAGCAAGGTGTGCCTTCTGGTGGTGCTGAGCTGGGACAAACTATGAGCATCCAGTCACTGGTTTGCAGCAGCTGCCAGCTGTCCTTCCAGCTCTCCAGCTGATGACTTTCAAATTCCTCCTGCATGGGATAGGAGGTTTCCCCTCTCTCATTCCTCTCTTTCCTCTGTCAGCACAACTATTGTCTTATAACCAAAGAACACACACTTTTGCAAGGATCCTGAAACAGCTTACTCCAGGAATTATGCAAACGACCATCTTCCCTTGTGCAGCATAACCAGCTTTCACAAACAGCCTCCTCCAGATGCACCACAGACCTGAAATCTCCCCCATTTCCTCTGGAGCTGAGCTGCCACGATAGCAGAGTTATTCAGCCATTTGAATAATGATCTGCCCAGCAGAGGCGAGGCAGTGGGAGCTGTGAGCCGTCTCATTCCTCAGGGGTAGAAAATTGCTTCTAATACCTTCCAAGATAAATACACTGATAGGGGCAAGCAGACACAGCCAACAACCTCCAGGAAAGAAATGAATCAGATATTTTAAGACAGTGTATGAATGCCATTACATGATACCAGCCTCAGCCCTGCGTACCAAAGTCTTCTTTCAAGCTGTTTATGCCAGCTTTAGACTGAAACATTCACAGTATGTAGGGCTTTCAGTCAGCTACTCCTTACTCCCTACCTGTCCTCAGTGGGGCAGTAGTCTCTGTTGTTGCTGCCCATGCCTCGCTATACACACCAGCGTGCTCTTGCAACTCCCCAGGTCATGCAGGGCTTTTTTCTTTTCATTGCAGGAATTACAATGTGTATATGAAGCCAGCAGACAAAAAGCAGGAGTAATGCACTGAACAGAGATCAGGCTCTTGTCCTTTCTTGGTTTCTTGATTTGTGCTCAGTGAGCACAGTGAGATGCTCAGTGAGTCTGAGCATCTTTGATTATCGTAAGTGTCCATATACACAGACCTACCAGAACCCTGCACATGGTCTTTTAGATCATGCTGCCTTATTCTGCTTACCCAAGAATCACTCGGGTCATACTGAAAGCCTGTTCTGAGCACTGTCACCAGCAACAAAAAGCATTTGGTGAATCTTCTGGGGCAGATTACACTGTAGAGTCAGCTCTGTATTTTGGGACACCTGCTTCATTTGAGCTCACAATGTGGGTCACAGATTATCTTCTGCAGGATTGCTATTCTTTTCAGCAGAGGGCACTGTATGTATGTACATCTAACCTTTGAGTGCACCCATAGAAACAACTGTTAAGAGACTGAAAGCACTATAGTTAATACAAGTAAGGATTCTGAAGCAATGAAGGATCTTAAATACATCACTAACAATTTTATGCTCCTGATGAGAGAAGCGCATGAAGGAGCAAGAGCTGTTGTAAGTGTATGGTTAAGATCAAATACTGTTTCTGCATGTAATTCTTTACATAGGACTTAATACTTTAGGATAAGACTTAACAGTAGACATCGTAACTCCTAGTTTTCTTGCTTTTTACTCAGTAGTATCTCGCATTTTAAATAATATCTCACAATCTTAATATTTCAATAGTTTTTAATATGTATTTCTTATGGTTTTCTCTACTGTTGTTTTCTGTCAAGTCCTTATACTCGAGCTGGCTACTGTTATATATACAAACACAGATAATAGGAATACAGTAAACCACAAAGGGGATGAGTGAAAAGCAAACAGCATGGAACACAGGCAGGAAAGCATGGTGACAGCATCAGAAAAAACAGACAAGACAAAATGTGCTGAGCCTTCTTTTGCACAGCTGTGAGCATTGCATTGCCATTGTGAGCACAATACAAATACAGAACAATGCTGAAACAGGTCATAGATATATGCTGAAATTTCTTGAACTCTAACTGCAAAGAAAGACTTGAAGAAACAAACACCAATTATCTGAAATAATTTCTTAACACCTGTTCCAGTTCTCCCATTTTTTTTAAACCATACACACTACAGGAAATACGAGCACTGCATTGCTTTCTCTCTTTCTCTCTCTCTCTATGTTCTCAGTTTGGACCTCCTCATCCTGCCAGGATTTCAGTAAGATATTGCGTTCTCACTCTTTCCCAGACTTCTTTAGGCATTCACTCTTCCAGCAATAATGAAAAATTTTCATGTAGGTTTCCTGCAGCTCCACTATATTTAAACTGTTAGTTTATCCTACCTAGTCTCAAAATTTATGTAAGCGGTAAGAACTGCCTCAGCTTTGTATACCAGCTGGGTATTTTTTCAAATAATGTCTATATGTAGCTGTGAAGGTCCTTACACTTCATTAACGGACAAAGATAGCTTGTAAAATATATATCCATGTCAGCATTTAGGCTGCCACTTGACAACTACCTCTATTTTCTGTATGAAATACTATGCGTAAGCAAATAAGCCTTTTTCTTCTGGCATCAAAAGGCAAACTTATAATGGTAACAGCATCTGAAAGCCATTGGTACTGTTGTTAGTATTGCTGCATTAGAAAAAATGTTGTGTTCACATAGTAGTTGTATCATCTCTTTGCATGCTGCATTGGTATTAGAGTAAAGAGCAAATCCCCAGACAGGCTTTGCCTGTGAATAGAGTGAACATCTGCATCAGTCACAAAATGGCCAGCCAACATTGTCCCTTCAGTGCCAGAGCTGGAATTTCAGCAGTCTGAAGCGTTTTGCAAGATGTAGAAAATCATCAGTAACATCCTGCCAATGGCCTTTATAGCACTGTGATGCAGAGAATCATACACTGGTAACTCCCCAGCTCTGCTGAAATCACATCATGTAAGTCCACCTCAATGAAGAGACGTGCAAGATCTTCCCTGTCTGTGACTCATGCACTCAGTGAATGCTTTCCATTCAGCAGCATCAGCAGATCATCAGATAAATCCTATGCCGAGGTGTGTGTGGGAGGGTGGTCCCTCCCCAAGTCAATATTAGCATTCCCCTTTAGAAGATTTAGAAGATTTAGAAGATTATAGCTTCAAGAAATGAATACTTTGTGTGTCTGTGTATACTACTACAGAGGAAAAGTAGTCTGTGGATATGTACCGTAGGCATAGAAGAATAGCTTTCACCGTCTCAGTGCGTGTGCAGCATCCCCAGTACTGAGGGGCGAGGTTGTTCTGCAGCAAACAAAGAAAACGTTGGCGCAGCTGGCCTCAGCCCTTCGTATGCATCCGCACTGTCCAGCAGCAATGTCTTCGCTCCGAGTTCCTCTCTTTTTTCTTTCTCTTTTAAAGCCGAGGAATAGGAGATTTACAAATCTTTCCATTGTTTTGTTTGTCTTTTTTTTTTTTTTTCTGTTTCATTTTGATATATAGATATATTTTGAATAAATAAACATCTATTTTTTTTTCCCTTTTTCTTCTTCTTTTTTTTTTTTTTTTTTCTTTTTTTTTTTCTTTTCCCTCAGGAAACAGCACTTTCCACTAGATGGAGACAGGGCACTGGATCACTTTGTCCTCCAGGAGGACGCTGACAATCAGGAACACAAAATAAAGCCCAAACATGAGAAAGCCCAGAATTTTATTCATTCTCCACTTGCAGAAAGCGATGGAGAGGATGACAAAGAGCAGCATGATGAAGAGAAGGACAATCGCACAGAACAGACCATTGCTGCTGACTGTCACTGGGGCAAAGTTGTTAATCATAGCATACAGGAGCCATGGAAGAGGCAGGCTGTTGAAAAAAAAAAAAAAAAAAAAAAAAAGAAAAAGAAAGAAAGAAAAGAAAGAGAGAGATTGGAAGTACATCAGAGATCCAGAAAGGAACACTAGAAAGTATCTGGAGGCACTTCATAATGCAACCAGAGGCTTCCTGTATAAAATGAAGCATGAAAATCTTCTACTATGTGCATAAACCTAATTTGTCAATATGCTTTGTGGTACTAGGGGAGAACACATGGGATTTAGGCTCCCAGTTTGTCTTCCACCAGTTACGTTGGTGTAACATATTCCCCTTAGCAGACAGAAATCACAGAAATCCTGTCTGTGAGCAGGGAGACCCTGACATTTGTTGCTGCACTGAATACCATATGCAGACAAACCCACTTCCAGCCCTTCCCAAGGGCCTGCCAGTCAGGAGAGGGTGTCACCTAATGACATGTCCTTCCCCATCCATCCCATCCATTCCCATGTCCATCCCCATGATGAACCAAGGCATCACCCCCAACATGCAGCCCTTAAAATCCTGATCCCCATTTACTTTATAAGCCTGTGTTAGAATGTGCACTTTAGCTGAACCTTAGCTTAATTTCTATTTCTGTACTTGCTTGCTGTCATTACTTTTCTCATCTCTGATGCTACAGAATGAGGCAACATCCCTCAGGAAGATGTCAAGCTGAAATAAATATTTAAGCCACCGATTGGTGCTTAGCAGGCTTAGGAAGCATGAAGAGAGCTGCCAGAAGCTCACAACATTCAAGCTTTAAATAAGCAGCTCAAGAAAGAATAATTCACTATAGCCTCAGTACTAACTAAACCAAACTACAGCGAAACAGTGCCATTTCTGTTGTAAATATGCTAAGACCAGCAGACTGTGCTACAGGACAACAGCACTTCCACTGGCAGGAGGAATAAAAATATGTTAGAAAAATGAAATACTGCAAAAGAAAAAAGTTTTCTAATGAACCTTACATGCTGTAGGTTGAAACACTTTGTAATGAATAATGCTTTCATACATTTTGTGGGTCTGTTGCTTATAGATTTTTTCAAACGCTTCTAGGTTAATAGAAAGCTTCTGGGTTAATAGAAAAAAAGGTGGCCCAGTTTTCATGCAGTGTCTGAAGGTACTGCCATTAGCTATAGATGGAGCCATTTGCTATCCAGCTCTAACTTTGGGATCCAATTTTGTACCGATGCAGTTGGTGGTGTGGTAATGAATTTTCAACAGCGAACACTACAATTAGTTCTACAGATGCTTCTGACTGGACTATGACTATGATGAGACCTGTTCTTCTCCATGTGTGATAGCAAGAAACAATGAAAGATGGAGAAACAAAGAGTGGGGATAAAGATGGAGTTTGTTTGTACACTTACTGCACATTTTTGAAATACTGAGGCAAAGATTAGAACATTCCTGGATCAGGTCTAGCTTGATCTCAACGGGTCCAATAGGAACTTGTATTCCAACTGCTTGCCACATATCCTTACCCTAGAGCTGCTGTGAAGCAGTGAAGTGTAAATAGCACACTGCTTCACATAGTTAGTGCTTTACAAAAGACTTTTGTGTTAATAGAGAATTGGTTTGTAATTTGGAATTTGTGAGCTATAGAAAAAAAATAATGTCAACAACTATATAAAAAGGTCATGTCAACAACATACTAAGAGAGCTACATAAGACATTGACATATGTTGGTTTCTAGCAACAAACACACTGAATAATTCAGGGGCAATGAATTATTCCTTGATTAGTGGTTGTAAAGCCCAGTAGGCAGTAATGTAAGTGAAAAACAGAAACCTGACTAAAGCATAAAAGCTTCAAAAACTCCTACTTGGAACACTTTTTTTTTTTTTTTTTTTTTTTTAAGTGCAATTTGCAATTTACTTGCCTGGGCAGCTCTTCAACGTATGAAACAGAGAATGAGGTAACAAGTTTGTAACTAGTCTGTCCTAAAAATGTCTATACAATTCTGAACATTTGAAATGTTAACACCCATTGTTTATTTACATTACTGTCTTTTTCAAACATCAATGTCAGAAAACTGGGGTAGGCAACACCTTGGCAAAACCAAGCCAAGAATGCCAAGAGCAAAAGACTTGTTAAAACAGACAGAGTTTTCTTGCTGTAGGACTTACCCCACTGTGATGTCAAATATGTTGCTTCCAACAGAACTGGATACAGCCATGTCCCCCAGACCTTTGCGTGCTACAATAACACTGGTAATAAGGTCAGGAATGGATGTGCCAGCAGCTAAAATAGTCAGTCCCATGATTTCTTCACTAATACCAATGGTTTCTCCAACCTAAAAGGATTTGAGCAAAGACAAAAAAAAAAAAAAAAAAAAAAAAAAAGAAGAGTTGCAGTCTTGTGGTGGAGAAATGCTTTCTGCTGTAAACCTGCTTAACCAGGAATATTATCCTGGAGCTTCCTGACCATCTTTGAGAATACAGTCAAGATTGGGGAATTACTGTTTTCACAGACTTCCACATTTCAGGAGAAATATAAGATTGTCAGAGACCCAATAGGCATTGACAAGCAGCTGCTGATGGCTCTGATGTTACCAGAATGATTATATCCTGTGGTCAGGGCAACCTCAGCTCTCTGAACTACTTTCCATTTACTGAGTAGTGATTTACTTCATCCATCGTTGCAGCTCCTGAATAGAGTGCTACTCAGCGTGAGATACATGATGGACTGATTCTAAATGGTTTCTCACAGTGCAAAACACAAGGCAGGGCTTGTATTTCGTACCAGCATCACCTTCTTACCTGATGTGCCCACCAGACCATTAAGTAAGAAAAGAATGCAATCCAACTGATTGAGCCAAAAAATGTGATAGGGAAAAATTTTCTTGACCTCTGAAAAAGAAACAAAGAGAAGCAGTGAGCACTTATGTTGAAGTCTGCTTTGTTCTATTCTTATTAATTCTTTAAGTGACCTCTCACTTCTTCTGATCACCTGTTCTGACCACCAGATGACCAAGATAAAAGTCAAGAGTGCTAAAAGACTGACTTTCCACACTGCTATATGCTTAGCTGGGCCTCATTCTTGTATTGGCTTTGGTTGTAAATGAATCTATGACAAAATTAACCTCCTAACAACAGCTTTCATAACAAATGGCAGGTTTTCTGTTGTTTATTTGTAACATATGATGTTATGTTGCAGTTTGCATATGTGTTGAGTTGAATGAATATTTGGAATCTAAATTTATTAATAAATTAATGCTTAATCAGAAGGAATGTTTTCAAAGTTTTACATTTTATTCACATATCAATAACTTTCTACAACATCATTTGCATTCACTATAACAAAGGCTATCACAGGTTAGACTTAAAAAAAATACATATTAAGAATTTATTAGGTCATTGGCTTTTCTTGGGAAAATGACCAGTTTTTTCAATCAGAACAGAATAAACATTAAGAATATATTTTCCAATATCTTTTTTTTTTTTTTTCACTTTTTTTTTTAATTTTTTTTAACTTTTTTTTTTTTTTTTTTGGTAGAGAAGTTTGTTCTTAACAAAAAAAATTAAAAAAAAAAAAAAAGAAGAAAGGGAAACCCCTTAAGGCCCTTTGTTGAATTCCAAAATCTGTATCACAGTAGAGTAACCTCATTTTTGTTTTCAGTATCCCCTTTACTAATGCTAAGCTTTGAATAGATGGTATTATTGCAGCCAATGAATGGGTTACATTCAGATGAATGATTTATATATATATATATATACAAGCATATGTATATATATATTTGGCTTTGTTTCTTTCCACCCTTTTGCATCATTCATATTTCCTATTGGCTTGCTACATGTATGTAACAAAAAGTGATTGTAGACTAAGGAAGGAAGCACGACTGCAGTACAGTACTGGGTAATCACTGTTTGATTCAAATTACTGTTTAAAAAGAAGTTTGTACTGTGAACAAATGCTATCAATCCTGAATGAAACCAGTTCCTTATGGGCATCCACCTGCTGAAGAAATTCCACACCCCTGATGGAAAAAAGGTAAAGTCAGAAATGGTAATTGTACACACTCATCTATGGGAAGGAACAATTTAAACATCTGTATCAGCCTCAGCAGCAGGTGTGCTTATGGGTTGTGCTACAGGACATGTGGGCACTTTGCATAATGCTAAATTTTGTCCTAAAAATTGGGCTTGCAAACATTGACTAGCATGACCTACACAACCCTATAATTGTATATTCATAACAGTACACAATAAAGATGGAACAGATTTACAAGTGCTCCCAAATACTCGTAGAAATGTATAAATACTCATATAAAAATAACTAGCTGAAATTCTTAGAGCAAGAAATCATTCCAGTAAGCTGTTTTAAATGAATTATGTTTAAATATAGGGATAGTCACAATGGAACCTGAAAAATATTTTTTTCCTGTAAGTTCCACTCCTGTCACAGGCAAAGTTTCTAGAACTGCCTAAGCAACTATAGTTGATCTTCTTCTTAACTTTGTGGAGCAAGCAGTGACTTTTCAAAACAGAGTTCTGAACATTTATTCATTTAGAAAATCTAGCAATGAACTTCCAATGCCTAAACTTATTCAGAAATCAGATGCACCTTTTAGTAGTCTGAAAAGGAATAAAATTTAAAAGGAACACAAGGATGCTAAACAGTGATGTGACACCAGTGGAGCAAATTGAGTCCAGAAAGGATAAATTAATCAAAACAGCAATTTCTTTTTTGTTTTTAACTTAAAATATAGCACTTATTTTCCAGCATTGTTAGCAGCTACATATTTCTACTTTCAACATTTTTTGTCTTCTGCATAAAAAGGATTTTCTTGCAACACATATGGTGAATGAGATGATGAAGAGATAATCTTGTTGCAGCTGGTCAGAAAATACAAACAAGAGCACATCATAGCAGTGAAACTTGCGTAATCAATATACAACACTCAAGAAATAAGCATACATCGGCTTACACAAATCCAATACAGCAATAGCTGTACTGGCCAGTAAAAGCTGTCTGACTAATGAAAATACAGGATTATATATACTGAACGGTTCTTGTAAAATAACTGGGCATTGCTTATCTGAGTCAGATACCCACAGAACGTGGAGAATTGGATGGTTACGGACTATCAGTCAGTAACTTTGCAGTGTGTCTAATCCCAGCCTGTTTTAGCCAATCCCCCTCCAGAAAAACTGATATGCAGCCATTTGAGATTATGAGCACTTTAATAGACTTAACAGTTTAATTACCAATTTTAAAAGGAGGAACACTTAAACTCAAAAAGGGCAAATTCAAAGCTTGTGCAGATTACAGGTGATGAAATCAAGAAGGGACTCCATAGATGCTTCTGTATAATTTGCATATAGATTAAACTTTTAAAAAGGAACAGTGACAGTACTGTTTTTGC
Organism: Oxyura jamaicensis; assembly: GCF_011077185.1. Taxonomy (NCBI): domain Eukaryota; kingdom Metazoa; phylum Chordata; class Aves; order Anseriformes; family Anatidae; genus Oxyura; species Oxyura jamaicensis. The sequence continues at coordinate 36,496,441 of NC_048926.1, forward strand.
TGTTGTTTTTCCCAATGCTGGATTTTATTTCCAGAGTAAAATAATAATCATGCCTATTTTGTAACTGTTGGCAGCATTCTTTTGAGATTTATCTCTTCGTAGCTCTTTACCTCTTGGGAATATACAGAGCTGCTAATTCCAAGCATTTTCCTAAAATAATTAGTCAGAGACAACAGAGAGCAATTCTTCTCTCCACCTTTTCTGGTAGCTGTTGTGATGGTTGCCTTACAAAGAGAGAGAGCCCAGTTTATTACCAATTGGTTCTGTTGTGGTCATGGTAACAGACAAAGGAGAAAAGCCATGGTTCGTTCAGTTTGTGTGCTATTTTCTGTTAACAAAAGGGAAAGAATTTTGTAGCTTTGCTGTACATTGGTTGGTTTGGTACTTTTCCTGTCAGTAACCTTAAGGACACTTTTCTTGGTACATTTCTGTATTGAACTCATGACAGCATCTGAAAAACAGGACTTGAAAACAAGTAGCAAGAATGATCAAAGTATGTTGAAAAGTGAAGATTTTTCTTCTAAGAGTCTGATCCTGAAAGACAGTGAATACCTAATGATTTGTAAGGTACCTGTCTTAATTTTAGCTGCTTTTATTACTGATATCTTTTTTTTTTTTCCCTTTCACCTGAATGAATCATATGTTTGTCTCATGCATAAATTTATCTGTATTGCAAGCTTTGATTTTTGTTCCATACTTGACAGTGCTTAAATCTGATTACTCAGAACCTGTTCCTGTAACTGGATCTGTGAAGGAACATCTTGTCCTTGTCCCCTTGGTAACAGTGCATCTCTGTGTGGCAAGGAGAGTTCATGTAAGTTCTTGGCTGGTAATGGGAATTTGCAGAGATTCAATGAACTGCCCCATATGGGTCCAGTCATAACAGGATTGGACTGCTGACAGCCATTTTTCTGGCCTGTAATAGAAAGGGATGGACAATGCAGTATGACTATAACAAATGAGATGGTGTTCGATGTCTGCCACGGGCCCCCTGGGTCACCTTAGTCATGTCATTTTCCCTTCAATGTTTCAATATCCCTAAAAGTGGATGTTAGTGCTTATGACCTTTGTAGAATCACTGGGAAAATGTGCTCTATTAGTATAGAAAAAACATATTTATATTCTTCAGAACACCTCAACAAAAAGTCAACCACAAAATTCCACAGGGGCACACCTGCTTCTGCTGTACTGCTAGTAACATTGTCGATATTATGGTAAGGATTTTCATGTACACTTGTTTTATGTGAGCTGGTACAGTTAAGGCAATAAACACACATTAAAACATGTCAGCTGTTGAATTAGCTGAGGAGTTAGTTGACCTATTCTGTAATCTACTGTAGGTATACATAAATCTGCATATCTGTGCACTAGAGCATAATAAAACAGCAAGGATTTTGCAAATTTCATAACCGGAGTCCTTGTATATGAAATAATTTTGCTAGAGTTTCTGAGTCTCAAGGAGCTAGGTATAGCTTGGTCTAGTACTAGTAAATGAAGTCAAACCTTCAATAAGTGGAGGTAAAATATATTTTAGAAAACAAACTCTAGGAGGGAAGAACTCATTTTTGAAAAGTGGATACCCACAGAGGATGTCAAAGGCTCCATATGGCCTCTCAAATTGGTATTTAGCACACTAGTGTTCATTTTATATACCCGCATGCTAATCTGAGCATCCTGATGGAGAATTTGGGTTTCTAACTAAAATTACCACACTCACAAATCGAGCCCCTGACAGTAGGCCTACCTACAAAATCTATTTAAATATTGTTTTAGTGTTTTAACGTTTGCTTCACAGATTTCATGGAAACTTGTTTTCTGATGCACATGCTGAGCTGTGAAATTGTGTTTTCTTTTTGTTAGTAAGGGAAGAGAGGGGATGGCACACAGGCATAAGTGAGAATACTTTAGAGACAAACACTCTAATGAAGAGTCCTTGAAAAGTTAGACAGCTGGGCACAGAGAGTTGATGCAACCATCTGGTTAATTCTTTGACAGTAATGTTCAAAGTAAGCAGCTTGTCATACTGATACAGCCTGTTACCTCTGCTGTTGTTATTACATGTAATTACAAACTGCATTGCTTTAGCTTTTGCGTAAAAAAATATGTATACCTTTCATTGAATGGTATTTTATAACTGAAAAAATATTCATACACATTACACAGTTGCATATCAAGAGAGGTTCACTTTTCCAAAGCCATTGTTGTAACAACTGTTCTCATTTGTACAGTACAGAACATTGGGCAAGTCTTTATGTTCAATGAAAAGAAACAAAATCCAAAATAATGAACATCCTTATTTCTTAGCATCTGATTACTTGTTCATTTTGGCTCAAATCATGAAAAAAATGTATAGGGATGGTTTTGAATAATAAGGGGTGGGGGGAGGGGAGGAAGCATAAGTAAAAAAACAATATGGAAATTCATGTAGTGTGTTTTTCTGTGTTACCAAACAAAAATGTTTACCAGAGTTGTTTGGAAACTTAAAGAAAATAAATCTTGAAAACTGGAAGGGAAAATGTCATTATATGTCCTTTGAGAAACCTTTATCTAAAAACAAATCAGAGGTCTTATTTTAGCTCGTTTCTTGCACTGAATTGCAGTTTTTGGGTGTGTGGGTTGGGAAATGTGATAAGGAAGAAAAAAGAATTCAGGGTGTTGGTTTATAACCTTCTAAGCTCTGCATCCCTCTCTTGCAGCAGTTTTAAGTCTATTTTTGATCCAAAAAGGAAAAGAGATTAAAACACTACTAAAGGATTTTTCCATCTATTGCATCTATTGACTTCTTTTTTTACTGTTCCTTTACTTTCCATGAACCTCCCCAGTCAGGATTATATAGGTACGTGAATGTAAATGTGGTAACACTTGACAGCTTGTCATTTTATATAATTTCTATTAAGAAGCAGTCTTACAAGACTTCAAGCCAAGTTGGGGATAAAAATTAAAAAGTGTTTTACACATGGAATGATTTCTGGATTTTGTTCTACTATGAAATTTAAAGATGGTGAGTAGAAGGCAGAGGTCTAATAGAAAATGCATATCATTATTTTTGAACCACTGAGAAAGTCTAGACAGTCTAATATTCTTTCCAGTCTCACCCTTTAGGGCACTGAAGATGGGCAGACTTCCTCAGCACTTACGTGATGTTCAGTGGAGATCTAGAAAAGCAGATGTGAAGTCCCCTTATGACTTTGCGTCATAAAATATTAATGAATATGAATGGCAATTTGTATAGATCTCTTACCAACCGGTTGCCCATAAGCACCCATTTGAAGATTTGAAGATTAATGATGTGGTCTTCTCGAAGAATAAACTTATAAACATAAATAATGAATTCTATTTTTACATAAATTCACTGCAGTCTCTTTCTGGGTGTTGGCATTTAGCTAGAGAATCCCCAGCTGTGTAGAACATGTGGACTTATAATGCCAGTTACTCACGGGATTTCTGACGTCTGGGAGTGAAGCCCACAGTGGAAACACAATGGGTAATACAACAAGGTAGGTGAGCTGCTTGCGTGGGGTGTCAGGCCAGGCCAGGCTGAGTGGCTGGTCCTCATCCTCTTCATTCTGTAAGAAAGACTGCAGTGAGCAGTGTTGAAGTGGATAAATGAGGCTAGGGATTGTTTAAATTGAGGTCCTTAGGACTGCACTGTATTTCGGTAAGGACCCATGGGGTCCAAAAACATCACATTAGCACCACACCTTCCTAGTAACATTAGCTAGCATACAGTCAGATGGTTTTGGTCAGGCTATGTGGTAATCTTTCCAGAACAGGCTGCCTGAGGGTGTCTGACTGCAGCTGTGCCAACAGTCATGCTGGTCCCTAGGATGCAGGGAGCACTGTCACACCTTCTCCCTGGAGGGGAACAACACTCTCCTTGTCCCTCTGATACGTTATTTCATCTCCCTACAGGCTCTCCCCTGGGTTATGGCCTTGTCTCCTCAGAGATCTAAACCAGTCTGGACTGCCCCAAGCCTGACCAAATAGATTGAGATTTGTATATGTATGGCGGTACACACACATAGATACACTCATATATGCATACAAAATATATATATGTGAATATAAATATATGTACATATATATGTGTGTATGTATACATGTATATATATACATGTATACATACACATATATATAACTTTTTAAGCTCTTGTGAGTAACTTTAAACATTACTTTTCAAGAAATATATGCATGTATTCCCTTGTTGAAAGGACCATAGGACAATTCAGGCTGGCAGGGACCTGGGGAACAACCCTGGTCGGGCTGCTCAGACTTTTGCCCAGGTGGGATTTGAACCCCACCCCAGAGGTGAAATCACTTGACATTTCTGGGCTCTGGCTCCACAGCTGAGCTGTCCAGGTGAGGAAAAGTCTTCTTCTCATCTCCATTCTGAGCCTCTTGTGTTTAGACCTGCCACAACACTGCAGTCTTCTTCACAGCTTGGTGATATAACTAAAAGGAAACTCATTCCTCTTTTACTTCAGTAGCTGATTTAAAAATCAATCTTTAATATCCTTTTATATGGAAGATCTTCACCTATCAACTCTATTACAGAGTTTATGTATAGTGACCTTTTCCCCTCACAGAAAACATTCCAGCTGCCACACACTTCTCTTTCCCTAGCTTGCCTCTGCCAACAAAATGGAGCCCTTTAGACTGGCACAGAAAGAAAGCAAAGTAAGCATATTTCAGTCTTTTGGGTCTGTGTATAAAAACAACCTTTTAGCTTTTATCACAGGTAGGCAATGTCTCCAGAATTGCACATGGATCATCACAGAATACGGCAAAAGTAAAAAAAAAAAATGGCCTAAATATGTCTGCCAGACAGATGTGTGTAATGCAAATCCTATTCAGCCTCTGGAAAGATTTTCCTAGAATGCTCCGTGAAAGGTAAAGAAGCAGCCTCCCCCCTCCTCCACCCCACACCCCCCAAAAAAAAAAAAAAAAAAAAAAAAAAAAAAAAAAGTAGCGTGGGGAATAAATAAGAGGAGTTAGAGATTTGGGCACACCTATTTTGCTACGATCTCATTGGCATCATGGAGATGTGGTGGGACGGCTCCCATGACTGAAGTTGGTATAGAAGGTTACAGGCTCCTAAGGAAGGACAGGCAGGGGAGATGAGGAGCAGCTGGAGTGCTTGGAGCTCTGCCTGGGGATGGGTGAGGAGCTGACAGAGCTTGGGGGTCCGGATTAAAGGGAGGGCAGGGACAAGTGACATTATAGTGGAGGTCTGCTACAGGCTACCTGATCAGGAAGACCAAGTAAATGAGGCCCTCTACAGGAAGAGAGAAGCAGCCTCACATTCACAAGACCTGGTACTCATGGGGGACTTCAACTACCCTGCTATCTGTTGGAGGGACAGTACAGGAGGGAACAGGCAACCCAGGAGGTTCCAGGAATGCATTGATGATAAATTCTTTCTCCAAGTGGTAGAGTATCCAATAAGGAGAGGAGTTATGCTGGACCTTGTTCTTACCAACAAGGAGGGGCTGGTGGGGAATACAAAACTCAAGGGCAGCCTTGGCTACAGTGACCATGAAATGGTGGAGTTCAAGATCCTGAGGACAGAGAGCAGGGTGTACAACAGGCTCACTAGCCTGGATTTAAATAAACAGACTTTGTTTTCTTCAAGGATCTGCCTGGTGGAGTATGATAGGATAAAGCTGTGGAAGGAAAGGGAGCCCAAGAAAGGTAGTTAATATTCAAGGATCACCTCCTCCAAGCTCAGGAGCAATGCATCACAATGAAGAGGAAGTCAGGCAGAAATGCCAGGAGGTGTGCATTGATGGACAATGAGCTCCTGGCCAAACTCATAAGGAGGCCTACAGAGAGTGGAATCAAGGACAGATAGCCTGGGAGGAATACAGAGAAATCATATGAGCAGCCAGGGATCAGGTTAGGAAAGCTAAAGCCCTGATAGAATTATATATGGCCAGGAACATCAAGAGCAACAAGAAAGGCTTCTACATGTATGTCAGTAATAAAAAGGAAGGCTAGAGAAAATGTCTACCCTCTCTGGAAGGAAATAGGAGATCTGGTCACCTGGGACATGGGAAAGACTGAGGTACTCAGTGACTTTTTGCCTCAGTCTTCACCAGCAAGTGCTGTAGCCACACAGCCCAAGTCACCGAAGGCAAAGGCAGGGACTGGGAGAATAAAGAACTGCCCACTGTGGGAGATCACATCATCTACCTGGACTTATGAAAAGCATTTGACACTGTCCTGCATGACATCCTTGTCTCTAAATTACAGAAACATGGATTTGATGAATGGACCACTTGGTGGTTAAGGAATTGCCGTGATGGTTGCACTCAAAGAGTTGCAGTCAGTGGCTCAATGTCCAAGTGGAGACCAGTGAAAACTGGTGTTCTGAAGGGGTTTGTAGTGGGACTAACACTGTTTAACATCTTTGTTGGTGACATGGACAGTGCAATTCCGTGCACCCTCAGCAAGTTTGCTGATGACACCATGCTGTACCCCTGGTGATGACACCAGCAGCTGAAATGCTGGCAGGAAGGCATGCCATCCAGAGGGACCTTGACAGGCTTGAGAGGCGGCCCTAGGCAAACCTCATTAAGTTCAAGGCCAGGTGCAAGGTCATGTACATAGGTCTGGGCAATCCCAAGTACAAATTTGGGCTGGGCAGAGAATGGGTTAATAGCAACCCTGAGGAGAAGGACCTGGGGGTGTTGGTTGATGAGAAGCTCAACCTGAACCAGCAATGTGCGCTTGCAGGCCAGAAAGCCAGCTGTATCCTGGGCTGTGTCAAAAGAAGCATGGCCAGTGGGTCAAGGTAATTCTTCTCCTCTGCACTGCTTCATGAGATCCCACCTGGAATATTTTTCTGTGGTCTCCTCTGAGTCCAGAGGAGAGCCATGAGGATGACCAGAGGGATGGATCATCCTCCTGGAAGACACATTGCGAGTGCTGGGGTTGTTCAGTCTGAGATGAGAAACCTTGGGGAGACCTTATAGCAGCCTTCCAGCACCTAAAGGGGGCCCACAAAAAGCTGGGGAGGGACTCTTTGTAAGGGAGTGGAGTGATAAGACAAGGAGTAATGGCTTTAAACTGAAAGAGGGTAGATTTTGACTGGATGTTAAGAGGAAATTCTTCACTCAGAGGGCAATGAGGCACTGGAAGAGGTTGCCCAGAGAAACTGTGGATGCCCCATCCCTGGAAGTGTTCAAGGCCAGGCTGGATGGGGCTTTGGGCATCCTGGTCTAGTTTGTGGTGTTTCTGCCTGAGAAATCAGTCCTTTCTGCAATGGACTTATTACTCTTCCCATCGATGGTGAGATATTGCCCTATCTTAACATTGCTTACATAAGCCTTATGACAAATGCTATAAAAAGCAGTCATTTAAACGACCACATCAGTTACTTTTATGAGCAAAAGAATTGTTGGTGAAATGTCACCATATGTTGGTATTGTTCATAACATTTTCTACTTATTGCTTATTTTGGTTGAAGATCCAGTCTTAATTATTCAACAAATAATTGTTGAATATTGTTCAACTCCTCAATTGCCATGAAGTGATCAGAACCTAGACAAGCAAGCCCAGCTGTTACCTTAGGCTCTCCTGCCACGGAGATGTAGGACTATGTCACCTGAGATAGGTGTACTGAAGTAAGCTCCTGTTTTCCTCTTGACACATTGACAGACTGTAGCTATTTTGAGGATTATATGTTGTTGTTGACAGAATACTGGGTTTTGTTAAGCCCGATATGCTGTGAAACTCTCAACTTTTGTGATTCTAAGATGACAGTAAAGTGACTAGGTCATAACTGCTATTGTTGTTAAAATATTTTTAAAACACATGTAGACACAATTTGTCACACTCCACACAACACTTAAGAGGCTCCTGAGCAGTTAAGAGGCTAGCCTTTGCCTTTAGCGTTCAGCTCTGTACCAAAGCAGGCAGATGATCTGTACCTCACAGCTATAACCTATTGAATCCTGACTTTTGGGGGACTATGTTGGTGCAGTAGTTTGTGTGGTTACTTCCTAAAATACAAATCCATTCCTTTTCCATTTTGGTAGATGCTCGCATGGTGGGAAAATCTGACTGAGCTGGATGCTCAGCTTTGAAATATGATGATTGAGGTAAAATCTGAACACAAAAGGACCAATTGAAGGGTTGCCTAGGTAACTTTTTCAGAGTGGCCTGTGTATAATTCAAGCAGCAGACTCAGCAGGAATAAAGCTCCATAAACAACTGCTTCATAAAGAGTACCAAAGGACAAAGTATATTCTGAAATTGTCATCTTTAGATAATAGCCATGTTTAACTACCATATTTAATTATTACAAAATCTTTATGATAGTCTGAGTTTGCACATGAGTGTGTACAATCTTTGTGCAGTACTGGTGCACACATTATTTCAGCACTGGTCCTCATTCTGGTCTTGCGCCTGTGTCAGACAGCATTGCTGTAGCATGAGCGCAAAGGCAATATGAGTGGCAGTAGCAAATCAGCACAAAGAATTACATCTGGAGGTCTGCCAGATGTGTCCTGGGGAATCTAGTTCCATCTGTCTAAGACCTTTTCACCTTCAGGTTGTACTGCCTCATCCATCTCCCTGTGATAACTACACTCAAAATATATACCCAAACTTGAGTTCACAGTGCAGTAGGCAAAACCATTTTCCTTGCTACTGTAGCTCCAGGATGGATGAAAGATGTTACAGAATGGATCTCCACTTCCTATTTCATAAATCAGAGTCAGCATCTGATTTTCAAATGCTGACTTTCCAAAAATCAGTAGAAGTAAGGATGTTAAACACAGTTGTAGATCTAGCTTGCATGAATTTCAAAGCAATGTTGAACTTCTTCAATGAGGCTGAAGAAATGAAAAGGAAAGAATTTTCACAGCTATAAAACCATACTAATGTGGGTGTTGTGCTCTGGACTAAGCTGAGATACAAAATGACTTAGCACAGATTTATGCTGGAGATTGAGTGCACTGTCTGTGGTTTCAGCCTATCTGCAATGTACATACTCAGTATGCATACTTGCTGTTTGTACGAACTGATACTGAAGAAATATTTTTGATTTCTTTTAATCTGTGTGATAAAAACTCAACACTTGCAAGGTTACATACAATTCTATTCTACAATGCCAAGAAGAAATACGTAATGATATTCATAGTGGGGTTCAACTACCTACAAACAGACATGTTGGTGCCATTTGAGGCACCTTCTGACATTTCACTTGACCTCCTGGTACATAATCAGAAATGCAGAATATTCTGCTGGTTTATAACATACATGCCACCACACTGATAATAAGTTATTTGGGGTAGGTGGGAGAGGATAAAGTAGTGTAAAATCTCTACAGTTTTCTATACTATGGCAAGAGTGAGTGGGCCAAGAGGATAGAAACAGGCACACTAAGTCATACACAGAGACCATTTAGATCAGTATCTTGCTTCTGGCAATAGTCAGACATGGGTACTCACAGAAGAAACATTGGAATGTGTCATACATTTTCATCGTTCTTGAATTAAAGGTTTAGCCAGAAGCTGCATTACATCTTAATTTGTAATAGCTGTTAAGAGTTTCCATGAAATTCTCATTAGCTTTCATAATTATTTACACTCTTTATTTACTGTATACTATTTCATTTTTTCTTGCTTGTGCTTGGGACTGTCTTTTTGTTACATATACCTTTGTAATGCTGAATATATGTATACTCATGCCTAGATGGGATAGATGCACTACTCTAATGCATATTAATCAATAACAACTAAATTAATTCTCTAATAGGTAAATGATCCCTTGCATGTCCTACCAGCACTAGTAGAGAACATCTGCAAATAACAAAAAAATATTGTTTTGATTCCTTATTTTGAAGAAATTAGAAAAGAACTGTCATTTTGTTTTGTTGTTTTTCATGTATCCGTAACAAACATTCTTTTGATATTTTCTTTTAAATGCAAACATTCTTTTGATATTTTCTTTTAAATGAACATACATATATGCAGAATGTTATTCTTGCCACTTTAATTTTTCTTCTATGTAACTCATGACAAACAATGAAGAGTGTACCAAATCTCCTGAATTTGCATCTTTCACTCATCCTTCACCCAACAATATCTGTCCAATTAGTTGTTTGTAATCCTACATACAAAATCTCTTACTGGTTTGCTCAGGACTGATCTGATGACTTCTAATCTCTCTGGAAAATCTTTCCAGAGTCAGGAAGATACAGTGTGTTTCACTTCATATAAACAGCACCAACATATGGTGACCTTTCATCAATAACTATTTTGTTTATAAACAACAACTTATAGCAAACTCCATCTGCCAAAGTCAGAGTGTAGTCACTGCTTTTAGCAAACATCAGAAAATTATTGTTTCCTTGGATGCTCGCACTCAAAATATATTATCTTAGTAAAAACAGTTGCTTAGCTGGCACAATATCAGATGAATGCAGTTTTAAAGGTTGTTTTTAACTGATGTTAGTAAAACATGGAAAAGTACAAGTACAAGTACAAGTACAAGTACAATGAACCACCTTAAACTTTTCTGAAGTACTGAAACTGCCACCATTTACCAAGTAGTCCATATCTTCTAAAAAATAGAGCATATGAATTGCAAATACTATAGTCTGAGGATTATTCTGTTAGCCAAACAGAACTGCAGAGCTGAGCTATACATTCGCATGATTGTACATTCCTTGTGCATTTTGACTTATGATGTTTTTACTCAACAAAAAAATAGCATCAGGACTCCAATAGAAAGAAAACTTCAGACAAGCACTATTTACAGTTCAATTTCCTCATGCCAAAATATAGATATTGTACCACCTATAAAAATGCAATTTATTTCTTTGCCTGGTAGTGCTGCAAAGGACTGTTTATTTTATTTATTTATTTATTTTCCTTGGGAGTGAGGAGCTTTGTACAACCAAACTCCTTACAATGAGTGAATCAACAAAAAATTGTGAAGTCTCAAAATGTTACCTATCTTAGATGCAAGTACTGATTTTCAGTATTTTTTATTTTTATTTTCTTAGCATAGCAAACATCATACTCATTTGCTTCATTAGACAGGCAGAGGACAAAGGCTACTGTCAATTGTGGAACAGACTCAAGTCTCTGCTTCAAGATTCCTTTGTTTTGATTGGATTGATCATTTATCTTATGTTACATCTTATTTGGAAAAATATGGGAAAAAATGTGAGATATTTAAGCTAGCATGGCAGTGTGCAATTTCTGAGGAGCAGCTAAGACAGAAAGCAATGTCTTTCCTCCCCCATTCTGGAGTAAAATTCAAGTAGGGAGTAAAATTAAATCCCCAAGCTTCTCAAATGTGTATAGTATATATGGACCCTAATTTTAGTGCAGCTAATTTTTATTAATCCTCTCTGCACTGTGAACTTACTGAAAATATCTACCCTTTGAGTGGAGGCTGTGGGAAGGAGCAAGACAGAGGCAGGTATTTGCTCCAGATTCTGTTATTGCTGCCTCTGTCCTCTTGGGCTCTTGTGCAAATAGCTGAAAGCATGGTTCCCAGAGCCTATGTGCAGTTTTTATGTCCATGCTACTGCATCTCTTAGGGAAATTGAAAAGAAATAGACTATTTGTAATAGCCAAAAGTCAGCCCAGCAGTTGAAGTAACAGCTACAGTGCTATGGAGATGCAGATGAAGAATAAGCCTTTGTCATCATGCCATTTTTCCCTGTCCTGGTTTTCAAGTCAAAATGGCATAGTGAAATAAAATAAAATAAAATAAAATAAGATAAAATAAAATAAAATAAAAGGAATACAGAACTCAGTAGCCTTAGGAAAACAAAGAACAATCTGTTTCGATGGCAGCGCAATGCTCATTAAGTTACAAAAAGCTATATTGGCAAACAAGATGCAGGCATATATTTTAGGCTCAGAGTGGCAAATGAAAAGAGTTTTATGCACTGGAAAAACATATTTTTAATGATGAGACAAATTACCAGGCATGCTGGAATATATCACTGTCTTCCAAAAAGGCTGCTCTCATCTTCTCTACCCTCTCTCTCCAAAATGGAAACGTTTTATATAGCCCAAGAATGATAGTCTATGACAGAGAACGCACAGCTACTTAGATTCAGATCATGTTAATTTGATGCAAAGGGAATAAGGACTCCATGGCAGGGGAGTGCTGCCTCTGACAGAGGCTCTGTCCTAAAATGCTCTGCACTATGCTGCTGCTCTTTCCTGGGGAAAGCAAAATACAGTTTCTCAGGTAAGCAGTTTAGACACAATAAAAACAATTAATCAGCCATGGCATTTTCCTATTACATATTGGTTGCCCTATCTTTTCATGGAAAAGTTGTCTCTATCATGGTAGCATGTAAACATTTTCCAGAGAGGTTTCCATGGAAACAGGTAAAAGTGTGCGCATGTGTACATGTGTGCGTGTATATGTGCGTAGGTGGGAGGAAAAGGTGTTATCTTCAGCCTGGGAGCTATTTTTAGGAAAGCCACAGGTTTAAACAAGTGTGTCTGAGCACACTCAATCAAATGCTTGTTAAGAAGGTGGCAGTGGGTGGAGGGGAGGTAATTGGACTTCTCAAAAGGATCATTTCTCTGAAGGACACCCTATAAAACATTTAATGAGATACTGTCAGTGTCCTTTTCGTCTTCTTTCATTTTGTCACGTGCACTCAGTATCACTCTATGAAGTTTCATATAACAGAGTTTTCTCCTTTGTAGCAGCCTGCTAAAGGTTAAAAGAAAGAATGCAGCAAGTAGAACAAAATCCCCAAGGAAGATGGAATATCCAGCAGGAGGGAAGGCAATTTCTGGCTGCAATTGAAGCAGGAATGTCTTGCAGACTGTATAATGGAGGGAAGTATTGTTCCCTGCTATGCTGGTTAGGGCTGAGAAGGAGATCACAAACATCTGTCCTTCTCTGGGCCTGATCCTTTTTTATCAAAGTGTAGGAGATCTGTGGCTGTTTCCAATGGGAGTAGTATTATATGCGTATTGCTGTCTGGGACAAATGACTGTATTTCTGGGGACATTTTCAGGAAAGCCTTTTGAAATTTCTGCAGCTACAGCACAACAGAGTTCACCTTGCTGAGCAAAGGCTTGGGCTCACAAGAGGAGAATTGAGGTTCCTGGACAGCAGTGGAATAGGAGGAAAGGAATTAAGGGCCTGGGGAAAAGGGACAAGCAAGACTGTGGAGTTTGGAAGAGACAAATGAAACCACAACAACAACAAAAGGAAATGAAGTAAAATTCATTCATTTTGGTGCAGGAACGCTTGTGAAAATCATTAATGAATAGTGCCCTTGACTCTCTCTTGTGGAGTATTTCAGTCTTGTGCAATGAAAAAAGAAGGAAAGGAGGAAAGAATGAGAATCAAGAAAAAATCTGAAGATAAAAAGAGAAACCCTAAGGAAACCAGTAGAGACAGGGAAAAGTAATTAGTGGAACTTGGAGAGATATGTATTTTTAAAGAGCTGTTCAATTTACAAATATATGAATATTAAATAAAACATAAAATAAACTTTTTCCTTTTCTTGCAGTTTTAGCCTGAGACCTTCCTTACATAAGGATCCTCTGCTCAACCTCATGCTTTTAAAAGAATAGGAGTTTTATACGTAAGATGGATCTATTTGCCTATTCTCTTTGTAGTAGTGGAATGTATGATTTTTAATGAACTTTAAATCAATTTGGAGGTGTCCTATTGGATGCACTTGAGCTCCCAGCCTTGGTACAAAGAAGATCAAAGAAGCATAGTGAGGACCACAACATGGTGGTAAAAACTGCCTGTGTGAACTCTTGGTAAAAACAGGTGAAAGCAGCAGGCTTGTGATCTCCCAGCATGGACCATGTCCAGCGGATCCTACCTCCCTGCTTGTATGTGTGTCCACTTGTTGCCTCTGCTGGCCTGTTGCTTTGGGGATCTCCCAGTTAATGATGTAATGAGAATAAATCTACTCTTTGCATTTTAGCTGCAAGTCAGTGGTTATTCCCGCTGCCTGCCTGTGCTGACTCACACACCTGCTATGTGAAAACACCCATATCCCAGAACATAGTTTTCAGGACAATATTTTTTTCTCCAAAGGCGTATTTGCCTCTTGATTCTTCAAGATGGACAGAGTCTCTGATCTTTTCAGTTCTAAATTAATATCAATGGGACATAGAGTTACTAATGTTATTTTTTTAAGGAATTTATGAGTCTTTCTGAACAAACTTGTGGATCATGAAAGCATATCTTTGGACATATAAAATTGGAAAATTGGAGAGAATCAAGTTTTATACTGTATTTACAAATTCAGACAGCACATAACTTCTTTTTGCGTCAGGATTGGAAAAAAAATCACCTAAAACTCAAGCCACTAGATTGAATTTTCCTCCCAGACCAGAAGCAAATGCCATTCTCAGGGTGAAATGGTGATTACTTGTTCACAAAAGGATCAAAATTCAAGAGCATTTGTAGGTCAGGACTGAGCTGTAATGAGAGTGTTTTTGTGAAGGTATGAGAAGGAGTAACTATTGTGGAGGTCTAACAGGAATATTATCCTGAGCCTTCAACCCTGAACAAAGCTGCTCCTAGAATGGATACCATTGTCTTGAAGATACAGTGGTTCCCAGGCATATAGTCTCCGTATAGAGTTTGGAGAAGCTACAAAAAGCTCAGGAGGGCAATGACCAGTTTCCCCTCCTCTAATTCTAATCTTCGTCATAGAAGACGGTCTTGTGAATGCTGTTTGCATGGTTCTGCTGTTGTCTACACTTCTATAATCAGGGATAATCCTATTAGTGTCCATGAGGTCAATATACAAAGCAGAAAGAAACTGAAGAGTGTTGAATTTGTCCTTCTCTGTATTTTTCTCCTTGCTGTTTGTAGGGGCAATGAACAGCAACAAAAGCAGACAGAGAATTAAACATATTAGAAACAGGCAGATTTCACCTTTCAGCAAATTTTGGTTGAAAGTTTTCTAAGCACATTTTCCTTGGATGTCAGTAGGAGAAGATTAGTGTCTTGTTTTATTTTGCTTTCATCCCTCTTGACCTTTACTCCTCCTATTATCTGAATCTTTTTATTTTACCATTCTCCCTTTCTTTCTGTTCTAAAACTGCTTGTCTATGATCTGTTGTGTTTTGTTAGCTTTGAGTATCTCAGAGAAGCCAGTGTTAGCTTCAGGGTGATGCCACAGCTTGAGAAGGTGTACCAGGAAGCTGTGCACAAAAAGTTAGACAATAGATCGAGGAAGGTTCTCTGTACAGATGAGAACTGGCAGAGAATCTAACAGA
This sequence comes from Oxyura jamaicensis, assembly GCF_011077185.1. Taxonomy (NCBI): domain Eukaryota; kingdom Metazoa; phylum Chordata; class Aves; order Anseriformes; family Anatidae; genus Oxyura; species Oxyura jamaicensis. The sequence goes on from NC_048926.1 coordinate 36,511,683, forward strand.
GAAGTATGGTCCTAAATATCACCTATTTTTTTGTTACATACATATCATGGATGAGTAGACTATTTTTATTACAACTTTTCAAAAATACTGTTATATATTTTTAAATTACCAAATAGCTTCCAGCATATCAATAACTGGAACAGTTTGAGGTAGCAACAACTGTCAGGTTATCACTAGAAGAGGACAAAATTAGAAAGGCCACTGGGGAGGGAGCCAGCATGAGCCATCTCAAAATGTTATTAGGGGATTGCTATTTTTTGTTGTGACAGCAGACACCTAAAACCCTTTCTTTCAGACTGATGGACTTAGAACTGCAGAATCACTCCTCCATCAGTTGCAAGCCTCCCTGCTTGCTCCATCTTGTCATTTTGACAATGATAAACAATGGATCGGATCCCTCTTAAAATACAGCACAGCACATTTTCAGAATGTCCCAATACTTTCTTAAATTAACATAAAAGTTCCAAACCTTCCATCACTGAAAGTTTAAAATGTCTAAACGGAGATGGGAGGAACAGGAGGAAGACATTAATGAGTAATGTACTCCTACAATAATTTTCCTTTCTTATCCTGCAGTTTTTTGAGATTGAAAATACTGTCTTGAATGATGAGGCTGCTTGACCTTGCAGATTTCTGAACAAGCTCAGAAACCAATTCATTACAATGTAAAATGATAGCATATAGACATTGAAATATGATTGCTTAAGATTACTCTTCCCTCTTTGTTTTCACTGAACAATCTCAGTGAAAAAAAAAATGTGGCAGAGCTAGACCAGTTTCCTTCTTAAGCTACTGAGCTATTAAAGTCTATTAGAGTTATTGTACATCCGCAGACTGATTTACGTACATACTAGCAGGTTACACCGGGCTATGCTATCCTTTATTGAAATTTATGAAGTCATAAAACTACACTGCTTTGGATATTGTTACTTATTTTGCTGAAGCAAAAGAATTTTCCTCACCTTAAAATGATGAGTATTAAGGTGGAATGTATTTGGAGTGCTGAGATTTTTTATTTGGTAGATTTTACTCATTTATTTAAGGATAATGTTTTGTTGGTTTAACAAGGATCCTGTCAGTCTGGACAGCTTATATTATTAACAGAAAATGTGATTTAATGTCCTATTATGCTCTCCTCTTCTGTCAGACTCATTATCATTATTTGATTATATCAGAAACTAACCATCTCTTTTGATGGATCTTGATTCTCCATTTCTATTCCCAGGGACAAAAATTAACTGCAAACAGTGAATAATTAAAGCTATCTCCCTTATCTGGTGTACTAACACCAGCTGGCCATAATCACCTTGTCACTTCTCCACCTCTACCTTTGTAAAGCACTTTTCACAAAGATTCATCCTACTATGCATCACAATGTTCTTTCTCAGTCTTGCAGACAGAGGCACAAAATTGGACAACATATCCCTGATGTATATATGTTCCAGTCAAATTATACTCCTTGTGAGGGATGATAATGTTTAGAAAAGAGCCAACAGAAGTAAATTAATACTGCCACTTTTACACCAGTTTGATTTTTTTCCATTGCTTGCATAACCTTTAAAGGAAAGAATTTTACCTACAATGATGTTGCTCAAGTCATGAACAAGGCAAGATTGTCTCTGATGTGGACTAACAATTTTGTTAAATGAAAAACAAGTGAAAACAACAGAAATATTGAATACTAAGCCAGGGGCAATTCAAAACAAAACACAAAAATTGCCTTTTTTGCACAATTTTGCTGTATGCAAATGCAAGACAATTTATCCCATTTTTAGTAAGAGGAATACCTCTTAGAGACCTATTTATGGTATTATGGTATATTATGACCATATGGTATTATGGTATATTATGATCATATTATGGTATAGGTCTCTTTTCAGCTATCTCTTCTAGCAAAGTTCTTGTGTCAGAATAGCCTTAAGACAACTATACAAACAAAAGCATTATACAAGCTCCTATGTCAAGGACTATTTTTAACAAGATTTTCTTTATTTAAGTGGGTTTTGCTGCCCCAGTCTAAAAAAGCAGTGCCAAAGTTTAGCTAAATCAACTCACCATCATTTTTCCACTTGTTTGCCTGCTTGGCATGTAGGTTGGATTAATAACTTTTTACAAATATTAACAGTCATTAAAAAGGGGCCAGGGAGGACCTAATTTTGCAGTCAACTATACTTGAAAATTACAGCTTATTTATGAAAGAATCTAGTTCATTCATATAGCTATTTCAGTAGCCATGCAGGTGAAATATACACAGTTATGCAGTTACCTGATTATTATGTACAAAAAATATATATGCTAAAATAAGTCAATTTAAGAGTATAATTTATTCTTCTGTGGATTTTAACTGTATTCCAGAGAGTCAGAGAAATACTAGTACGCTCTATCTGTTGAAGTTAATTTTTAAAGTCTGAAAATAAAAGAAAAGAGAGTGGAAAAATTTGTGTACAGCTCCTGTTTGGCAACAACTTTTTGCAACTATACCATGAAGCTCAATGTGACAGGCTACTCTCTCAAGAGAACAGGCTCTGTGCAGTGTGATGTTAATCAGACAAGCAATTTCCATTAGCCTTATTTAGGCTGTGAACATTTTATCTGATAAGCAAAAATACATTTCCTGAAAGAATGTATCTTACATTACATTGAAGTGCAAGGGTCACAGTGGATATACGCACAAATAAACCTCCTTTTTTTTTTTTTTTTTTTTTTTTTTTTTTAATATATATATATGGCAAACCTTATTCTCATATATTGGGTTCACTAGCAAACAAAGATTAAGTGTATTGTCGATGGGTCCTATTAGCAACTTCTTGTAATTAAGACACATACTTTCAGTGAAAAGTACAATCAAGCATGCAAAATATTTGCCAATTTAAAAATAAAAAAGACACTAACCTCTTCTTCAACATTATGGGCAATTCCATTCTGCACTGGTCCTGAATCACTTGGTGGTGTTACTGCAACTTCTACTTTTGCACTTTTTTCTGTGGCATTATCCATAAATAACAAGAAAACAACAGAGCAGAATATTAAACAACAAATCTATTAGTGAAGCTGGTGTATTTAGTCCATGTAAATAATCAAAAGATTCTGATGGTGGAACAACACCTGCCTTAGGGAGACACTAAAATTCTGGCTTCCATTTTGCCTGCACAGATCTTGAATAAAATTATTATGAGTGGTGAGCTGGTGATTGAAGAAACTATTCTACTGGCAGTTCTGTTCTAAAAAAAAAAAAAAAAAAAAAAAAAAAAAGTCCCTGGCAATACTGCATGCTCTTTACTCATGCTATCACGCTAAACTTACTGAATATATCATGCTAAACTTACTGAATATAACACTTCAGGTAAAATGTGATGTATAGTATTCTACCCAGACATTAATGAATGCAGATGAAGGGATATATTCAGCAAGAGATAACTTTTATAACGCACTAATCTCTGCAATTCATAAAGCTACATCTGAACTATAATAATGTTCTTTCTTCTGCAAAAATGTGGGAAAAGCATAAACAGAATCCTATTGCCCGTGAGCAAAAGTCTTACAGGGATTGAAGGGATAAAATTGAGCCTTCAGTTTATGGCACTGAAATTATTCAAATTTATTCCTACTTTTTCTATCTTGGAATTCTCTAAACAGCAATCATCTCTTTTGGCATGTACTAGATAAAAATGTCAATGGCCAAAAATCCCTGGGACAATTTGAAGTTAAGAGGAATAGCAATAAGAAATGTCTGACTCAAGTTCAATGTTCCTTATGGTATGCTCTTATGCACATAAGTAAATACAGCTGTCAAGTTACATTACTGCTATCCTGAGATTCTTCTAAATTAAAAATCTGAGATAACAGCCACAGCAGAGTGCCAGACTATTTGTAATTATTTCAGTGCATGTGCATTGTCCCTTAACCCCATACCCAGCATTATAGTTTATTAGCAGAATGTCCCATTCAACTGCTTGATTCTGGAAGTAAATTTTATCTAAACATAGCACAAGGTCAGAAAAAGTATCATCTGAGAAAACGATTCAGCTTTCATCAGACACATTTGGATCTTGTTTTCTAATGCAGAGAATATGCCAAGGTAAAGTAGAGAAAAGAGGTCATAAGATGGATTTCTTTTTGGAATAGAAACTTTTGAAGTAAAAGACAAATACTTACCTTTAACGGCAAGCCATAATAAACTAATTTCTTACATTTAGCATAGATGGGCTTAAATGAATTTCAACAAATAGTAGATTCACAAATCAAATCTTAAATGTGAAATTTGTTTCTTTTTGTGACAAGGGTAATACTACGTAGAATATATATGATCCTAGAGCAGCGGCTCTTGAATTCTGAACAATCTGAAATCCCATCTATCTATAATATGGAAGCCATTTGTATGAAATTTCTGAAGCTTTTCATTTACCCAGTAGAAAACTTACACAGTTCCATGAGCTGTGAAGTGGTGAATGCTACTTCTTAAGATAGGTGAAATACGCATGCATGGCATGAATGCATGTATTCAGTACATAGACAGATTGGGCAAAGCACCATCAGGTAATGAGTTGGTAGTACTAAAAATTAGCTGTGGCTACCTCAAGCAAATTTTTTTTTTTTTTTTTTTTTTGGATGTTGGGGATGGTGTTTATCTTGCAGAACTGCTGAACAAACTGGATTTTGTTTAACAACATTGCACCAGGTCTGAACTAACTCAATTACTAACTCAATGCTGTTGTTCTCTGCTTATATAAGAATTTCAGTAACGTGGCCAGAGAGAAAGTACAGAGCATAATCCTGCATGTCTGTTTAGACCTATCAGTTGAACAGGTATATTACAGGGAAATACTACAGCACATTATGCCCCTGCATTAACCTTTCAAAAGTCAGTATATTTACTAAATTTTCACATGCAAACTGCAAATACGTTTTGCCTCATTGTCAGTTCAGCACTTGTCCAAAATCAGCATTATATTTATCTCTGCAGTAATTCTGGGAGGCTTTCTATACCAGACCTTCTCATCTTGCACTTAACTCCTATCCTGTCCTTGGGTTTCATACTCTTTTCTGAGGGGAATCAGAATATGCTTAGTAAGACAATAAAAATGAAGTAGGAGAAAATCACTTCTAAGGATTTTCAAGCAAATTTTAACAGTGAAAAAGGCCCTCAGGAACAAGTGATAAATCTACATGGCTGCACTCACCATGATTAGCAGCTCCATTCTGTCTTTCACTGTCCTCCACCTGGCACTTCTTTTTGGCAATCTTATGCAGAATTGAGGCCCTTTCCTTGAATTTTCCTAAAAGGAAGGAATGTCATTATTCAAATGCAGACATTTTGAGAGGCAAAGTTTTTTGCCACAAATTAGGATCCATAAACCAGTGCCAGCAATCCATTCCCATTCCTCCCCAAACAGAAAATATGTTATGAAACACTATCTTATTAATATTTTTTTCCTTCCAGTAGAAATAAGATTTTTTTTTTTTTTTTCTGAGAACTGTGCAAGAAAGAAGAAATGGAAAGCAAAAAACTATTTTCTTTTGAAGAAGCAGTCAGTAAAGTTCCTGTTACAAAAGTACTTCTGTACAATCTGAGACTAAACAGGAGATTAATACAGATGAATATTAACAAAAAATTAAAACAGTTTCAGGTCTCAGTCAGTAGTACAGTGTCACAGAATTTCAGATGAACCAATATATTGCATCAAGGTGACCTTTGTTAGCTTTGTCCATTTATACTCATTCATGCCACTGTAATTCAACACGTACTTCAGATGGGGAGAAAAGAGTCTTCGTAATAAAGGATTCCCATTCCAGCTTCTCAAAGGAAAATTTTCTTCTCACCCTTCTAGGTGTTTTTTGTCTCCCATGAGGTTAACCATGAAACTCATCATCTAGACTGTCTCCAGGGCAAATCATTACCCCCAAAGAGAAGTCCTGGGTCACTCTTTGTTGACCACTGAGTCCAAACACCACATTCAAACTAGGCAATGTCAAAGCTGGCAAATATTAAGTGAAAATAATTCATCCCTTCCTCTACTTTGGTTGAGCTTTCTATGTAAGGCCTCTTTGGGTGGTTTATGACAGTCTATCTGTTGTAGAAAGACACTGTATGTGCCCTGATATCTTGCAGCAAAGAGTGCAGGCTTAATGCCAAAAGATATTTCAACAGAATCACGATTGATTAACAATGGGAAGTACAGAGAAGTCACGAATGAACTCAGGTAGCTGGGTAGACTCACTGCTTCGAGATTAAAATTAAAGACACGCAAGAAAAAATAGCTGGTCAAGAAAGAAATTCTCTCTTCCCTTCTTGAAAATGGAAGCTTATCAGAAAAAATACCATCACAAGAAAATGTTTCAAATTCTTTCACCAATGCTTTCATATGTGCAGAAATGTATGCACAGTGCACAGGGACTTGCAGCTACTATTCATGTGGAAGTAGAACTAATGTGTCAACAGTAAATGACTTGGAAAGTAATAAAAATATCATAAAGGTTTAATAAGCAGTATTGTCCTTGCAGTATCCCCTATCTTTTCACAAGCACATCATGCTCAAAAATAAATAAATGAATAAATAAATGAGTCATTCACAACATATTGCAAAAGTTATCTTATTTGGTACATGGTATCTAAAGTAAAATTGCCTGCAGAAGGGTACTGAAGAGTAGAACACAATGCTAAATAGTAAGCCACTTTATTATTTCAGTGCACAGTGTCAATGGCAGAGGTTTTAATTAGATGTGGAATAAGAAACAAAGAGTTAAAGAAAAAAGAGAGAAAGAGAAATGAAGTTTATTGGGATATGAGATGATACAAAGAAAAAAAAAAAAGAAATAAAAGGAAAACCATATTTCTAAATATTTTAATCTGAAATGCTAAATCAAGCCAGCTCTTAACTTCATTTGAAAAACAAGGGCCATTTAAGAAGTGCTTCTCCAGATGCACTCATAGATTCTGAGAGGTGACTGCATAATTTTCATACAACACATATGTCAGTTTGCTACAGGATTTCTTGAGGTGTCAGACTCCAACTCATCTTTATATATCTGAAAATTTCGTCTGTGATATCCAAATACCCAGATATATTTTTTGCAAGCAGTGAAAATCATGGAACTGAGATTTTTTCTGAGAAACATCTGCGGAAACATCTATGTTTTCATCTACTTCAGGATTGTTTTAATTTAAGACTCAAAATTTAAACAGTATATTAAAGTGATGCAGACTGATGATACTGCAGTTTTTTTGTCTAAGACTGCTTGAAATAGTTCAGATTTTATTCTTTGTATTTTTTTTTATTTTTTTTTTTCTTTCTGAGAGAGAAACTTGAACAGAAAAGATCTCCACAGCTATTCACACTGTTTTAGATCAACTTAAATGAAGTTGTCCTTTTTATTTTTTTTCTTCACATTGTCAATCGTCTCTCATCTTTAGGAAGAATTTCCTACATTGACATTTGTAAGTCACACATCCACCAGTTCATTCAGGAGGCTGTTCCACAGTTATATGTCACTGTCATGGAAATTAACCTCACCACTTGAAATGGAAAGTGGTTTTTTTTTTGCTTATCTTTATTTCTCAGTATATAAAATCTTCAGCTTATATTGTTTTACATCATTACCTGCTGTTTGATTCATGCAGTGTAAGTAATAAAACAGTGTGAGGAAATGATTAAAGGACATAAAGTCAACTATCAAAAGTGCCATTGCAGGAAAGCAGTAATACTAGACTGCCTGAAGGCAGTGAGATGTTAAAGAAAGCAGAGCTATGGCTCCTCCTTCCTTTTCCCTGCCCTTTTTTTCTATCAGGTCCAAATAAACCAAATCAGAACTTCTTCAGCAAAGGGGAATCACAGACCCACCAAGAACCCAGAACCAAGATACTCCTAAGTTATTCAAATTTACAGAAAGCCTAAAATATTTCATCTCAGGCTTACATGCTCTCTTGTGCTTTTTTTTCTCATCTTTTGGTGGCATTACTAAATGAACCCATAGGAATTTTATGCTACTCTTCTTAATTTTTGGAGAAGCTAGAAGCTTTTGCTTCCTCTTTAACAGCCCTGCGTGCTATGGGTTTTACTACCTAAGCATAATTTTTACAACTGGTATCATAAGAGTGTAAATCAATGGCAGTGTTTAATTTTATAGACCCAAAATAGGATAATAGCTATAGAAAATTCTTAATTAATCTAGATTTGTTGAACTCGGACAGACATTGCTGTTCTTTTAAGTTTAAAAAGCATGACCCAGAAGGTACATCAGATCAAGGCCGGGTGATTAGGAAAGAAGGTAACTTAATTTTCTTATATTTGAATGCATGCAAACAAATCAGTATTGTATAATAAACATACACTTTCATCTGCATGAGTATATCCAGCCAGCCAAGATTCCTTTCCTGATCATGGACATGTTAAAAATGCAATCATTTGACTACGATCTAAATTATGGGCTACAGTTTTCTAGGGTCAGAATCCTCTGATTTTAAAGAAGAGTAATTTATCTTCAGAAATATAGTGGTTTAAAAAATGTAAGACTTTATCATTTGTCTATTTCTCAGTCTCCATCTCAATCTTTTCAGTCTCAGATCAAATGCAAATTACTACACATATGCACCATCAACCTATAGCTGAGTTTTCATAAAATGCCAAATCTGTGGCTGTTGAAGAGTCTGAACTGCTCCTACCAGTCCGTCTGGTGGAACGCAACTGAGGGGCTGCAACCGATCAATTTTAGAAATTTGCTTCATGCACTTCCTGCTTAAACTGTAAAATGCTGCAGAAATGCTACATGAAAATATGTGCAGTTTTGTCATGTTGTAGGCTGTTGGTGGAGGTTACCTGACACAGGATTAATGTGAGGTTCTTTTCCCATCTGGTAGGGTATATTTTCTCTCTGATTTGGACCTGATTAATCAGCAATTAATCTAGAACAATTTGGGAGGATGAAAATCATTTGCCTGTTGATTAATCAGCAATTAATCTAAAGTCAGTTTCTGACCAAACAATACAGATCAGTTTCTAAGACCTGGAGCACAAAAGCCACCAGTGGCCTTTAGGCTGTATCTGGTATTGTCACTTAACTGTCACAGTTTGTCTCTGCTTATGCTGATGCAGCAGCAGAAATATATGTGCCCGTGCTTCTCCATCAAAGGAATGAAAGATCTGCTGTCTACTTCCATTCAGGTATGGATGGGAGCCCAAGGATAAGGATGTACAGCATTAGAAAAAAAAAAAAAAATGTTACTGTGGCTGTCTAACTTACTGTGGAAGATGTAAAAAACTCAGTCAAAAAAAAAAAAAAAAGGGAAAAGAAGAAGAGAAAAGGATAATGAAAACACATGAATAAGTGTAATGTGGAGTGATAAGGATTATACATTTGAATATCCAAATAGAGAGTTGAAAATATAGCACATTTTGATCTAAATATAGTTTCCGGGATCAACTTTTCATTATTGCTTTATGAAATACATATGAAAATGATTATGAAAGTTGTATTCAAAAAGCTAAACTGTATTGTAGACTTGTAGACAAAGCATACATAACTTGTAGACAAAGAGTTTCCTTCCTTCTTTTTGTTACTGGAAAATTTTTACTACTGGATTTTAGCTACTGCTACAGTATGGTCTTTGATTATTTATTCATGAGGAGTGTTTTCTGAGGTGACATTGAATATTATTAACATTACTTCAGCATAGGCGCAGCGATAATATATGTATATATTGTATATAGCATACTTGCATGGATATTTTCCCATTAATAGATATTTTTAACTACCATTACAGTATTTATAAAAACCTGAAGACTACTAATGCAGCAATTGTTTTTGAAATGGTAGGTTTTGCACTTTGGAATAAAATATAAGAACCTTAACATATCCGGTTCTGAGGCTAGAATGAGAAAGGACATTTGCAGCTTGAATGTAAAAAACACGGAGATGAGATGTGCTGCAAAAGCTTTAGTTCTGGTAGACTTACTTATCTGAATGGGCTTGGTTAAAGACTCATTTCAGGTGCTTCAGAAGTGTATTTAAACAACACATACATCAAGGTTTTCTGGGTAAAATCTCATCTCAAGCATCTTCTCCTATATTACTACCACTTCTGTGAGTCAGACAATGAATCTGGTGGTGCTCCCAGGCTTCCCTACAAGCTGGTGGTCATGCTTGCTCCATCATCTTACAATATCAGGCACAAAGGTGGAAGGAACCATCCTTCCATAGCTGGCCCCAGAATAGTAGGTATATGTGATTATAAGCAACACAAATAAAAAATGAGTCGGAAGTTATGTTTTTGTTTGTTTGTGCTTGATTGTTTGTTGGTTGTTTTTCCATGAGAAATGGCCAGAAGGCATATAATGAAGGTTTTATTAAAACATTTACAAGGTTTAAAGGTATTAAAACCTTCAACAAGATCAATCTAAACAATAACCTAGAGCATGTCTGTATTCATAAATATAGAGAATATAAGCTATTCACCTTATATTTCCAGAATTAAAAATAAGTAGGAATGGCCAGTTAAACTACAAACCTCAAGCTTATCTCCATAGTCAACCACACCACTGAGTACTAAACTGAGCACATATGAAAACATCTGTCTAGCACTTTAGTCAGACAGCTCGACAATGAGCCTTGATCTTATAGATATTCAGGTCTCAGGTCTGGGAAACTTTCGAATTACAGAAGTGCTGGCTGCACTTGGACTGAAAATGTGGTGTAACTGTGCTCCTGAATTAATACAATAAACTTCAATGCTTTAGAATCAGCAGAAAAGTTCCCTGAGATATTGAGCCCTGATTCAGACCCTAATCACTTCCTTCTTGTATTGTTAGAACCAGGATTTTAAATTGAATACTTATTGCAATTAAGCATACAATTAATACTCCATGAACAGTCATGCCTAGTTTTTAAAATTCATTCCTTACTTTTGAATAATACAACAAACTGAAGTCACTTAATAATTGTTCTCAAACTGAGTGATTTGAACATCCATAAATTACCTTCTTGAATGCATTGTAAAACATGACATAAAATAAGTATTCACAATCTACTTTATATTGTGCCGTATAAATTATGAGTGTGGTTTTGCATGTATATTCTTCTTTAATAAAAACATTCTGTTGTTTTTCCTTATCTGAAAGTAGCAAAGCTGAAATGATGAAAATAAAAACCTGAAAAAAGAGCCATAACCGATCACACTGCCAATGAAGTCATGCAAAAAGGAGTCATTCCATAATGGACAAATTGAAAATAGGAACAAACAAACAAACAAACAAACAAAAAACAGAAAAGACACTTAAAGAAAGGCTTCAAAAAAAAGCTGATACAAACAATTCTAAAATATTTCTTACCTTCTTCAGTCATTGTGTCATAATATTTTAGGTTTCCATATGATCCAAGCTCTACAACATCACAGTAAAAGACACAAAGATAAGGAACCAGCAGACATTCAAGAAATGTACACGTTTTTGCATGTGCTTCATAAACTTCAACAGTGATGCAAAAAATTTTGCAGGACAGTGAAACATGGAGTACAGAAATGGAAGTGCCTTTCCCCCCCACCAGAAATTTCACAAGTCACTTGCTTTAGATGAGTAACTTGCTAGACTGAGATTTAGGAGAAGCACCGACTGAAATCTACTATTCAGCCTTTTCAAGGTGATTACCAGTTTGGTGTCTCCTTATTTGGGAATAACATAACAAACCTTGACAGGACTTTAGCAGCAGGAGCTTTGGAAGGTGAGCTTTTTTAACATGTCTCAGGACATACAATCAAATACTTACACATCCAAAACTTAATAAATTAAAAACATATAATCTCAGTAATTGTGCATAACACTGTCTCACATACATTGTTCTGATATCAGTGCAGACGCGGACTTGCTGTAGAGGGTTACTCAATTTAACCACTCTTGTCATTTGTGAGACCAGAAAAGATACATTTACTCACTTTACTGGGGGCTATGAGACCTAAATTCATTAACATTAGGAAGATCTCCATATGATTATAGTCTATCAGTTCAGAGAAAAGAATGGAATGCAGAGATCTCTAGGTCTTTAGGGCTATGCTTATTTTTCTGTGTGTTACAAACTTATACAAAATATATATTTTTTTCTCCAGTTGTTGCTTTATACCTCACTTTAGTGTGAAAATATATTTTTTCTTTTTTAAAAACACATATATCCACATATATTTGCATATGTAAAAATACAATATATTAATACTGGTCTCAACATTCTGTGTAACAGGACAGAGTAAAAATAAGAACATGGAACAATTTGTAAACAATTTGTTGAGGAATTTGTGGATGATTTCACTTGTTATTTTTTATGTAAAATGTTACAGTTGAGCTTCTGATCATCCAACCTTTGACAGAGTGTAATCATACAAAATGGTTATTTAAGTTTGATAGTAGTGTTTTCTTTGGAAATATTCTCTTTGTGTTTATGAATCTGTTTAAGCAATTAACTATACAAATGCTGGCCAATTATTTTGCTTTTAGCTGATGCACCTTGTGATCTTTCCGTGTTTTTCCACACAAGTGAATTTTAGTGCAGGTTTGGCCATTAATTCTTAATTGTAAAATAGTGATATTACATAAAACATATGCTTTAAAAGGCCTTAGTTTTTAATCTATTTGATGATTCTTAAATCTGCCAAAAAAACATTTCTACAACGCAGAGACAAAGAAAGCTTTATACTGTGTAACTAAAAAATGCATGCTATTATCAGTGTTAACTTTATAAATGAACTGTGATTGATTGTAAAGATTCTTTCATGGACTTGTTTTAACAAAACCAATTACAAATATTGGCACACTCCTGCTTGTACAATGTAGTCTCTTATTTGCACATAAGTAAACCCATTAGCACATGACATTACTCTAAGTCTCTGTTCAAGCAAAGAAAGATGTCATTTAGAGAGAGAAATTTACATATTGTTACATAATAGTATATAATGAATATACTATTTTGTAAAAAAAAAATCTTAATGTTGTAGCACAATCTTTGTAGCTACTTTTACATAAAGGAAGCTGTCCAACAATCTTGGTTTTAGCCCTAAAGATTTGAATTCCTTATCCTGGGAGAGCTCCCTATAACTTCAATGTGCATGTTGAACCATTTGGGACCACATGTGCTGTTTAATTCAGGCACCATGTCCCTACTACAGGGCCAGCAAGTTTGGTAATTTTATTCACATTGATCATTTTCTTGACATATCTATGGTCAGCTTTGCTAGAACCTGGGGTAAAGTGTCCACTGGAGGAGGAGGGTGGTAGTGGAAGACCGGCGCCAAAAGGAACCCAACAGTAACCACAGAAACGGGAGAACACACAGGAGACGACACTGCCAGAGAGGTACTGTTTAAACTCATGGAGAAAAAAGAGTGCAGGAGCACAGGTGAAGATGGACAAAGTTGAGAAGAAGGTTATACCATGGCAACAAAAAGAAAAATGAACAAAACCGATCGGAAGCATGAGGCCACAAATTTAATGGCTGAAACAGGAGAGGTTTCAGAAGAAGCCAACAGCAATAGTGAATTATGCTGCATCTCCAGAAGAAATAAAAGCAGCAGCAGAAAGGCAGGGCACCTGACATACTGACAATCTGTTTTAGGCCTGTCTGCTTCCCATCTAAAGTGAGAGATACAAGGCAAACAGGAGAGGAAAAAAGGAGGCTGATGTTGAGGAAAAAGAGAAAAGAAACAAACAGATATGCATGACAGTGCATGATGCTGACAATAGTTATAATCTAGGCAATATTCAACACACCAAGGATTAAACTAGGTTAGTTCTTGCAGTTAGCAAAATTATTTTCAGGAAAAAAAAAAAAAAAAAAAAAAAAAAAAAGTCTTGCTGGTGAGATTATGCTACTCAAAGCTTTTGTAGTCTTATATACAGAGAAGAACATTTTATACAACAGGCCACTGGCTGCAATGCACAACTATGATGCTGGAAACTGTCAGCTGCACATATCTGCATGAATTATTTTGTGGATTTCAATATTACTTGGGTCAGTGCTGTTCAGCAATACCTGACATCTGCCTCTATACAGTCTGCCTCTAATGTTCTGGTTTTTGTTACAAAATGTCCTGTTATAATAGGATTCTGTTCAATATGACTGTAAGTAAAATCAAACTCAATTGAAGTGCTTAAATTTTTTTTTTTTGGATTTGAAAATTTGTCAGCTTTTAAAATAAACTGATTTTAAATGGCCTTGGAAATCTGAAATACTGTGATAGAGCATGCTTGAAAAAAAAAAAAAATCCAACATTATTAAAATTTGATAAATCCAGTTTTGTCAACATGGTGTGTGGTTCCCACACAGAGGTCACAGCGGACAGACTGGCTGCCAGCCAGTACCAGCGTCCCCACTGGTCGCAGAAACAAAAAGGATGCCATGATGCAGCTTAACAGCTGATCCTCAACAGTGACAGAGACAATGAATTAATTTGTTGCCTTCTGCATATTTTTTACACCAGAAGAGAACAGAGGGCTCCTGGTAATCCTGTCTGACATTCCTGAAGGATTAGGACAAATTTGCCTTATTACCTACTGTTCTCTATTACATATGTAGTTGCCACAGAATATCAAAGTAAACAGAAAGAATAATATTGTTACTCAACAGTGCCACATTGATTGCAATTTCAAACAATATACCTAATTACTCACTTTATTTTCAATGTTCATAGGTACTGTCTGTGGTGAAATGCTAATTTCTGCCATAGACTCCCATGGAAGGAAAGTGCAGCCATTATTTCCAGAGCTCTCTCCTGTTACAAAGATCTCAGATACTGACAGCAGGTGTCCTTAGTAATGTCAGGAATGAACCTGGCCCAGAGATTCTCACAATACTCATATGACAAATATCTGCTTTAAGGTAACCGCCTAGAAGTGTGTACCCATGAAAAATATTGTTTTCAGACTCTCAAAACAAAGTAATGCATTGTGGGTATCTTAAAAAAGCACAAGATTTTCATTTGGCATAAAAATACATATTTGCATGGAAATGCATCTCACACTTCTTCTCAGTAATTAAAAAGCTTCTGAGTTGACATATCTTTTATTCAAAACAGAAGTGATAAAGAGAGGTCACTGAAGGTAACACCTGAATTTTTAGTGCAGCTCCACTGTTATGTGTTACTTCCAGAGTCACAAAGACATAAAAGCATAATACTTAATCAGCATCAGTGGCAGCTTGGCTTGGAAGGAATTATTAAGCATTCTGGAATGAACACATGGAGAGCATAGATTTTTTCTTGAATTTTCAAAACCAAGCCCACCAACCTATCAAAAGATTGAATATATAAAGACAAGAGAAGTGAAACAATAAAGTAAAGTCTCAAAACTGACAATGAAATTGAGAATGAGCTTGTAGTCAAGAACTGCAAATTCAAAGCAATCAAATAATTATGAAAACATTGTAAACATGAAACGTATTGGAGATATACTGGAGAAAAAAAGATAATTTTGTGGAAGAGGTTGCACATGTGATTCTGAAGGTCATCTGCTTCTTGACAGTCCTTCAGAAGAAGTAATGAAGATTTTAGTGTGGTCATGCACTCTCACTCTTCAGTGGCCTATTGCATGCAAGTGGGCACATGGAAAAGGCAAAAAGTGTATGAAATCAATATTTCACCAGTTTGAGCAGGCCATATCTTTTTATTTTAAGTAAGGAAAATACACAAAATTTCAGTAGGATACATAGTTTATGTCTGTTAAGACACAAACAAACAACAACAACAACAAAAACAGCGAAGTTTTGATTATCTCCTTCATGAAGACTTAAACCTGATGAGGATTCTCTTCTCTTTCAGAGTGGGTCAGAATGGACACAAGAGAAAACCAAGGAATCAGTGTCCCAGTGAGAGAAATTACAGGGGACCCACAACTAGTGATTAATGCTCCCTGTGTAATGCTACCTGTGTAATGCTACCATGCAGGATCTGAATGGTATTCACTGATGAGCTTCATGGATCATAGGCTTGTGGTGGGGTAGCTATGACACCTCAGTAGATGTTCTCCAGCAGATCCTGCTGCCACTGTTGGAAATACATGGACATCACTCCCCAGCACAGCTGGGGACACTACTCCCATGTCTCCAGCAGGTTTAAACCACATGGTTGGGCTAACACAGACTTTATCCGTTCTGTTTTATAAGTTGACCTACTCATTCTTGCTGAGTTGATATGGAAAGCTCTCCTACAAGCTGTCAGATGGAAAAGAGCTGTGACACTTGGCAGAGAAAGGATGATGACTGCAATAAGCTCATTGGCTGGCTGGATCTAAAAGAGGCTGTCTCTCTATTGTATTGCAAGCT
Organism: Oxyura jamaicensis; assembly: GCF_011077185.1. Taxonomy (NCBI): domain Eukaryota; kingdom Metazoa; phylum Chordata; class Aves; order Anseriformes; family Anatidae; genus Oxyura; species Oxyura jamaicensis. The sequence goes on from NC_048926.1 coordinate 36,527,973, forward strand.
GCAAATGGAGGAAATGAAGGCTGGGTTTATGACAATAGAGTTTTCCACTGAAGGCTGTAGGTTTACATTAGTGCTACTTAAATCAAAATATATTCCTACATATTTTGTGGGACAATAGCGAGAACAGAGGTCGAGACTGGGGGAGAAAGGGCATGGAAGAAGTCAGAATGAAAGTTCTTAATAGCAGTGTAGTTAATTATTCCTCTTTGACTACGCTGTTCCACGGTGAATAGAAACTTTGAATGAATAAATTAACAGCTTAATAGAAGGCCTACAGCTTTGGAAATAAATATGCTTTGTTTACTTTTTTATCCTCCAAGATAAGAATGAAGATAATTTTTGCTAATTCCATGTTTAGAAGTGATTTTAAGGGTGTCTTTTTTTTTTTTTTTTTTTTTTTTTTTTTCCTGACTGGACTATGTTTGTTTTTATCAAGTATTTTGCATTTATCATAATGATTTTCTAATTATATATGTTCTGAATGGATCTTCTAAATGGCCTCCTACAATAGACAACAGTAGTGGGTCTGACTGGCATGGAATTAACTTTCCCTGCAGCAGACCACATAGTGTGGCAAGAAGTGGGGAGGGGACACTACCAGGGTAGATGTCCTAAACCAACAAAAGGGATATTCTATACTATATGAGGTCACACCCAGCAATAAACGCTGGGCAAGGGGAAGTGTATTGGGTTTATGTGGCAAGGGTTTGGTAGAAGGGGGGCTACATAAGTGGCCTGTGTAAGCAGAGCCCAGCAGATGCCCCATGTCGGGTCAGAGCAAGCTCCGGCCAGCTCCAAAGGGACCTGCTGCTGGCAGAGCCAAGCCAAGAAGTGATGTTGATTGAGCCTCTGAGAGAGCAGATTGAAGAAAGGGGGAAAAAATGCTGTGCAACAGCAGTGGGGAGAAAGAGGAGTGAGAGCAAGTCCTGCAGCCCCCACCGTCAGTGCAGCAGGAGGGCAGGAGGTGCTCCAGGCAGGCAGCAGCAGTTCCCCTGCGGCCTGTGGAGAGGCCCCTGGTGGAGCAGGCTGTCCCCCTGCAGCCCATGGGTCCCACATGGAGCAGATCTCCACGCTGCAGCCCGTGGAGGAGCCCCCGGTGGAGCAGGTGGATGTGGCCTGGAGGAGGCTGCGGCCCATGGAGAGCCCCCGCAGGAGCAGGCCCCGGGCCGGAGCTGCAGCCCGTGGAGAGGAGCCCACGCAGGAGCAGGGGGTCTGGGGGAGCTGCCGCCCGTGGGGGACCCGTGCTGGAGCAGTTTGCTCGTGGGGGATGGACCCCGTGGTACGGAGCCGTGTGGGAGCAGGTCTTGAAGAGCTGCTGCCTGTGGGCAGCCCCCGCAGGCTCAGTTCGGGAAGGACGGCATCCGTGGGAGGGACCCCACGGGGAGCTGGGGCAGGGAGGGACCGTGAAGGAGCAGCGGAGAGAAAGTGATAAGAGACTGACTGCAGCTCCCATTCCTCTGCCCTGCTTGGGGGTAGGACATAGAAGACAGTTGATTGGATGAAGGTGTTCTTAGTTTCACTGCTCTAGCCTGCTAGTTATAGGCAATAAATTATATTAATCTCCTTTATGCCGAGTCTGTTTTGTCCATGACACTAACAAGTCCTCCACTAAACCATATCCCTAAGCTCTACATCTAAACGTCTTCTAAAGACCTCCAGGGATGGTGACTCAGCCACTTCCCTGGGCAGCCTATTCCAGTGACTAACAACCCGTTCAGTAAAGAAGTTCTTCCTAATATCCAACCTAAACCTCCCCTGGTGCAACTTTAGCCCATTCTCCCTCATCCTGTCACCAGGCACGTGGGAGAATAGACCAACCCCCACCTCGCTACAGCCGCCTTTCAGGTACCTGTAGAGTGCAATAAGGTCACCCTTAAGCCTCCTCCTCTGCAGGCTGAACAGTCCCAGCTCCCTCAGCTGCTTCTCATAAGACTTGTTCTCCAGACCCCTCACCAGTTTTATTGCCCTTTTCTGGACTCGCTCAAGTACCCTATCCCTATCTCAGACCCTTTCCACTGTATTTTCTCCCTTTTTTTCTTTGAGGAGGTAGAGTGAGAGATCAGTTGTGGTGGCGTTCAGCTGCCCAGCCGGGTAAAGCTGAACAAGAAGGAAAGGGGTGGCCCACACTATGAAGATGTCTATTCTCCCAAACAACCGCTACAGTCATTGAGGCCCGGCTTCCCAGGATGTTGCCAAGCATCGCTTGTGGATGAGAAGTAAAAAATATTTTTATTTCCCCTCTTTGCTTCTGCCCAGCCTTTGCTTGTCTTTTCCCTCTTTCTTTTCCCTGTAATGAAATTATCCTTCTCTTAACCTTGGAACCTTTTTTTTTCCATCATACTTCCCCCCTCTTCTTTTGAGGAGGAGGAGTGAAAGAGAAGTTGTGGTGGAGGAGTCTAGCTGCCCAGCAGGGTAAAATCACCACAGAAATTTCCTATCGGAAGGATTTTCTTCCCCTTTAAACCTTTCTGATATGGTTTCTAATTTGTGTTTACATTCATCATCATGTTTTACAGCATCTCCTTTCAATATTCACTTTTTTTTTTTTTTTTTTTTTTTTTTTTTTTTTTTAAGGCTGAATAGTTAGGCCAGAGGACTTAGAGAAATTCAATAATTATTTTTTCCCTAACTCTTCCTAACTTTTTCTAGTTCTCACAGTCTTGAGAATATTCAATTAGATAATCAGAGCCCCAGCTACAAACACAGAAAAAAGGCCAGTTCAAAAATTGTGCTAGATAACTTGTAGTGGCTATCCAACCCCTAAAGTTGAATCAACACTTGATTTAGTTTCATCAGCAATGGTAGATTAGGATCAAAGAACTCTCAACACTGAAAGCTTGTGAAAGATCTGGTGGAGATTAACATTGCAGGTATATAACGAGAGTCCTAATCTTTGGCAGACATAAAAAAAGATAATGCCTTTGTACATAGACTGAAGTAAAATGTACAAATCCCATCAATTAAAGGATATCAAACATTGTGAATTTTAAAAAGTATTATTTAAAAAAAAAAAAATCACTGAAACTCAGCTTAAATTTGACTCCCACCTTTTGTGTACTCCATATACCTCTTAAGGTTCTCATAGACTATTTATATCTCATGTAGGACAGACTGGGACTGCTGTAGGAGTTAGTTTGTATTATCACTGCAGTAGACAGAGTAGAGAAAACAGATGTTTCAAAAATCAAAAACATTTTTCTCCTACTGCCTCTAGATAATCTAAACTATGCAATTTATAAGTCAATGCTGTAGCCTACTTTTTTACCTGTGGGCTTTCAAGCTTTCAGTTCTTGAAAAATGGAAGCCTTGCCATTGAGCTGGTGCAGTGTTAAATACAAAGGGGTCTCTTTTGGATCCAAGTAATACATTAAATAATAATAACAGCATATATTTTAGAATTCTATCTTTCTGGATAATGCTAATACCAGTGTTACTTTATTAACACACCTAAGCAAATAAAGGAAATCATTTAAATGAAAATTATAAGGCAGAGACTCATGTTGATGCTTATATTTGACAGTTTATTGACCAGTAGGGAGAACATCGGGTAATAACTAAATTATGTAATGCTTTGTGTCTCTGGGCTCTAGAAGAAAATGTGGTTGCCTTCCATCTTGTCTGTAAATTGTAAGCTTCTGTTCCTGTTCTTTCTCCTTACGTGTCCTTACCCTGTTGTTTACTGTAGGTGTTTTTGCCCTGATAATAATCTTATTAAACTTGTCTGGTTTTATTATAATTAGTTTATCATAATTTTATCTAATTGCAATGTGAACAGAAACATAACAAAAATGTATACAATCATACTCATAGAGTTCTGGGCAGCTCAGGACAGTAACAACACCCAAAAGCAAGATCTGCTTGTTTCTTTGCTCTTAGTGCACCAGTTAAAAAGATTGAAAACACCCATTTCTTACAGACCATACTGTCTAGCAAATCTTATGGTACCAAAAGATTGTCAGAGGTGTCAGAGGACCCATGGGTTTTTAGTTGGTATGTGTTAAAGGGCAAGTATTTTTAAGGAGGTGACTAACACATAAGTAACAGACAAAAAAGTCGTGTAAATGCATATTATGTGTCAGACCCTGCTTTTGATATTTTTAAGTGACTATTTTTTTCATTTAACAAAAGCACGAAGTATCTTATTCCTGATGGCTTTGCTTCATTTCCTGTCTTCTTTCATTCATATGATATCTTTGTGGCACCTGCCAGCAAACTCACCAAGACATGTGCATGTGCAAGACATGCATTTTCTAGGACATAGAAACACCAAAGGACAACTGATAAACTGACAGCATTGACCCTGTCTGGGTCAAAGACAGTTCCCACTGACTTTGAAGGGGGTACTTCCTTCCAAATAATTTTCTAATATTCACGCAAATGGGAATTCTAAAATGTAGACATGAAGACTGCATTCTCTCAATGATATTGGGAGCTTTACCACTGATTCTGGTGACCAGATTTTACCCAGTAGCTGTGTGTACGGGCTCTGGTTGGGATGGAGTTACTTCTCCCCGCAGTGTTCCATATAATTGTGTGTTGCACTTGTAGCTAGAACAGCACTGGTATCACACCAGTGTCAGGTCTGTTGCTGAGCAATACTGGCAGAGCACCAAGACTCCCACCAAACCCCCACCCAGAGCCAGCAGGCTGGGGCTGGGCAAGAGATTAGGAAGGAACATCACCAGGGCAGCTGACCTAAACCAACCAAAGGGATATACCATACCACAGGGTGTCACACTCAACAATAAAAGGTGGGGAAGGGGAAGGAGAGGGGAGACTCTCATTACAAAGATGTCTATCGTCCCAAATAACAACTACATGTATTGAGGCCCTGCTTCCCAGGACGTGGCCAAACATCACTTGTTGACAGGAAGTAGAGAATATATATATATTTTCATTCTTTGCTTCTGAACAGGCTTTGCTTGATTTTTCCCTCTTTCTTTTCCCTTTAATTAAATTATCCTTATCTCAAACATTGAGCCTTTTTCCTTCCGTCATACTTTCTTCTCCCCCTCTTCTTTTGAGGAGGAAGAGTGAAGGAGAGGTTGTGGTGGAGTTTAGCTGCCCAGGAGGTAAAACCGCTGCACTGTAAGACCTGGCACTCTGGAGTGCTGGACACATACAACTCCAGATGCAATGAATTACCATTCCAGTTTTCAGCATGTCTGAGGAAGGGCAGCGTTTGCTTCCCTCGCAATCCAGTCAGAATGTCCAATCAACCTATTGAGGAGGAAGTAATCTGCCAAGTGCAAACCACCAAAGGAAGGCTTTCACTTTCCAACTCAATAGAAAGTCCCTCATAACCACTTTCATACCCTTATCTATACAGCCTATTCATGTTCTTTGTTGTTAATACTTTTTTTTTTAATAAGGAAATTCAGAGTTACAAATAAACTTAGAATAAAACCAATGCCATTAAGCATGGAATTGCATAGTCAGGCCAGCTGTACCCTGCTCTGGGATAACACTTGCATTTAAATATTCATGCCTTCCTTTCACACTCTGTAGGGAATCCCAGGAAGAAAATGCTTTCTGAAGAACAGAGCATCACTGGAAAATATCATGGGATGTGAGACAAGAATTTTGCCTGCAGCGAGCAGCTTGAGTAGATTCTAGTTTAAAGAATAAAACATGACATACAGAAATAAATTGTTGAGAAAACTAACATTTACCACAAAACAAACACAAGGGATACATTTCAGATTTTAGAAAATAAATTACAAAAGGCACCAGAAAATTTATGTTATTTAACTTTGCTACCAACACAGAAGAATGGTGATTTAAATGGTGATCTATGTTGCTTATCTTAGAAGTTCAGGCTGCTTATATGATTAGAATGTTTTACCAGTGTGGAAATAGTGACTTAATAAAAGTTGGGAAAACTTAGTTATTAAAAAGGAAAGAGAGACCAGTTCTTCAATTTTTAAGTAGCTTGAAATTCTGCCAGTTAAACTAGTACATAGTACTGCCTTGCTGCCTTCTCCTGTTTGTATTTTGAGACAGTTGAAGTTAAGAAGACCTGTCATTTATTGGTGTAGAGTTTGAAAAGCACACAACAAGCAGCTACATTTTGTCATTGAATTGCCCATTTTGAGAGAAATTTGTACAGGTTTCTTTGTACCCTAAGTTATGTATAATAAAAGCACATCCAATTTTTGATGCACACTGCTAGCTATAGACACATTCTGTGGAAGGGATAAAAGTTCCAAGCCTGCTCACCCTATTGTCACTAAAAGTGTAGCTATTGTCTTTAGGAAAAACAAGACCAACATTCCCAAAATATGACAAGAATGAATTGCATGTATGCTAAATGAACCCACTCACTCAAACAATTCAGACTTAAAAATTCCACTTGTTTGGTTGTAGGTACGGATTCAAAACAAACATTTAGATAAATCAGCTGAAACATAACTTCATAATAAAATTTGCTTTTTCAGACTAAGATTCTGTTTTCTCTATGCGAAAAGCCCATGTCTTTGTAGACAGCTCAAGTTACACAGCTGTTATATTGAGATTTATATCTTATGTGTGCTACATGGAAGTTTGTAATTTCAACTATCCATTTTTGGTTTGTAAATCTAAAGTAATATTTTGTGATTCCCTAGGGGAAACAGCTATTTCTTTCTCAACTTTCCAAGATATATCAACAGAGCTATCTAAGATAACATCTCTGTCTATTCAAATAGATTTGCCTTTAGCTGAACATAATTCATGCTTTCTACCTTACTTATGCTTTACCTTATGTGTGGGGAGTTCAGTTTGATGTTGGAAATATCTGTAAAAATACTCATCTTATCTACATTAACCATGCAACTTCAGGTGCCTGAAATAGGAACAGAATTTCTGTGGTCTCTACGTAGCTGAAGAGTAAATAAAAGGAAAAGGAGGCCTCACTGGAGAGTTCTGGTTCCTCAGTGCTAATGACTGAGCTGAGAACCATGCCACTGAAAACTGTATCCATCAATATGCTCTTGCAGCAAAGAAGGCCAACAGCATGCTGGGCTGCATTTGGTAGACCATTGTAGCATATTGAGGGAGGTCATCCTTCTCCTCTCCTCAGCACATGCAAGACATATCTGGGTGCCATTACTAGAATGAGTAACTTGGCTACAAAAATGATGAAAGGTTTGGAGCATCTCCCATATGAGGAGATGCTGGGGGAGCTTAGGCTGCTTAGCCTGGAGGAGACAAGGCTCAGAGAGAACTTATCTGTTTTATATCCAGGTACCTCCATATAAACTTGATGGGAGAGATGAAGGAACATGAACCAGACTCTTCTTGGAAGCACCCACTGAGAGTCAATTAGCACAAATTAAAAATAAGAACATTCCATTTTTATTTATTTATTTGTTTTACTATGATGGTGGTCAAACTAACAGGTAGCCCAGAAAGACTGCAGAATCGTCATCTGTGGAGATATTCAAAATGAATGGATTCAGTCCTGGGCAACCAGCTCTAGCTGATCTTTTTTTGAGCAGGGTGCTGGCCTAGAGGAATTCAGGAGGTCCCCTCCAAATAAAATGAAATAAAAAAGATTATGTTAAAGGTACCTGTATAAAGGGTATGAGCATCTGCCTTTGTAAGACAGAACACCCTCTATCTTCGTATCAGGCGGAGGCTCTACATGATGGAGAGAAAGGCAAGACACTAGATTATAACTAACAACTATTAATTTGTTTGTGAGCCTGGCAGGGAGCCCCCATCTTCTCTGGCAGATGTCCCTCGCAAACGTTTCAGCCTTCAGCAGAAGAGAAAGCCAGAAAGCTCATGTTTTTCTGCACAGAGGGCTGTTTCTCTGTGGCATGCCAGGAGAGGAAGTAAGAACATTTCCAAGCTGAGTAAGAACAAGTGTGAAAGGATCTAGAATAGAGAATGATACGTAGTCATTTTGTCCAATTTGCATTATTTTTCATGATAAATAAAATGCTGTTGTGGTTAGAAGCCACAGAAATTTAATACTTTCATCTCTGGCACAGTGCTAAGAAGTGCATTGCAGTCCTGCAGAGTCCACGTGCTGGAAGTGAGGAGATTGGAAGTGCTCAGGTTACTTCAGCAATGCAGAAGCTGAGCACAGCCCATGAGTTAGTGATATCTTAGTGGTATGGTTTGGTGAAGGACTTGTTAATGTTAGGTCAGAGGTTGGACCAGGTGATCTTGGAGGTCTCTTCCAACCTGGATGATTCTGTGATCCTGAGTTGGTGGAAGCTGTGCTGCCTGGCCCTTTTTCTCTGAGGATGTTAACAAATAAACAGCTTTAGCCAATAAAAGAGGTACCCAGCTGGGGTGAGGTGTTGCGGATTATCTAGGCCAAGGGAAGTACTAGAGCACAAGGGTTTTGCAAAGTGAGACCAAAACTGGGAGCCTTCTAAGTGAGTCTCGTGAAAGTTACCCAACCTTTGACAGTTGTCTTTGGGGTAAACTGACTTTTTATAAGATGTCTCAGAAAAGGAGACATGTAGCAGCAGCAAAATAAGCAAAATAGCTTGAGGTGAATAGAAGAGCTGAGAAATTCTTAACATCAATACTTAGGAACACAACAGGATGTAGAGAGTAATTGTAAATAATTCACTACTGTGTAAAAAACTTTGAGAATCACATTCTTTATTTTTCTGAGAAGTATGAATGCAGGTTTCTGCTTTTCATTTGTCAGGGCAGAAAGTGACAATAGTATGTTTTTCTGTATTCAGTGAAAGAAGAGGCAGAATTGTCAGCTCAGCTTTATGTAACAGAAGGTTACTTCTCTCACCAATAGCATGCACCATACTTATGTTTTCACAAAATAATAATAATAATAATAATAAAATAAAATGTAAAGCATATAAGATAAACAGGAACTTTTCCTGCAGAGGAACATTCTGTAGTTTTCCATTTTGGAAATGCAGTTAGATGAAGGAATAGGAAAGAATTGTCAAAGATATGTATCTCTGACTGGGGACTGAGCTGTGAAAGAGATTTATATCATGCTCATTTTCATGCAGAGAATGCCATTTGCATATGAGTTATATCCTTGTCATACAGGAGCAAGGGAGTCAACATCTAGCTAAATCCTCCCTTGCCAAGGAAGATGTTTTGTTGGCCTGTGGCAGCCTATCAGCAGACAGAAAAGTGGTGGTGTGATAAGGAAAATATCTCATCCTTCCCATCCCCTGCTAAAGCTGGCAAGAAAAACTATGTAGCCTCAGGTTGCACTGACACTTTGAATCCCTACTTCACCACCTGTACCTTTCCTTTTTAACAGACTACCTCTAGGAGCTTCCATGATCCTGAAGGTATAGCTCTTTAAAGCAACATCAGTAAGAGTCAGAGGTCCCATAAATGCAGACAGAGCCCAACCTTCCCCAGACCTCTCTGTGGTGGACAGGCTGCATAAGCTACAGACTGTAGGGGGGAAGGTAGGCTTTCTATTCATGGCAGAATAGCATAGCAGATACTTTTACAGAAAATACTTCCCATGATTTTCCTTCCTGCAAAACAACAGCACTTTACTATTAAGAGAGAGAGAGATAGAGAGAGAGAAAGAGAGAGAGAGAGAGAGAAAGAGAGAGAGAGAGAGAGAAAGAGAGATCTTTCTAAATCCTACCCTTTGTAACTGAGGAATATCCCTTTCAAAACCAGGACTCAGACAAAGGTATCTCAGGAATACAACTCAAAAAAAATAAAAATAAAAATAAATAAAATACGAAGGACTGCCATGATTTATGTTTAAGTTGCCTGGATTTTGGATTGGGGCCTGACCAACACAGCAGGTCTGATGACGCAATCCTTATTCATATGCGTAATGCTGTTATGAACAGCCCAGCTTGCTACTGGGTGAATAAAGGACTGCCAGACCAGCACTTAAGCAGAAGCAAATTTGGCACAGGATTTCCTGGGGATTAATGACTGGCTGGGAGTAGATGATACACTGATGCACAAGCAATCATTAATCTTAATCCCCAGGAAATGATCTGTACCAAGGTCATTATATCTGTAACAAGATAAAAGCAAACAAAAACTAATGTCATATGGATATTTATATTTTTAATGACCAATGAGGTTTCAACTGTACAGTTTCCATCCAGCTAATGAATATCCTACACGTTTACCCATTAGAGCAGCTGAATTCTTATCTTCTTCAAAGCCTTAAGCTGAAACCAAAATTTCAGGAGGAAAAGCCTTTCTTGTCTTAGACTGTTAAATACACAGCACGTCTACACATCTGTCTGAATGCAAAGTGCCAAACATCGAGTGACTCCCACTGATCTCAGATGTTGCTCATCTGTCAGAGGTGGGCTGAACACTTTGCAAGCCCACTGCTCTCTAAGATTTAATAAGCTGGCTTTCACAAGACAGGCACAAGCCATGGTAAAAACTTAAAAAACTTCTACACTTGAGGGGAAGAGGAAAAGCAGCTTCTTGAGTGTGGAATTTTACATCGTGCTCACTCTGCTTATCTGCATTTTGTAGAAAGTAAAAACTTCTTAAGGTAATTTCTCTCTTGTATCATATCCCTCTCCTTACAATCAAGTCCATTTTCTAGAGGCTCTCGATTAAAGCAGAGGTTGGTTGTGAGCTCGCAAATTAATTATTTAGAAGTAAATAACATGAGCTGTTTTTCTATAAATACATGTTAATATAAGTGCATAGGCCAAGCCAATCTTTAATAGTTATGCAGCCTGTTTATACATTCTGTAATACTTATGCTACCACTAAGAGGGTTTAGGTGGGACTTCTGCTCTGTCAAGCTTGCAAAAGCCACACAAGTCCAAATGACAAAGCAGTGTGTCAAAGCCTTTGGTAGCAGGGGGCTGCAGGGGTGGCCTCTCTGAGAAGAATCCAGAAGTTGCCCCACATTATATAAGGGCCATTTTCAGTTGTCTTCAAAGGCACCCATCACCAGCCAGATCTAAGCCTATAAGCAGTGGGGGTTGGGCCTCTGGGAGAGCAGATTGAAGAAAGGAAAACAAACAAACAAAAAAAAAAACAAAACAAAACAAAACAAAACCACAAAGTGCTGGGCAACAGCAGTGGGGAGAAAGAGGAGTGAGAGCAAGTCCTGCAGCCCCCACCGTCAGTGCAGCAGGAGGGCAGGAGGTGCTCCAGGCAGGCAGCAGCAGTTCCCCTGCGGCCTGTGGAGAGGCCCCTGGTGGAGCAGGCTGTCCCCCTGCAGCCCATGGGTCCCACATGGAGCAGATCTCCACGCTGCAGCCCGTGGAGGAGCCCCCGGTGGAGCAGGTGGATGTGGCCTGGAGGAGGCTGCGGCCCATGGAGAGCCCCCGCAGGAGCAGGCCCCGGGCCGGAGCTGCAGCCCGTGGAGAGGAGCCCACGCAGGAGCAGGGGGTCTGGGGGGAGCTGCCGCCCGTGGCGGACCCGTGCTGGAGCAGTTTGCTCGTGGGGGATGGACCCCGTAGTACGGAACCGTGTGGGAGCAGGTCTTGAAGAGCTGCTGCCTGTGGGCAGCCCCCGCAGGCTCAGTTCGGGAAGGACGGCATCCGTGGGAGGGACCCCACGGGGAGCAGGGCAGGGAGGGACCGTGAGGGAGTGGCAGAAACGAAGGGTCAGGGGCTGACCGCAGCCTCATTCCCCATTCCCCTGTGCTGCTCAGGGGTAGGGCATCGAAAAGTGTGGATTGAGAGGACGGTGGTTTTAGTTTGCTTTTGTTTTCTTTTGTTTTGTTTCTTACTGCTCTAGTTTATTAGTAATAGATATGAAATTATATTAATCTTCCTATGCATACTCTGTTCTGCCTGTGACAATAATTGTTGAGTGATCTCCCTGTCTTTATCTCAACCCCTGAACCCTTTACATTGTATTTTCTTCCCCTTTCCCTTTGAGGAGAGGCAGTAAGAGAGCTGTTGTGGTGGAGCTCAGCTGAGTTAAACCACTGCACACAGTAGGCCAGAAGGAATGCAAGTGCTGAGGAAGCCATCCTCCAGGAGGGTGAAAGGAAGCAGGGGCAGATGAGAGAGATACTGTATAAGGAAAAAAAGAGCAAAGCAAAAGAAGCAAATGGTAGAAAAATGGGGAAAGAGCAAGCATGGAAGAAAAAAAAAGTAATAATGAATGGCAGAAGAAATTAGACAGGAAGGAGGACAGAAGGAGTACGCCCAAGTGCAGGGGGTGCCATACACAAGAGTACTTGTGTATGTCTGTGCATTGATTTAAATCTTTCACATTCTTTTCCTCTGAGAATGGCTTTTAAAAATGTTTTCATATAGTGTTTTTTGTTTTGTTTTGTTTTGTTTTGTTTTTCCTGCAAATCCAAAAATATGGCCAATGATATAATGACCTTTTGACCCATTAATCTAAGCCATAATCTAGCAGAAATATTGAGAAGACCTAGGATACCTAATATATGGCCAAAAAATGCTCAGAATTTCTTCCTGCTATTCCTTTGAGTTTGATCCATACTGACCTTAAATGATTTGGAAGAAATCCTTTGGCCTCAGACGCTGTACACAAGACCCATCACCTTTCATTATGAGTGCAACGGAGCTTGTTTTCTTTAGCTTACTCAAAACTCAAAACTAACATGAACTGCATGTTCATTTCTTCATTATGTACTGTTTTCTGTTGTAAGAAAGGGCATATGAAGTGGAGAGAGTAGTATGGGCCAAAGAAAGTACCAGGTAATCCTTTACACTTCTATATCCCCCCAAAAGATGGCCTTTTATAATAAAAGATTGTACTTCTCAGGCAGTTCTGGTAAATATAACCCCTTCTTTTATTTTCTAACAAGGAAATGCTATCAGCTTAAAAAATTACTTAGCTAGCATGGTACAGGGCTATTAAAGTAAATATGATGTGCCAGTTATTTCATTTTTTAATTATTTTTTTATTTTTATTTTTTTATACACAGGAAGATTAAAATAGGAGAACATGGAGCAAGTTTGGTGGGTTAAACTGACACAGAGACAAATAGGTAATTGATACAGCATACAGCATCTGCCCTTAACAGTTATCACATATATTTTTGAATTGAATACAAGATGCAAGTGCAACATCATCTATATTTACTGACTAGTATTAACTACATGGGATAGCCACAGTATTTACACCAATAATCAAACTAAAATACCTTTTCTATTTTGGATGTTTGCAGAATTATGGAGTAATTAATTTGGCCACTTAGAAGCTCAAAATCTCATGAAAATTTATGAGCATTCAATGGAGACATGTAATAGTCATGGAATCATAGATTCATAGAATTATTTGTGTTGCACAGGACCTCTAAAGTTCATCTACTTCCAGCCCTCCTGTCATGGGTAGAGACACCTTCTATTAGACCAGATTGCTCAAAGCCCCATCCAACCTGGCCTTGAACACTTTCAGGAATGGGGCTTCCACAGCATCTCTGGGCAACCTGTTTCACAGCCTCATCACCCTCATAGTGAAGAATTTCATCTGAATATTTATTTAATTTTAATCTACCTTCTTTTAGTTTAAAATCACTATCTCTTGTCCTATTGCATAAAAAGGTTCCTCTCTTGCTTTCTTGTAAGCTCCCTCTCGGTACTGGAAGACTGCTATATGGTCTCCCCAGAGCCTTCTCTTCTCCAGGCTGAACAACCCCAACTCCCTCAGCTTGTGTTCATAGGAGTGTTGCTCCACCACTCATCACTTGTCTCCACCTGGACATTGAGCCATTGACCAGAACTCTTTGGATACAGTCCAATTCCTTATCCACCAAACAGTCCACCCATGAAATCCATGCCCCTCAAATTTAGAGATAAGGATGTTGTGCAGGACTGTATCAAAGGCTCTGCACAAATCAAGGTAGATAACATCAGTTGCTCTTCCTGTGTCCACCAATGCTGTCCACTCTAACTATCTAACTAACTGTCACCGAGTTATTCAGGCATGATTTGCACTTTGTGAACCCATGTTGCCTGTCTCCAATCATCTCCCTCCCTCTTTATGCCTTGACATGGTTTCTAGGAGGATCTGCTCCATGATCTTACCTGCCGAAGAGGTGAGACTGATAAACGAGTGTCTACATTCCAAACAGCCTGCAGTGCTAAAGATCTTAAAAGCCAAGTCTCCTTACAAAGGAGGTGGTGGCTCAGAAGAAGTTAATGACGATAAAGAGGTAGAACACAGTGGTTAATACATTAGTAAAAAAACTAAAACCAAAGTTGCACTTGCAAAAGTATTTATGGAATTGCAACACATATCTGTTTTCATTTAATTAAAATTTTAATTTTGTGTAGTCAGTGGAAACTTGAAATATTAGCTCCTTTGATATCAAGTCTAACTTTGATGTCTTCACACTATTTTCCACTGCCTTTTTGGACATATCTTTATGAAACTTCTGCATTAAAATACAATATTTACTGCAAATGTAGGTAGATTTTTTTTTTCCTTTCTAAATTTTAACTCAGCAAGTCAGTTTTAATGAAACATACAGATTTCATATTAGTGCCTTGTACTCAGAGTACAAGATCTTTGGATTCTGATTTTTGAAGAAAATGAATTCCAGGAGAAATATAAGCATTTGGAGAGAACGCAAAAATAAAACTAGGACACAGTAAGGTATTATGAGCAAGCAAACCATGAAGATTTTTTTTTTTTTTTTTTTAGTTGTTTAAATAAGGTGTGTCCCTTGCAACTATCTCTATCAATCCATATTAATTTCAAGAGTTTTACTGAAATAATGATTAATTTGCACTGAGTTACCTGATATACTTAACTACAAAATCTAATTTTTGAAAGTGCTGGGCTTCTGTGACTCCCTAGACAGATTTCATATTTTGAAACCCTTTTCTTCCGGTGTTTTCACAAAGGGAGAAGACTCTGGGTCACACTATATAGTGCATGCTTGCAAAGCGGTGGGAAAAGGTCTGAATGCTGAATAATCTATGTCTGGGAAACAAGTGAAATAAGACTGAGCAATGGAGAAATACACAGTAATTGAGAGCAGATCTTATTGCTGAACCTTTGTCAAGTCCAAGTTGAACTCCATTAAATGTTTCTAGCTCTCCTGTAGTCTTCAATCTGCTTTATTTATTTATTTATTTATTTATTTATTCTTCTTTTCCTCTCTGCTAACAGGTTCTTCCCAGCCTGCTTCTGTTTTCTCTTACTTAAAAAAAATGTTGTGATGAAGTCTGTTTACTGCTTCAGTTTGGATTTTTTTTTTGTATTAGCACTTAGAGACATCGCATGTATCTGCAGCCCAAGACCTTTGATTGCATGGAAAAGAGGAGTGCAAGGGATTGTCATGAAAAATTATATACATATATATATATATTTGCAAGTTGAGACTGGAAGTTTGTTCTTCTAGCAAAGCAAAAGGCTTGACTATCAGGTGGGTAAAGATGAGACTTAAAAGGAATGTGTGCAGCAGTAAGAAATCACTCACCTACGACAGTGATACAAATAAAGGAAGCCAAATGTATAGCTCCAATAAATTTCTTACTCCTTTTTCAGCATTCATGGGAATAGACAGCACATTCTGATAAGTCCAAGCTAACAGGCAACAGACTTTGATAGCAAATAGTGCAGCACTAACAAAAGAGAGAAACAAGTACTCGATTTTCTTGTGGCAGTGGATCATGATCAGAGTAGAAATAATGGTGTGGAGAATGCAAGAGTTAAAATTGCCCTTGTATTGACAACATGAACATTGCCTTTATCTTTTGATGAGGAGAATGGAAAAGTAGATTTGCCTTATCCAAGAGATACAGAGCAATTTAAAGAGCTGTGTGCAATGTTGCAATAAGAAACATAAAAGGAAATCAAATGAAAGACAGTGCTACTTGTACTTCATGATCACCAATGTTTGGAATTTCTCACTGCCAGTTATATGTTTCTTTAGTCTCTCACACTTTTTCCTCAAGTGCTATTTCTCAAGACAATTATTACCACAACAAGAAGTCTTGCAGACACACACACACCAAATAAACACCTGGTCTTGACTTTTTTTTTTTTTTTTTTTTTTTTTTTAAGTCTATAAAAGGTTAAATTCGAAGCATCCCAAAATTGCAAAGTAATGTTTTTTCTGCCACCTTCTCAGACAAAAGCAATCATGGTCTTCCTGCTAACTTCTTAAGGAACAAAAATTACAACAAACATGGATAAAGCAAGTAAACTGTTAACATGCAGGTAACACAGAGGGATGCTTGTTGCATTTTCTTTATCCTCAGTGCTAATCCACCCAAAACCAAACCAGGAGAGCCTCATCCTGTTCTATAACTACATGTGACAAATTACCCATTTTTTCCATTATATACTGAAGTCAAGACTAGGAAAAAAGCAAAAACAAACAAAACACTCTACAAAAGTAAAAGATGATTGAATTTTTGTAACTTACTGCTGAAACCAGAGGCAGAGAAAATCAGTAATTATAATATATATCAACCAAGTAATCATTTTTGGTTAGAACCAGGATGAATACATTTCCTAAATTGCAAGTCTTGGTAGAAGTACGTATGTCATGCCATAAGAAATCTCAGAAAATTCAGACACATTCAGAAAATACTGGTGAAAGCAAAAGAAATACAAAAAATAGTTTCATGGGGAGAAGATAAAAGAAAAAAAATAAATAATAGGCATACCTTCAGCGAGTGGGTCAAGTGTGTGAATCATGAGCTGGAAGATGCTGTTCCTCATTAGACTGTTGTGGAGAGATGCAGAGCTTCCTCCCCGTTGGAGACGTGGCTTGGTCTATGTTGAAAAATAAGGGACAGAAATTAGATTTTTTTTTCTTCTTTGTGTAGAAATAGGTCTGAAACAATACAAATTAATCTCACATCTCACCTCACAGTGAAATATTTTCAAACATCACCTATAGGAGATTATATATAACTATACACTGTATTAAACATTGTTATATGTATAGCCAATTTCTCTGGAGGGGATGGATCATCAAATTAGTCATTAG
Organism: Oxyura jamaicensis; assembly: GCF_011077185.1. Classification (NCBI taxonomy): domain Eukaryota; kingdom Metazoa; phylum Chordata; class Aves; order Anseriformes; family Anatidae; genus Oxyura; species Oxyura jamaicensis. Next base: position 36,544,834 of record NC_048926.1, read on the forward strand.
TCTCATAGGGCAAAACAAAAGAGCAGGGGAAAATAACCCTTCTCTGTGAAAACTCTTAAAATATTAAGAAAATTAAAACTTCATACTGACATAAGGAAGAATTCATAATTTGTTTCTTTGAAGAACCTTGTGGTTGAATCACAAAATTGTCCTAATTTTAAATGCCTCCATTACATTGCAAATAAACATTTCTCCAAATGATGGATAAAAGGGGCAGAGAGTACCCCCTTTTAACAGTAAAATCCTAAAGTTCATTCAGAGTGAAACATATTCACTTTGGTTCAATCCATTAAATACCATTTACAAAAAGAGATTGTGAGAGTGGTAAGGCAGTGCAGACCTTTACAACAATGAAGCTAATATACAATTATCTTTTACATGATTTTAAAGAACTTTTAAATGTATTCTGAGGTTCTTTTCCACATGCCATTGTCTAGTACAATAACATATGTATTTAAGAGACCCCATTGAGTAAGACTGCTTTGTGGATGGCAGTCTGCTCATTTAGATAAAGAGGATAACCAGAGCCAGCAGATTGCTAACTGCTGAAAACCACTTAGGAAAAAAACAAAACAAAACAAAACAAAAACAAACAAACAACAACAACAAAAAAAAAACAAGGAAAAAAAGGTGTGGAATTTTTTGTAACAAAAACATGGTGCATGCATTAATTTTTGGTGTCATACAAACACCAAATGAAAAATGAAAAATGATAGAAGCTGAGAAGCTGAACAATGGAATTAATTCACTATTTTGTCATTGGAAATTAAGATTTAAATTCCATAGCAGCATAGGAAGGGAGAAAGAAAGCCCAGTAATTTAGAAAAATGCTGATGTGTACCAAACCAAAGCAAGGCTCCTCTCATTACTCTCTTGAGAAATAAATACTTAGACACATACTAATTGCTGCCTACCGTCAGTGTTTGCTCATCCTTGTCGCCAGCAGTAGGTGACTGCATGCATGGGAAAAAGAACAAAAAGAAGTGTCAGATGCAGCATGCATAGAGTGGAAAGGCAGTAAAACACCACATATGTCTGATTCTCTGAACCCTGTTGTGGTGGGTTTTTGAACCACTTGAGATAAAGCATCCTAGCAGTCAAGTAAATCATGGTAAGTTCACACTGCAGTATTGTAGGAGTCTTTCATTCTTCTCAGTTACTTGAACAGGATCTGTCATAGTTTCATGGCCTGGCACACAGCAGCTGGGCTGCTGATCATTGTGTTTATATAAAATACACGGAGAGGCAAACTCCCAATACGCCAACCAGTTTTTGAGAGTGAGGACTGAAAAACTAAATGCAATAAGAAACTTGGAGCTGACCAACTGTTCAGTAAAACCCTAAAAAGGAATAACATTACCTTGATATTTTTCAGGAAGAGACTCATGCAAGGAAATGAAAAGTAAGTTGTCTCAATCTCTAACTCCCAGCAAATGGCCATGTATCCCTAACTGGCAGCAACAGTTAAGGACAGAAAAGATGACACACGCTGCTCTGTCTTAAAGACAAAGGAGACTATGGATGGATTTTAAAGGCAGTGAATGCTTTCACGCAATTGATGTATCATAGAGTTGATTTGTGATTCCTATGTTCTAACCCTAGGACAATAGCAGCAGAGCAGAAACATCTCCAGGAGACGGTTCTGAGGAAGAACACAATTTGCACCAAAAAAAAAAATAAACACAAAATTTAAAATATGAATTGTAGTCCTGACTTGTATCTTTAATAAAATTAACTCTGGTATTTTCGGGGGGGAACCCAGAACTTTCATCATAGACTTATATTTCCATAACATCTTGTGACAAAGTCATGTAATTTCTCTAGCCATTCTACTAAGCCCTTAAGGAAAGTCCAGGCACATGAAGTACAAACTCCAGTTATCAAGTACTAATTAAAATTGGACACAATGCAAGCTTCAGCTGCCTCATGTTCACCCTTATTCGATTGTAACCCCTTCCCAACAAGCTGGCAGATAAATTATTTCCTCCATATCAAGGCTCATGTTTGGTGTCCACACAGAAATTATTTTGCAATAGTTCTGTGTTGCACTCCCTCATGCAGTGAAACCCAGTTTTTGATACACATGAACTTTAACTGTCAGAACATGCCTTTTGAAGTAGTGAGTTAACCTTAAAGGTTAGGTGGAAGACAAGCAATTATATGCAAACACTGATAACAGAACAGGTCCCTTCTGTTCCATAATAAGGAAAAGAATAATGCAAACTGAACTCTTTGTATCAAAAACATTCACCCAGCTGTGAATATTAACTTGGAGATGAAAAGGGATCTTTGTTCTGGTAAAGGAATTACCTGTCATCTCTGAAATTAGACTGTCTTGTTGTGAGAAATGGTTAGAAAAAATATGTATGTTTTATACTTCAATTTAAGACAAGCACCATAGAATGAACTTTTAGTGGAGTAGGAAGAAAGGGGAAGAAAAAGAAAACATAAAATCTGTGCTTTATAATGTCACTAAAAAAGTGAACGCACCTTAGAAATTTTTGGCATAATGTACAAAAATACACATGCTCTTTCAGATACAAATCAACACACACACTTGCAAATACATGTTTTCCTTGTGCCTACTCTGAGGGACCTTCATGGGAGGCAAAAGTTATCCTGCAATAAAATTTGCAAAAAAGCAAAAAGAACAGGCCAGGATGAGTACCTCTTGTCTCCAAATACGAGATTTTGGCCTCAAGTCAAGTTCTAAAGATCAGTGGGTATAGTTAGACAAGTAAAGTTTCTGAGATGTTGATGAATGTTGAGAACTGCAACTATAATAAAAATATAAAAATTCTTATTTGGAACCTTGAATTATTGGACATAGGATATTTGTTTCTTAATTTTATTATGAAAAACGTGAGAATATATTCATGAAAAATCTGAGTAATTTGTTGGGTTCCACCTAACAAAAGGCTGAAGAATATCACTTTCTTTAAGGCCAAAAGATGTCAAGAATGTTCAGCATTTCTCAAAAATTTTGAGCACACTAGGCTTATAATGAAGGCATTCCTTAAAAAACATATATTTATATTAAAAGGAACACTGTCAATTACTTGGAAGGGAACTGGGAGAAGCTGCATGAGTTTATAAAAACTAAATGAGAATTTGTACCATATAATTTAATTAGTATAAGATAATTATGTCAGTAAGAGAAATAATAATGAAATATATTTTGCATGTACACATTAAGGAAACAAATAAGTGAAAATACATCTGAAATAACTGAATTCTTTCTCACAGTACAGAATGGGATATAATACTGTAAAACATTATTATTATTATTATTGTTATTCTACATTATTAGTAATATTGTTTCTGAGCTTAAGTTGCCGGTCAAGTTACATCCTTGAAGAAAAGTTCAAGATTAGAATATAAACAGAATTTTAAGGTAGAAATATCTCCACAGTTTTAAAAAGAGGAACATAAACAATGGTTAGACATTTCAGTGATACTAAATATTTATAATGTCTCAATTATCTCCTGGATTAACAATAACAACACCTTAAATTAGTGATTTAAATTATTTAACAATTTCACTATTTAAAAAGTCAAAAATTCAGTCATGGTTTTGCTATTTACATGATGTATTTGATGGCATTTTTGTCTCTGTTATGAGAGCAAATTAAGCTATTTGCATATTGTTTATGGTGACTTTTGCACTTACATATTCAGTGCTATTTAATTTGACGTGTCACACTGCATGGCAAAGTATTCTAAAGTACCATTTTCTCCTTGTAGAAACATCTAGTATTCAGACATTTTATTCAAATTTTTCATTTAAGCCAGCATGTAAAAACTTATCCAAGGTTCAAATGGCTGTACTTCCTTATACGTAGAGTAAATAATATATTTTCAGATATATTGGATAGTGATTCTAGAAAAAAAGATGCATGACAACCATTGAAACAGGAAGAGATGGAAAATACAGTGTCATCTGTGCATTACATGTATTTCTGAAGGGATTATTAATAGAAAAATTATATTTCAAAATTTCATGTGATAATTTCTGCAAAACCATCAATTTATTATAGCTATGCAAAATGACAATACATTCTAGTATGCTCTCTTTTTCAAAGGTATCTGAAGCACAACCTCTTGTTATGATTTTGTGAGAATTATAAAAAATTAATCATGAGACAGCTTACTTATTTTTTAAAGAATTCACCAAAACATTTGTTGGTTCTCCTGTATGCCATGGTAGTACTTAAGAGTTCATCCATCCTCCTGCCTAATTCCGTGATCATGTCTTCTTCACTCCACCTGTGCTAAAACTTTTAAAACATTTTATTTCAGGAAAAATCTAGAAAATGTCTACTTGCTATGAAGAAATGGGCTTTGGTGTCCTTTTCACATATCTCTTTTTCTCACTGGCATAAGTCTATTATTGATTTAACCTGACATCTTTCTTGCCAATGCTTTTATCTTCTGACCTCTAAAAAGCTAAATACAATTGCATGAAAGTGCTATAAATATCTCTAATGTGTTAAAATGCTCAGCAATGTGAGATATGACAATGCTCACTTGATCATTTATGAGTGCAACGTATCAGAATTGTTCAGATGACTATATCTCATCACACAATGGTGACACCAAAGAAATTGGTTCAAATTAAATGTATAAATAACAATCCCACAGAAATGCAAAATTATGTTCTTCCTTCAGCTAAACAGAAATAAGATCCTATATTAACATCAAAGTCCATGCAATTCATTACAGTGTTTTTCTTAATGGTTGCAAGCATAAAAAATATTTTTTTCTTTTTCTTCTAGAGAGTCATTATTTCTCCATGAGTCATATGATGACCTCCAAGTTATGAAATAAATAGCCTGTGTTATACATGAACAAGATATTTCCCCTGAAAATTTCCAGGGCCACAGCTTTAAAGAATGCTAAGAAACAGCTACATCTCTTTAAGATGAATGCAACTGTAGAAAAGTTACATAAGAGATAAGTAAATTATTGTATCATCAGGACCTCAATAGTTCTGTCTGGTCTTAGAAAGTTTTTTAATGTTTGGTAATGGTTTGAGAATTCGTGTTCTTGAGAAACATGATCCTAACGTAATTCATGCAAGAAATGGTGCCTCAGTATGTGACATATCTCCTCAAGCGTTCCTTTTAAATAAAGGGTTTCTTGACAGACAAATGAAGAGCAGAGTCTATAAAAAGTTTTAAACATTTGACACAGAATATTCTTGCTAATAAAAGATGGCTAGCAATTTCAACCATCTATTAGACTGTGTCACTTGGTATTCCAAAATCAAAATTAGGGAGCTCACTACCTACAGCTCTAGGAGTTGCTGCTCTAGTTAAAAAGTTTCCATTTCATTGGTTCAATAGCAAATTAGTAAAGGCAATTAGCAAACCTTAATGCCCACTCCATCCTCCGAGCATGACAAAGCATGAATTAGTTCAACCAGCATCAGAAGAGAGTGCAACAGTAGGTAAAAATATAAATAGATTTCAGCACCCTATCTGCAGTGTGGGATGACATCTCTTTTTTGCTTGTTAATTCTTTTCCAACTATGATATGTAAAGCTTTTTTTTTTTTTTTTTTTTTTTTTTTTTAAAAATTTTTTTTTGGGAAAAATTTAAATTTTATTTTGTTAGGGGTTGGGCAGATGGGGGGGCGGAATGTTATATGTTTTATTTAATTTTTG
>NC_048926.1:36550598-36612329 GCF_011077185.1 Oxyura jamaicensis
AATTTTTATTTTAAAATTTTTTTTTTTTTTTTTTTTTTTTTTTTTTTGAATCAGCTTTTATGGGAATAATGACAGTTCATGATGTTCAGTGGTTGGCAGACTGTGGTGCTGAATGTAATATGGTTTCTTTAATTATTGTAGAATATAAGCTCAGATAGGGTTTTGTGAAAATATCTCAAACATGTTTTATAGAGAAGGATGTCTACTAATATCTCTTATGCCTGTCTTCAAAAGCGGAATCTGGACTCTGCAATTTTGTACCTATCAGTGAGGCACTGCTTGCCAGTCCTGAAGTAAATTACAGGTGATAGTTTTCTTTGTGCACAGGGCTCTCTAATCTTTGTTAGACACTATGGTTTAAAAATGTCTGTATTTTTTTTGTTAGGCTGAACTGCAAAGACATGAAATCCATTTCAAAGGCAGTCACTGAAGTCAATCCAGTTGACTTAATGGGGACCAGACTGTTTTTAAAAATCAGTATCCTACAGAGTGCTAGTAATGTACTTGGAATAGAATGTTAAGCATTTATTGGAAAATATATGATAAGATAGATTAATGCATAAGTAGAACACAAAGCAACAAACTCACACAGATTTCAGAATTAAGCCTACTGGGCTTTGTGAAGAAAAAACAACCAAACAACAACAACAAATGAAGGAAGCTATTTACTAATCTAGTTCTCTTAGCATGCACATCTTTGGGTTTTACCTAATTAACATTCTTTAGACATCCTTTCTAAGAATATCCCAACACAATTCTGTTATAACCCTTGCCAACTCAATGGGAAGAATTTATTTGGCTGGCGGGAAACTGAAAACTGCAACGCTTAGTAGTCGCCATATATTTAAACTACATGTCTTCTAGACATCCACAGAAATAAAATTTAACCATAACCACCACAGTCTATGGGAGCTTTATCAGGTGCTATGATGGTGCCAGTATAGCTAACTCACTAAAGGTGATGCATCTCTTTTCCCCTACTCCCTTGTTCCTTAAGTAGAAAGGCTGTGAGTAGTTATGCATCAATATTTCCATATATGATTATTGTAAAATGACGGCAAGGATTTTAGTTACTGCTTAGTAGATCATCACCTGAATGCAGCCTGTAACTAACACTGGGTACAGAACCTTAGATCTTATTTAAAACAGAGTAGGAAAAGTTTAGTAAGTACACAGTAGAAAAATAAGAACTCCTTTTCACTATGCCTGCCTTCTTCTTTATTTTTACATTTCTCTTTTCTAAAAGTAAAGTAAAATAATTCTACATTGTTGAATAAAGTAAATATAATTCACAAGAACCATATCAAAAACTAAATTGAGGTTGTAAGCTTGTTCTGTCAATTAAAATGAAGAATTTGTTGAATTAAGCTTGAGCTTTCGCAGACATTGAGATGGACTATCAAACTGAGATACCTGGATGCTTTAATAACTGATTGTTTACAAACACCTGCTGTGAAAGGTGTAGCCCTGAGCAAAGCAGAATGGTTTCCTTCATTCAGATCAGTTGCCTTATTTATGCAATTGATCTGATCATACAATTACCCAAAGTGCATACAGATAGTGAATCCTCATAAATGTTCGGAAGAGATGCATCTTAGCTAATTCAAGCAGTGACAAATGGATGGTTGAAGGAATCAGTTGTAAAATCACATACTAATAGTAGGTCAACTGTTTTAAGTCTGGATTTTTATGCATACTATTATCAGGAAAAACACCTAACTCTTACAGTCAGCCAGTAGGACCAATAATAGGTTAGTTATTCGATATGTGTAAGAAAATCAGAGTCTGCACTGTGTCTCTTAGCTTCTCTGAACTTACTTAAAATCAGGTATCTTTGGCTTAGGATGGCAGTGGAATAGCTCAAGCTTAAAGACTTGATGAGTTTTTAATCACCTTAGTGTCAGAAGTAATCATGCAGTTTTAAGTTGTCCTCTTATCCTCATTTCAAGATTTGACAATGAAGTCACCTTTTCCTATTTTTCTTTTAATTATATAAATTTACATGATAGTTCTCTATGTCTATGTAACATTCAGGAGAGACAAGATAATATTTTTGAAAAAAAAAAAAAAAAAGACAACTAAAATTAGGTACATACTCTAGTAATTAGATACTCAAAACATTTGTTCACAAGTGACAGTTTAAGTACATCAGTATGGATTTATATGGCTAGTTTTAAAATACCTGGATTTAGTTTTTAATATGCTGATTCTTCATCAGCAATATTACATGCAAAAGCCTTAGTAAATGTTCCAAGATTTAATTCTCAAAATTTAGAAAATACCTGATTTAAAATCACCCATGAAACAAAATGCAAATCTGGGGCTACTAACAGGAGATGCCTGCACTTCATTCCTTGCAACTCAATCAAACTTGAAAGTCTTAGGAAGAAGACAGCAGAAAAGCATTTCCTAGGACTCCTGCTTACCCAAATATACAAAGGACCTGCTACAGATTAAAAATGTATTAGAGTTTGCCCTAAAAATATAGACGGTCATTCTCATGTTGGAAAGTGTTTGACATATCTTAGTGCTTATAGCTGCTATGAGGATTTGCGACAATTATGCAACAACTTGATAAATCTCATTGGTGTAAGTGGGCTAAACATGGCAGAGGATCCACCACAAGGATGGCAGGGCTACAGTTTCACTGCATTTTCTTCTCTAACCCCCTGGAGACCCTGCAGGAAATGGGTAGCTCCAGCTGCAGAGGAGAACGCAACCTGCACAGCCTGCAGAGGGGAAATGCTGAATTATTTCATCCTCAGCTGCCCTGGTCACAACCTCTTTCCACCAGTTCTGCTGCCTTCTCTGTTTTATTTCACAACTACCTTTTCCCCTCAAGGGACTTTTTATCACTGGGATCTCTGCCGACTCTATCAGCTGGCAGAAATGCATGCCAGATCTAGCTCTCAGAGTAGTGACTGCACGAAGAATGTAACCAAGGGCAAGATGGGCATATAAAATAATGAATGATATTAAGAAGCAGCTGAGCATTGCTAATAGCTAACATTTGCCATACTGCCAAAAGGGGACAGAGAACAGAAGGCAGAATGCCGGCACTTCAGAAGAGACACAGGAAAACCTGGGCATGCTCTCTGTACTATGTTCTGTGGGACTACCTTTTCCATGAAACACTAATAACATTTTTAAAGTGCTCTGCCTCACACATTTTAAAAAAAGAGGGAGCAAGGAAAAAGGAAAGCATCATCAAACCAGGAAATTCCTTTTGATATAAATGTTTCAAATAACAGTGCTTGAAAAAGTGAAATTTTTATTCACTGGGAACACACCTCCAGTTCTGATCTGCAGTACTCTGAGTGTCAGTTTTGTACTAGCCTACTAGGCAAAATCCAGCAGATGGTTTTGCTTCTGCTCCTCCATTTCTCAACAGTAAACCAGGGCCAGAGACACTGTCTGTTAAGAATTTTGTTCTGATGGAAATGGCTGGTTGTACTAGGGGCAGGTTACTGGATAAGACTGCCTTCTCTTCAGCAATTACTTATGCTCTTTTTGCCCTTCTTTGGACTTTGCATTTTGTACTTTTAATAAGCCACAGAACACAACTTCTCTGGGAGTAGCATCTCCAATAGCTACACATAAAACACCACAATGTAACTCTTGCAGTGCTTTGCTACTTACCGAATATCAAAGATCTTTTATTTTTGGACTATTCATGTTTGTAACAGCTCTGAAATTGTTGGTTTACAGGATTACGTGACAATCAATTCAATCAAAGCATGTAAAGCACTTTTTATGTCCAGTGGGATGTTAGGCTCATTCTTCAACATTGTAAAAGGAAAACAGATGAAATATATAAATATATGAAAATATGTTGAAAATGAAATATATATATATATATATATTATTTAATTCACCCCCTAGCTGAATTCTGTTACACTTTTGCCATTTTGAAACAGGAAACTAGACATTAAATCTGAGGCAAAATGAAGTATTGCTGAAAGCAAATAGTTTATTTTTGCATCTTTGATTCAACAGTATTTCAGTGTCTTAATAACTGACATTGAATACCATCTGCCTCAATACTTGTCCTTCAGAAAAACATTTTCAGCTATTTTCAGTGCTCCCTCCTTGGTCTTTCTGATCACCTGAGACATGCAAATGCCTTCCCAGGGTTTCTTTTGTACCTGGTGAAAGTGTAAGAAATGGTAAGGAGAAAAATATTGCAAAAAAAAAAGAAAATAAACTTTACAGAAAACCTCTAGATAAGACACCAGCACTTTACTTCCAACAAACCTGATAGAGCTGTGGACAAAAAAGCAAGTCAAAATTTCCTAATTTTATGTACAACCATACAGCCAAACAAATTAGCGTTTTCTTCACACTAAGTAAAGAAAAATGGAGGACATCAACTTCTGCCTTACTCTTATTCCTTCTGCCTTTTAACTGTTTTTCTGCAGTGTTCTGCTCTGCATTAAGATGAAACAGATGTGTGAAATCAGGATCATCCATGTTAGCTGGGCTTCTGTTTGCTGGGTTAGCTGAGACCACCAGGCATGTGCTATGGAGAATTTATAGCATGCACATGTTAATTTACTTTCAACTTCTTTGGAAATGAAACTGAAGCAAAAATAAGCTGAATGGCTCTGCTTCTAAATTCAGAATTATGACATTAAAATCTTAAATCAGACCTCCCGTATTCTGGGTGTTAGTGTTCTGGACACCTCACTCAGGGAATTATGTCCAGTGTGACATAGCAAAGGACAGAAAACAAATCTCTTTGTGCTTACCTTCCTTCATCAATCTGCCATGCTATACTGCCTGTTATGCTATTGATCTGCATCTATGAACCAGATGCCTGCAGGCAATCCATTTAGACATAACCAAGAAGCAATGACTTTGTTGCTCTCTTTTATGAACTGCAAATCCCAAGCTCGCCAAAACAGCTTTCTAATATTACCTAACCTGCAGCTGCAAACACTATTCGTGTTGTGACTGAAGAGAGTAAGGCATTAGGTGTAACATGCTCAGAAGTTAGGAAAGGCTTGATCATGGCAGGGCATAGCAGGAGACCACAACTGCAAGAAAGTGTGAGGGGGTTCATGGTAAAGAAGTGAGGGAGGTAGCCTAAGCAGGTAGAATCCCTAGCTCAGGCTGAGTTTTGTCTTCCAGCTTTCTTTCCTACTTCCAGCTTCAGGGCAAAAGGATTTATTTTCCTCCAAACTTCCAGGTGAGTCTCATTGCAAATCATGACATTTCTCAGAGCTGAGCAATGTTATTTTGGACACTAGCCAAAATTACAGTCTGCAAGGTCTTTCAATTAGAAAGAAAAACTCCTGGTAAACCCATACAACTTTAATGTAATCCTATTCTATCACACAAAATCTTAAAGTCTTGTTTCTCTAAGGACTGCAGTGGTCACAAGCAGGAGGCAGTGCCATTACACCCAGCTGTAAGCCTACTTTCAGCCAGCAGTTGCTCTCCAAATGCCCAGCCTGTCTCTACTTTTATAGTTTTTGTTTGTTTGTTTGTTTGTTTGTTTTATATATATATATATATATATATATATATATATATTATTTTTATTTTTTTTTCCTCACAGAACCTGTCCTTCTTTGTCACCTCTTGAAATTTCTTACTGCCCTTTCTCCTCCTCCTGTCTCATTGGGAGACATGTCACACAATGCCCCTGGAAACCTGGCCCACCATGCACAGCTTTCTTCCAGGGGCTGGGACACTCCTTTATCTGAGATGGGCAATCCTATTGTTTCAGCTATCTGCTTCCATAAAGAAGAACAATCACATTTACCAACAAGAAGGTTGTTACACCCCACTGTTGTCCATATGATGCAACTCCATACAAGATATTTTCAGTGTAAGAAATGAAAAGATGAAAAAATTAAAAGTAGAAGACTTTAACACAAACTATGTCCTTGCACTAAGTGAAGTCACCATGATGAACAGGACATGAAAACAAGACATGAAATTTACTAGGTGTAAATGGAATTAAAGCAAAAAAGAAGACTTTCTGGACCTCAGTATAAAAATGCAAACTGTTTGCTGGTGCTTTAATAGCTGATCCCAGATCCTGTGGCTAGGTTCCGGTGGCATGTCATTGGCTTTAATGACATTCCAATGCAAATCTGTGTTTCTTTATTCCCAGATCTACAAAAATCTGTTTGTTCCACGAGGGAAGAACATAGTTACTTAGGATGCAGTTGTAATACAACTACATCAACAATATAAAGAAAACTGTAAAGTAAGTAGTGAGAAATCATTGTGCTCTATGCAGTCTGAAGCAGTCTGGAAGTAATCCCTAAACTGTTTTTACATAATATGGAAAATTCCCCTTGTCATGAATTCTCAGATTTCTATTTCTATGTGACTGGAATCATTCTACAAGCATGTAAAAACTTTAATTAAAAAAAAAAAAAAAAAAAAAAAGTTGCTCTTCATGATATTCTCTTAAACTTTGGGAGACTGAAGTCTTTGTCAAGCTAAATTGTAAGGAAACATGGTTCTCTCATGTCAGAGTTTGAGGCTCCAATCAAGATTTGATGAATTCAAACCACTTTTTATTATGCAGTGCTTACCATACAAGTTCTTTTATGTTAACTAGCTTTTGTCCTTAGAATACTGATCAAGGGAGTCAAAGAGAAAAAATGGATTCTTGGAATCACATTATCTTTCCACTTGTAAAACAGTATGCAGCTAGAATGAGAGGAAAAGCAGATTACATCTCCCTTAGTCAGCCTCATATTTGTTCTAGTGGCAGTTTTACTGGAGATCTCCCTGCGCATGTATGTTTTTAAAATGCTTCGTAAATAGTAGTCCTGTAGTCCTGCTGTGGATGACTATGGAAATACCTGAAGGGTGCTATTTATAGTAATTCCTTTTCTTTCAATCCAATTTTTGCTTACTGAACTGGAAAGAATCATTTGGACTGTTATTGAACAATTCCTATTAATTTTGCTCCATTTACAAACTGAATTCACTTATGTGCTATAATAGAAATATCATCTCAAAACCATCCACATTTTTCAATATTCCAGTTAAATTTAGATTATCAAAAACTTTTCATTCTGGTTCACAAAATTTTGTCAATTACCCGGAAAAACAAGCAAACAAACAAACAAACAACAACAACAACAACAACAAAAAAGCTAAAATCAAGATCTTGAAACAAGTGAAGAAATAATAAATACAAAATAGTTTAAAAGTTTAAAGTCTCATCCCAGCCATGCAACACTGGGAAAAACAGAGCTGAGAAGGCTGGGGGCTCTAGATTTGACTGCTTACTTTGACAAGCCATATCAGACTGGGTGGTGGACTGGAAGTCAACTGCTCTAACAAGAACAATTGCCAGAATATTTTTGGAAAAACTAACTTTGTGTTCCATCTGTGCTAGTCAACTCTTACAGCAATAACCATTAAAATAATAATAATAATAAAATGATAATAACACACATTTAAAATGGCTTTCTTAATGTTATAGTAACTTATGGTGAGTAGGGTCTCTGTTTTTCCTAGCAAAGGGTCTGCCCAGCCATTCTCATTAGCAGCACTATGAGTGTCTGTGTACAATGCTGGGGAGGTCGCATTGTGGCTCTGCCCTCTCCATCTCTGGCTGCTTTCACTGCTGGCCTCCACCCCTGTCAGAGTCACAGGCAAGTAAGGACAACATTATAAACTACTCCCTGAGCTCATTAAGGGATGGCAAAGCAGGAACTATAACAGGATGCAAACCCTTCATGTTTCACTTCTAGCCGAAAGCTCATACGCGTTGGTGATAAACAAGAGCTGCTCCTGTCTGCTGGATTAATAGTGCCATCTGTGAAACAAGGACTGCAGAATTGATCTGGGTGATAGCATATTTCTCTAAATTCACAAGATCTATTGCAGCATTGTCAATGCCTGGCAATCTTCTGGGCACGGCCAGAGAAAATAAATGTACAGATTTGTGTGGAGTCAGAGATACTGCCTTTGGAAAAAATGCTTTCCAGATTTCTGCCCTGTGGAAGAGTCCCATATATGCACTCCTCTGATGGAAATAAGTTAATATGAATGCCTAAGTCTTATGTACAATTGTGGTGATATGGAAAAGGCTCATCCTCTGGTTTAGTCCATAGAGAATGTCCAGAAATGCTGGCTGAGAACAAGTCAAAAGATATAAAACTAAAAAAGAAAAAAATCTACTAAAACACAGGAAGTAAACATTTCGGTGAGCATAGGGAAAGCAAATGTTCTACCCACAGGAGCAGAGGTGTTTTTCTTTTATCTATTATTTGGCCAAATAAGGACATACACTGCTGGCAATCTGAAAATTCTGTCTTACAAAGTTTTTATTTTCTGCCCAAGAATAAACTGTGTACAATCAAATTCTAACCATGGTTTTTTTGGAGGTGGAGTTGGGGGGGAGTGGGGTAGGGGTGTCACCAAATTTGTATTTTGTAGCTCTTTAAAACATGAGACAGAAATCTGCCAGAAAAATGTAGATGTATTGGCTAAATATTCTCAGCCATGACTCCTGGTATTTGAGACTACATATTTTTGTATGAAATTCAGTGATCATGAAATATTTGTGAAGCATGTTAACTATGCCTTCCTTGACGATGAAAGAACACTCAAGAAATGAGCCTTCAAACCTCTCTATGAGGAAAGTGCTGTGAAAAAACTTGCAAAAAGAAAGTGAGTGTACCTCCTATATCTAAAGGCAGTTCAGTAGATCATTACAACAAAGAACTGTAAGTACCAATGTCCCTAAAAAACAACACTAACTCATTTGTGTTGCAGCGATCCATTCTGCCAAAAACAGTTAGGTTACACACAGAGTTGTGAAAGTTTCTGATGTGGCAATTTAGATTCTGCTTGCGTAAACTTTATTTAGAAAGACCAATTTCTCCAGTATCAACACTGCCCTATGAATTTCCTATAATAATACACTGCTTGCTATTTAATGGAAACAGTAATTTAAAGACTTCACAGCAAATTTTTCATTATCAATTTTCATTTAATTCATCCTACTGGAAATTGCAGCACTATTTCGTTTAATTATTTCAGTCACTTTATCTCTCATACTGTGAACTTCTAAACAGAAAGGAGAATTAGTATTGTCTCTGCACTTTGTTTTCTGTCACCTAGGACCTTAGAATTCATTGTGATGTGTGTGTGCTTGACTTCTTTAGAAAAATAGATTCATTTTTTCTTAACTCATTTCCTACTTTCTTTTATTAGTTGAAGAAAAGTCTGTCTCTGGGATCTGAAGTTGCTCTTTGCTGATGACAAATAGTATTTAATCTGGTAGGTCATTATCTCCTCTAAATTTACACTTACCTAAACTAATGCCTAGTGCCTGATATCTACGAATTCTTCTGATTTCAAGAGGAAATTTTGTATTTATCTGTATTTATCTCAGTTTCATTTATAAGATTATATTTGCTACTTTACTGTTGTGAACATAGCCTTGTAAACATAGATTGACATAAACTACTCACTGGGATGAAGCAAGTCAATTCCAGTTTCATTTCTTCATTGAAAGGCTGAGGTAGGTATTATGGTCACTTGCAAAATTTAGTCTAGCATGCAGTGAGATGTAAACCTTATTTTATTTTATTTTATTTTAATTGTATTTTGTATTGCCTCTTGGAAGAAAATTCTTCTCTAATAAATTTATCTCCCCCAGGTATCAGAAAAAATAAATAAATAAATAAATAAATCAGCAATGACTCCACCAGGATCAAGGGTTCCTTAAAAAAGTCAAATGTATAGATATCAGATTCTCAATAGCATCTATTCTTCTCAGTGAAATTTCAGCTTTAAGTAGCAGGTGTCTCGCTCTTACAAATGAGTTCCAAACAACAAAAAATAACTTTTCTTAAGCCTTTTAGAAGTTTTTTTTTTTTTTTTTTTTAACTAATTACAGTTTCAGGATGTTAAACAGAAATGAACCTATTCCACACCTTCTATGACTGAGGTTTCAGAATCTCCTGCAGAAAAGGTTTATGCGGGAGTCTTAGTCTGCTTCCAGTCTGATCATCAGACTGACATTCTCAGGAGGACCATTTTATTTTTTTTTTCTTTTTCTATTTTTCCCTACACTTTCTGAATCAGACTTTCTGGTTTGTTTTGTTTTGTTTTGCTTTTCCTTTGCTAAGGCCTACACTGTTAGCATAGTAACTGTTTTATCTTGCCTTTTTCTTTAAAATTGCCAATATTCCTGTAAGGTCTGTCAATGACTTCAGGACTAAAAGTTATATATGACCTTTACTGTGGTGAGAAATATCCAACAAAATTTATAATATTGAATGGAAAATGCCATGCAGTGCAAATCTCACTTCTTCATAAGAAATTGAGAGAAGGATTAAAAAAAGAAAAAGAAAACAAAAACGAAAAAGAAAACGAAAACGAAAACGAAAACGAAAAAGAAAAAGAAAAAGAAAAAGAAAAAGAAAAAGAAAAAGAAAAAGAAAAAGGAAAAGGAAAAAGAAAAAGGAAAAGGAAAAAAAAAAGCAATGGATTTATTCACTGCAAATGAAACAGACTCAGTTTTGATTAAGTAGCATGGTAAGATGCAATTATGATTCCTGTCTATTCACTCCAAATGTACACATTTATGCCATTTGAGTCAGAAAAGCTTGCAGCAATATGTGGTCATTTCCTCTTCCCTGGACTACACCACCAAAGGCTAGAAACATCAGGAGAAAAAGCCTGTAGAAATATCCAAATGACAGATAGTCATCAATGTTAAAAAACAAAAACAAAACAACAACAACAAAAAAAACCACAGCTTTTCAACTGGAGAGCCACAGACCATAAGGAATCAAGAGGTTTTGTATTGTTTGCATAAGTAACTCTTCATTATATCTTTTCAAGTAATTTCATAGATGGTTTCAGGGCTGTAGGCACAGTAGTTTCAGCTAGAAATGTAGTCAAAAGGCAAACCTCCCATCAGCGTCAATTCTGGTCAATGATGAAGAAGCTTAAAAATTAATAATGATCAGCTTTATGGTCAAGGAGACTTGGTCTACTATGCAAAAGGTATCATCACAAAGCATAACAACAAGCAAGGTTGGAAACCTTGTGATACCCAAGGGGATGTGCATGCAGCAGTTTAGGGGAGAGAGGAAGTTTATTTTGATCCTTAGAAAAGCCATAGCAGACATCGTAGGGGTTGAATTACTGTGGATTCATGCCTGCTCTTGAGGGGCTGGTTTTATGATTTCAAATGTAGCTGAATACACCTTATAGCCCAACACCTGGCTGAGAAATAACTCTGAGCTTCACCTGCACTAGGTGAAGACTCCTCTTTATCTTTTGCCCATAACCAGGGTTTTTAAATAAATATAGTTTTGATTAACACTCAATTTTCTTTTCGGTTAACTACAGCATGAATATTAGGGTAAATACCTTTGGGAAGAGACTGAATGGAGTGGGACATGATAGTTTTATAGAATAATTGGCTCCTTGGGAATTCCTTGCACTTTCCTGTTCTCTGCAGTGTTTTGCAAGCACATGATAGTGATCATGCAGGCCCTTAATGTTCAATGGCATTAAATCAAGCAATTCACTGAAGGGCTCATGGAAGTAAGAGTTTTGGGGACTGAGCTCATAATTTCTAAGAGCAAATACATTAGGATTTTATAAGCTCAAAAAGACTTGTGAGACTAATAATCCTAAAAGCCTATTAAGCTATTAAGGTAACCAAATAAAGCATCTGCATTTTGATCTGTCTCCAATCTAAATGCTCGGCATGAAGCTTCTTTAGTGATATAAAGAAGGATGAAGAAATCATTCTCTATAAGGCAATTTTGTATATTTTAGGGTCTGTTAGAAAAGACTATAAATCCCAGAAACTTTTCCACTTTTACAACATCTTATATCAGTGTTATGCTTTCAATATTTTACAATATCTTCTGTGTCTTCTCTGTTGAAATGATTTCTCATTCCTTAGGACAAAGGATAAAATACAGTGGTTTCTTGAACCTGTTTATATTTTTACTCATTTACACTGTTTTACCTGCTGCAAAATGTGCCTCAGCAGGACTTAAATTTCTTAAATTACCACACTACTCCTCTGGGCAGTCCTGTTTCACTTACTGCTCATTACCACTGCTCCAAAGTATTGGGTAGATGTTCTCCAAAAGCATTTGTGTTTTGTTTTCTTTTGTTTTCTTTTGTTTTGTTTTTCATTCTTTTCACTTTGACTCAGAATCTGCTTAAAGATAAATGTTTTTGCTAATCATAACAAGCAAGTTTCTGACCTAACAAAACTAAGGTAAACTTTTAGTTAATGTTCATTGAAAGTTGCCTTTTTGTGTTCTAATTTGTTTTTTGGTTAGGGCACTAAAGTCCTTAGACTATGCCATTTTGATATATCTGTGTCTCACACAGGACCAAGCACACAACCACAGAGATTTTACATTATATTTCTGAGAACTTTTTGTCGTATGATAACAACACACAAACAACAGTCCTAGCTTTTCTGCTGTAAGCAAAGAGACGCACATTTGCACCCTCAGCAGCTGTCAAGTTTATGTTGTAAAACAACTCTTACACTGCAGCTTAAAAGTGGTTTACAATATCGATCTTATAATTGTGATACTGTACTCTCAGACATGAGATTTCATATTCATACCTTGAAATAATCATAATGAAATGTGAGCAAACAAGGTAAGGCATCACTGAATCATGGAATGGTTAAGGTGGGAAGTGACCTCTAGAGGCCATCTGGTCCAAGCCCCCTGCTCAAGCAGGGACACCTATAGCTAGTCATGCAGGACCATGTCTAGGTGACTTCTGAAGATCTCCAAGGAGGGACACTCTGGCCAGCCTATTCCAGCAATTCATTCTTTACCCTCACAATAAAGTGCTTCCTATGTTCAGATGGAACCTGCTGTGTTGCATTTTGTGCCCATGGCCTCTTGTCTGAGCACTGTGCACCATTGAAAAGAGCCTGGCTCTCTTCTTTGCACTCTCCCTTCAGGTATTTATAGGCATTGATAAGATTCCCCCAAGCCTTCTCTTCCCAAGGCTGAGCATTCCCAGCTCTCTCATCGTCTCTTCAGAGGAGATGTGCTCCAGTCCATCATCATGGTGCCCCTCCACTGGACTCTATTCTGTAGCTCCACATTCCTCTTGTACTGAGTGACCCAAAACTGGGTGCAGCCTCACCAATGATGACTACAGGGGAAGGATCTCCTTTCTTGACATGCTGGCCATACTTTGCCTAATGCAGCCAGGAATATCATTAGCCTTCTTAGCAGCAAGGGCACATTGCTGGCTCTTGTTCAACTTGGTGTCCATCAGACTCCCAGGTCCTTTTCTGCAGAGCTGTTTTGCAGCTGGGTTTGTTCCTTCCTAGATGCACATCACACATTTCCCCATTCATTTAATATTAGTTGGAGAAATATTTTTGGTATTTCTCACCTCCAAAAATTTACTATTTCAGAGTCAGAGACATTATTCTTGCGTCTTTCTGGTAAATGTAGTTAGACTGAAGCCTCTCAATTATAAGAGAATGTACTGTCCTGCTCTTAATTGCAAACTTCCTGTTTTGTAAACTATGTCTTTATATTTTCTTTAACTCTTCTTCCTTTTCCAGTCCTAGAGAAGTTTTACTTCCAGGACTATCTGCAGTTATAAATAAAGACAGGAAGATAGGCTTTATAGATTAGCTAACCAAATTATACTGATTATGATGGGAGATGATAAAAAGATGAGTCTGTTCTCACAGTAAAATGTAATTACTATGGAGATATGGCCACTTCTTCAATAAAGAGAACGTGCAAAAAAGATATCTTCTGCCTAAGGACAATACTAGGCTACAGCTGATCTTCTTCAGTAATGTTAATTTTATTATTTTCCACCCTTTCCTTTCTTCACATGCCAGGTGATATTAAATTACCACACACCATGTCAAATGAAGATACATGTGAAGAAATCTTAGATGACAAACTTGTGAAAAGTTTATTTGGTTCCAAAATTTTATTTGGATGATGAAATATTGCTCTCTGAAACACAGAAATATTCCTTTCTTAATGTTTATCATTTTTACTCTCACGGAACAGTGCTAACCATGTAAATGGCTAAATAGTATTCAAAATGAGTGAACATGGCAAGTTTGGATTTCTAGAGAATATATTTTAAGTACTTTTTAAAGGTATAATTACACATTTTTCATATTTTTCCTCCACTGTATTCAGGTATAGATCCTACAGATTTATTCTTAATAACACAAAATTAATAATAAGATATACATGCTAAAAAGCATACTCTTATCCCAACACCAAGCCTTTTCTTTCTTTGAAATTTCAGTTATTTCATCTACTCTAAGGTTCTTTTAATAACTATTATGATTGTGCAATTATTTTACAAAGATATTTTTTTTTTAAAGTAAAAGTAGATCAAAAACTACTATGCCTACTCCTGAAGTATTGAAAACAAACTTCAACTGATTTTAATACTTGAAGTTCTGTCTGTCCATCAAAGAAAATCACTTCACCATTGAAACAGTTCTAGCTGAAAGACGACTACAGTTCACTGTAAAACCACACAATAATTTGAGATAGTGGGAGGCCAAGCAAGCACTTGGGAAAACTGGGTGACATGTTTTTTTGTATTAAATACTTATTGAATGGTATAATACATTTCTTAATTTATTTTTATACTGATACACTCATCTACAGTATGTTGCTGCATAGCTGCTGTTTTCTACCCTGAAGCAGCAGCATTTTGCACATGTGTCAAGTGACTCTTGAAGTACTCTATATGTATTTCACGGTATTACTCATCCAGTGCCTTTTTCTGGATAATATGTGACAGCAGCTGCTTCTTCGAATGTTTTAGTATTAGATGAATTTTTATATAAATTCCAGAAAAGTTAAGCCATATCTAAATGATGGACCAATAGTTCCCCACTGTGATTAGAGAGATTTCTTTCTTCACCGTGCTCTTCTCTTCTGTACAGCTACCTACATCTAAAGGCAGGGATCCTATCAATCCTGGGGTCTTCTCGTTTTCTCCCGTCCTATGTCTTAATATGATGAAAGATTATACAAGTCATCAGATTATATTCATATATTAGAAATGTTGCTTGGGCACATGTACTGAAGTTGGCTATAAACCACTGGAGTGAGCACAACGGCAGTGCATTACCCTGGGCAGGTAATAAGCACTGAAACAGGAAGACAAGGGAAGACTGCAAGCTGTCCCTCCATTCTTGTGAAGGATCCGGAGAAACACTGAAGCAAATTCACTTCCATCTGCATTTGGAAGTTGGTGCATCAGACAAGTCAGATAAATAAGTTCTAAGCCATTTTGCATAAATATCTTCGCTTCAAATGGAATAAAATTAGTAGCGGACATAAGTTGCATTTAAACATAAGATCATTAGGCTATCCAAATCTCTCTTACTAGAGGTGCTTTACAGTCAGCTTAGAGCAGCTGTGCTGTTCCTATGCAAATGGAAAAGATAAGCAGGATGTGGCATTTGATCAGACTATTTTGTGACATCTCATTCTTCCCTATAAGCGGTTGCAATACAGCTGGGACAACTTTCTCTGGCAGGAGAGAGGGAACAAGATCTTGCTAGCTTTCCCATTACAAGAACAAGCATTTCATTCATCTCTGGACACTTCCTGCTTGCACTAATGTACCTTTCTGGATATATCAGTTTTCTCTCAAAAAGCCTCAGAAATCTTTTATGTACTCCTTTTAAGAAGAAAAGTTATTCCCACACCATATATGAGAGTATCCATTTGTTCCAGCCTGATAGATCTAGATTTCTGCTCTGATGGAATGTAATAGAGCCTACTCCTAGCTTCACAGTAAGAAAGGTCTCTTTCCCTCAATACATACACAACTTTTGTTTAAGCAGTTTATATATTATCCATTTACTAATAGAGTTTTATTGTTTATTAAGACAGATAAGGCTTGGATTATATTAATAGTCCTAGAAGAGGTAGAAGAGGAAAGAGTTCAAAGACACCTACAAGAACTTCTTGTGCTATATCTAGCAAAAGCCCATAAACATTAAGATTGAGGAAACACAGGTAATGTGAGTTGAAGCTAAGAGCAAATCCACTTCATGCAGGTAACTGGCATATTCTTTTCTGCCTCTGCAGGCTCTGCATCCAAATGCTGAAAACTACAGGTTCTATTCTGAAATTGAAAATCTGATTAAGTGTATCTTTGATCACACTAAAATGTGTGCTTAAGAACCTTTGTAAAGCAGGTCCTTTGTGAGTACTCTGGGTTTTTGTTTAGACATACAAAATATAAAAGAGCAAGAGCAACTTGCCAGGACTTAAATTTCTATTTTCTATGGTAAACTCCCTTCCAAAACAGGGCTGCACAATTGCTGTACATTTAGGACAAGCTACAGAGTTTTGGAGTCCTACAAATAAGCACTATTTCCTCACACAAGACAATCAAAAGACTAAGATATATTTTTCATTCCCCCTTTGATGTACTGTATCTCTATTTGCTTCCCCATCTGCAAAATTGAGATAATGATACAGACTTTTTGTGAAGTGCTTTGACAGTTACACATGGAAGATGCAATGAATGAGATAAATATTTGGTTCAATCATCCAGTACCTACACTATTTCCCTGTCAATTGATATTTCTATTTCCATCTGCTTCTAGTTAAATCCCATGCAACTTGGCCAATGATTTTGGTCAATGATGAAAACACTTGAAGAGTTACTCTTTCTAGCAGATGCTTGGAATGCTTATTGTTGTAGAAGTGCATATATAATTTCAAACATGAGATTGAGAGTGAGTCTTAGTCTAACCCTAAATCCTATGTAACAGAAATATTTGCTTTTGATTCTATGAAATTTACAAATCATAACATTTCAATAGCGTACCAAAAGTATGCCTAACATGTACCAGCAGGTTAATCCATTATCCGAAAGGACCTAATGAGTGTCACCAGAATCCTTGGCAGAGTGGTGAAATAAATGTGTAAAGCCTTCCATTTATATTCTCTGGGGTTCTACTGCTACATCTGATAAACTTTGTGAAGTAAGTCCTTAGTGTTCCATCAAGAGGTGAGCAAGCTCTTCCAGTAAGAATGAAAACATGAACTTTTTTTCTCTTAAATTAATAGTAAAACATCTTCCAAATGCAACAGAAGATCACCCACAGAGTAGATGTTGCTCTGTAACCTTTTGAGAATCCTGTGGAAGAGCAAGATCCTACCCTTTGGCTCTGTTTCAGAGGTCTTGTAATCAAAGAAAAACAAACTCCAAATTAAATCTGGCCAACAAACCATAACAAGAAGTTCTGAATTTAAACAGACTGGGAGGACCAATGTAGCATTTGTAAAGTTTTGTAAATCTCAAATTTAGTAGATGACTCACATTGATTTCTTTAGAATTTTTGGTCTACATTCTTATCCAGTTACAGATAATAAGTAAAATGAGGCCACAATAAATGCAGAATCATAGAATCCCAGAATGGTTTGAGTTGGAAGGGAACTTAAAGATCACCTAACTCCACACCCCTTGCCATGGGCAGGGACATCTCCCACCAGACTAGGTTGCCCAAAGCTCCATCCAACCTGGCCTTGAACACCTCCAGGGATGGGGCATCCACAAGTTTTCTTGGCAACTTTTTTCAGTGCCTCACCACCCTCTGAGTAATGAGTTTCCTCCTTATATCTAATCTAAACCTACCCTCTTTTAGTTTAAAGCCACTCCCCCTTGTCCTGACAAAGAGTCCCTCCCCAGCTTTCTTGTAGGCCCCCTTTGGGTGTTGGAAGGCTGCTAAAAGGTCTCCCCAGAGCCTTCTCTTCTCCAGGCTGAACAACCCCAACTCCCTCAGCCTGTCTTCACAAGAGAAGTGCTTCAGTCCTCTGATCATCTTTGTGGCCCTCCACTGGACTCATTCTAATAGGTCCTTGTGCTGGGGGCCCCAGAGCTGAACTCAGGGCTCCAGGTGGGGCCTCACAAGAGCAGAGCAGAGGGGGAAAATCACCTCCCCAGCCCTGCTGGCCACACTGCTTTTGATTCAGCCCTGGATACAGCTGGCTTTTTGGGCTGCAAGCACACATTGCTGGCTCACATTGAGCTTCTCATCAACAAGCTTTATCCTAGCTTTACTCTGTTACCACAGTTCTTCACCATGGTCATCACTGAAAGTGTGTGATATCAGCTGACTTCTAATAATGCACTGCTTTAGGGTACCTCTAGTCTTGCAATGATAGTGCAATAAACACATAAGCAGTTCTTATATAGACCCATATTTTCACAAAGGTTTCAGGCATTATGAAATATGAGGTAGGGATGTTAACAATGCATTAACCTTGGCATGGATAGTATAATTTTTCTTGTAAATTTATGGGCCAGACCATTAAAAGAGCAGGTTCTATCAATCTCAGTTCAGATCTGTCCTACTCTTGATTTAATTAAATATTTCTCCTAGATCTGATGTTGCTCTAACAGATTTTTTAATGTTTGGAGTTAAATGATTAAAAAGCAGGTGCATTGCCACAGATGCTTCTTGCTCTGCAGAAAATGGCTATACATACAGGTGCATATATTGTGAAACCTCTTACTGTTCAAGTAGTTCTTGGCTTTATTTATTTCTCTAAATGAGGCTCAGATATATGGTGCAGGGAAAAAAATGAAACTTTAATACATGTACTCCCTGATTTTTACTATTCCTATTAAATCTACAGGGAAAGATTTATTCAAAAGGGTCATTTTTGTGTCATTTTTATAAAGGCATCCCACCCACTGTTTTTCTCCTTGGTTCCAATCCCACTTGGTGGAATTTTAAAATTTTAATTGATGCATTTTTTTTTTTTTGTATTTAAATGAGTAATAACAGGAGGTAGAGAGTGTTGATTTTTTGTTTGTTTTGTTTTATTTTATTCATGTACATACTTTCTGCTCTCTCCTTTAGTAGCTTAAGACAAGCTGGTTTCCTGCTTTTTCACCTGTCTCCTGTCATCTGGTGGTTTGCTTGATTTAATGAAGAATGCTGAGGCTTAAATGCTGCATTTGGCAATATCAATCATTTGACTGAGGAGTTCTTTGTACAAATGAGGTACTGGAAATTAGCCCATGTCCTTCTCTGAGTGTGTCATAATATGGCTCTTACTGTGCAGATAAGGCAGCCAGGCTGACAACACTGACTGCAGTCTGTTCTTGTTTGATGAAAACAGTGCAGATGTTTCCTGTTGGACATAAAAAGGTCAAAGAAAGAAACTGAATGTCACCTTAAAAAAGACATAATCAGGTATTAGTATCTTTCACTTGAATTATTTTGTGACATAAAGAAAAAGGGAGTGAATGAGTTACCAGATGGGTTCAGCTGTTTTTTCTTCTCATTTTTAAAGATTTTGAAGTATTTCACGGGTTCTAATTTACAGTCTTACAAAAAGTACTTGCTTGTGAGAAATGCACTTCAGCATATCAGCTTATGAGAAGACAATGGAAAAAAAATCTATCATTCTGTGTATGTCATCTGCCCTTAGACACTTACCAGGGTGGAAAGCTGCAAATCAAAATATATTGTCCCTATCTCCCTTCCTTTCAGTACTGATGAAGTCAAACATGATGGCTATTCAAATCTGTGATCTCAGCATACTTATTTTACTAAAACATAATTCAAATTTAAGAAAAAGATAATGGAATTCTTTAGCATGATTTCTAATGAGTTTCTGGTGCATGGATGAACTTCATTGCTTTTACCAGCCTGCTGTTAAAAGAATCCACTTCAGAGGTCACTTTCCATAAAATAACAGTGAAAATCACTGAAACTACATTGTGCAATAGATAATAGCATGTATATTTTGAAAGGGTCTCTACAATTATGTCCATATATAGGAAAACACATTTTATAAAGACATTCTATTACCTGCATGACATGGAATTGGTCAAAACCTAGAGAATCACATTTCTTTAAGTAATAATGTAAGTGTTCATAAGTTCCTTCTACCAGCAAAGAGTTTATCAGTAAGAAATGATGGAAAAAGGGAAAGGACATATTCAGTCCCAGGAGGATGATGAGCCATCTACATGTTTTCACTGTGGAAAAGCTAAATTCTAGGGTATGAAAAGTATTTCCAATAGAGATTGGCAGTCATTTGAAAAGGCACTGACAAAGGCTCAACAGCTCTAGTCATGTGCCAAGATGAAATATGGGTTCTGACTAGCACAGGTGCCGGGAAGGACACACAGGTGAAGAGGGGATGAGAGGAGACTGCAGAGCTTGATTGCTCTCTATAGTAAAAATGGCAGAGAAGGAACACAAAAGCATTAAAAAAAAATATCAGTGGAATGAGGACAGAACAAAAGGATATAAACTCTTAATGGAAATGATTAGCCTAGAAATAGAAAGGGTTTCCATATGTGGGGATGGTGCAATTCTGAGCAACAGCACTTCAATCTGCCTTTGTTTCAGAACAATTAAAAGTGTATACGAAGGATGACATAATGTGAGTTTCTCTGATTACAAATGACAAAGACACAGAAGTCCAGCCCAGTACTGTGTTGTCAGGTTTTGCAACGAGTACTTGTCGTATATCCTGGAGAAAAAATGGCAATTCAAATTTTACTAGAATTCTCAAAAGAGCTTTTCATCCATTCAGTTATTATGCATAAGGAGATGAATTCCTCTTCATTATAAAAAGGAAAGTTCAACATACATACACACTCCCATGAAAATACTCTACATTACAGTGAAGGAGAATTTGTTTTTATTTACATAGTTATTTTATTTTAATAAACAAAATCTAGTATTTTTTTATGAATTGGCTTCTGGCCAACGTGACTCACTGGTGATTCATTACTTCAGCAGTTGTTGATAGACTTCTGCAGAGTCATGGTAGGACAGGATCTCATCAGCTTTACTTCCCACTTAAAACATGGGATTGTCTTCATGGCAGAGAAGACTAAATATCTGCACTAAATGCTTCCCCAGGATGGAACTCTGGGCAGGAGGATGCTGTGAAGTTTTTTTATACTCAACTACAAAACTAAATCTCGACTACAGAAAGTGAGCAAATGTTTGTATTTCAATGATATCTATGAGTCACTCTGGGAAATTTGCTTATTTTCAGGATGGAATAGCAAGAAGATTTATCCTATTGCTTTCTCTTTGTACACTAAATTCAAAAACACATGTGCCCCAAAGCAGGCTTTGACCACAGTCAGAACTATTGCAAGAGAACTAGAGCTGCATATGGATTGAAAATCACAGCTAATTCAAGTCTGTAAGCAATTCCATCACTATACAAAATTCTTGTTCATTCTTCTAGTTCCTAGATGAGATACCATGAAAGACAGCAGCTACCTTCAAGGACTCACCAGGGAACTGTTTTTAAATCACTACCTTTTGAATTCTCCCATCCTACATATTGTGAAAGGCCATCTTGACTGCTTTGTAACAGCACTTAAAACAAAATTAAGGGCAATATATAT
The DNA here is from genome assembly GCF_011077185.1 of Oxyura jamaicensis. NCBI lineage: Eukaryota > Metazoa > Chordata > Aves > Anseriformes > Anatidae > Oxyura > Oxyura jamaicensis. The sequence goes on from NC_048926.1 coordinate 36,571,989, forward strand.
GTTCCTAGATGCAACACTATTAATTCTCTTGCCAATCGTGTTGACTAAGTTCAGGATGTAAATGTAATAGTATATTTAATTTATCAGAACCTATACCCACTAAAGTCCTTAGCCATATTAATAAAACATTACAAAAGCACATGAAGAATTAAAAGAGAAATCTGCTTTACTTTAAAATGATTCTTTGACAATATAGTACTGAATTATTCTGCTCACATAATAAACCCCTTCCATTCACCTTAGGAAATACCCAAATGGCAGAAATAACAATTATATGACAGGAAGTAAGAATAAATGTTACTGTAATGTTTTTATTTAAAGCCAGGCTGTTTAATTTGAATTTTATAAATGAATTTAGTTCTTGTAAAGCTTAATAGGAATGCAGCTATTCATATGGATGCAAAACAACAATATTAATATGAAGTAATGACCTGCAATTGCAAATCAAAAATAAAACATTTGATTAAAACAACAGGAAAGGACATACACATGTATGCATGGGGACATTCAGGTAATTGTTCTAAGTGCTAGAAATCTGATGTAGCATCCCCTTCCCTTTCACATGGCCACACACGCATATGCAGCTGAACACACACACACACCAACATCCATGAGTGCATGCGCTGTTGCCCATGGCTTTGAAACAAGATAGTAAAAACAAAAAAACAAACAACAACAACAACAACAAAAAAAAAAACAACCATTTAGTCCTGATAAGTTGATTTTCTTAGACCTTATGAAAGATCTTACAAAAACAGTAATGCTTAAGGATGTAAGAACCTCCTTAAGCTTAACTAAACATAAGGTGCTTACATTTGAGTCAGAGAGAACTGAGAAAACAGACCTTAAAACAGTGCTAAAAAATAGAGCTGTGATAATTTCTTTAATTCCTCCTTTAATATAAGAACTAACCTCCCCACCTGGATTTCCTATTTCAAAGCAAGTGCGCCATTCTGAGTCATACCACAGGGGTCTGACCAGCATCAAGCTCGGGAAAACAGATGACATTTTAAATGTCAAACAGGGTTTGGGTTCCTCTAGGAGCTTGAGAGCCTAGTACCCATTGTACTGTGGCATTTTGCCATGGGCTGCAGACATCTTAAATTCCTCCATAGGCACTTTTGTGGTCTAATTCAGGGGGGCACATGGTTTAAGACCTAGACAGGCCAGGAAACTGGGTTAGAAACCCTCCTTTCTCCCCCTACAAACTCCTTCAATTTCCACTCAAACTTCTGATAAGTTTAAACCTTTAGAAGTGGCATCTATGAAAGGTTAAACAGATGTAGTTTTGGGAAGAACTGAACATGTAATATTAAATTGCAGAAAAAAATATTTCCTTCTTCACTAGCCAAATGTTCTTTTCTCCTATTTTCCCCAGTCGTTTTCTTCAGAGGCTGTTCTCTTAGGTCTTATCTCTCAGACAATAAATAAATAAATAAATAAGTTTTATCGGGAAAACCTTTAAATAACACAAATTTTTTTCCTTTTTTCTCTTTTTTCCTCTCCCCCATTTCCCTCCCTGCAAGGGAGGAAAAGTTCAACCCCTGCAGCTGAGAGATTAGGTGATGCAAGGCTTGACTGTGTAGCACTGTCTATCCCTTTTCTTCCTTTTTTTTTTTTTTTTTTTTTTTTCGGACAGTAGTTGGGCAGTTTTTCAAGTGAAGGGGCTACTTGCTAGTGAATTAGCTTTTTCAGATGTTGGAATCTACTCATTTGTTCACACCATTCCTATGGAGTTATTTCAATATATTATTCATTCCTTTTTAATCTTTGTTTGAAAATTACTTTAAGCAGAATAAGAGCTAAATCTCTGCTCAAAATTTACATATTACAGTCTTGGGAAAGAAGCATAGCCAATTTACTTCTTAGACTACTTCTGCCTTGAGATTCTTTTGCCAGCTGTAACATTGCAATGTGATAATGTGACATGGTGCTATGATAACTAAAGTAAATTTTTGGCTAAGCCAGAAACATGGACTGTGACCTTCACTTCCATCATTCAAAATGACAAAAACAATCATGTTTTGGCATTATCAAAGCTATTATAGAGATGGAAAAAGCTAGAACTGGCTCTCTAGCCTCTCTGTGGTGGTGAATATTTCTGTCTCTGGACCAAGAGGCAGGAAGGAATTAAATCCTCTAGGCTGAAATCATGGTCCATGAATGTTTCTTTATGAATTATTTAGAATGTCCATTTTTCTTTTTCAAAAACTGAAGGAAAAGCTCCTGATTGTATATTTTGTGAGTTTTACAACGGGCTTTAGGTACAACTACATTTAGCCATTGTGCAGTGGCAGCTTTCTGATCATGTCTGCTCTGCTGCCTTCCAAGGGATGCCTGCTCCATGGTCCTTCCAAGGGATCAGGCAAAGAGCCATTTTGCTGACTCAATCCCATCTGTAGAGACCTCCTAATACTGTTATTCTGTAGAAACCACTAGAATGTTTCATCACTGGAACAAATTGTTCATTAGTGTTACTTCACAAAAGGCATATAACATGCACTAATGAAACCTTTTGCATATTGATGAATCTGAGCATAAGAAAGCATTAATTGAGTTAAAATATGATCATTCTGAAGCACTACCTGCCACTGCATAGACCCAGCTTAGTCACATGGGAAATCATTTCCATTCCTGTGTTCCTACATGAATGGCACCAGTATTTTGCTGTAAAACCAATGGCTTTGAGTAGTCCTCAGCATGAATGCCTGAGTGCCAGAAAGATACATAATATGAGCCGAAAGTAGAAAGATCATTTCATGTGGATCCTCAAGAATTATTTCAGCATGTTGGTGAAAACTCACATTTATGTAAGTAAAAGTGAATCAGTGCAGGAGGAGAGCTGCTAACAGTGAGTTTAGTGCTGAACACCAGCTCACTATGTCCGCTGGTCACACAGGGGCCCCACAGAGACCTCCAGCACAAGGGAATATACCCTGCCAGGCCATCCTGTCCCCGTGGGATGGTACCACTCCCTTTCCCCAATGGACCTGCGTAGCTGCAGAGAATTTGCCTAGCAGTACGACTAGGTAAGTTAAACTCAGAGGAATAAAGCATTTCAAAATGTACTTTGCTCACTTGACAACTGCAGCATAATATCAATTATTTATGGTAACATCTCAGAAAGTACCAATTCTATGTATCAGACATTGTAAACAATAATGGCTTAGGAAACCTGGCTACAGCAATCTGCTGTTAACTCTTTCCTGGGAAGAGAGGAGACTGCCAGTGTTTTGTGTGGATTAGGAGCATGTGGCTTATTGTGCGTCTGCTATATTCTCTTTTTAAAGTCATCTTAGCAAATTTAATTCTTTTTAAACTAATCCCCCGGTAAACACTTAATTTAGAAGAAAAGATCATAAATTCATTTTCAAAAATTAAATAGTTTACACAATGTGAGCAGCTGACTCATTTAGAATCAATTTTCTGTTATGACATTAAAATACTTCATTAAGAATGTTGTTTGTAAAAGAAGTGAATCACTAATCAGCTGTATTGTTGCAGCCTATTGTCTAGTATAATAGACTGTAATCTTATTAATAGAAGAATATTTTATGGAAAGTGTTTCAATAGCAGGACTAAATTCATTACTTGCTTAAAAGTATTAGAGACAATGAACATAAACTGGGAAATCGAATGAAGCATTCTGTGCGTCTTATTAAGGCAAAGTGGTTTTTACCTTGAACTAACTATTTTATTTAGCACCTACAATATTCTGTAGATAAGAAGTGTATATATCCACAATAATATTAGATAAATGAAAACTTTTTATTTGCACTTTTATTTCATGAATGACAGGTGGCAATTCAAAGATCAAGGAAATAAAATAAAAACCATTTAAAAAAGATAAATTATAACAATAAATGCAATAGAAGCACAGCTTTGTTCCTATCCTACAATTAATTCTTCTTACAATTTTGACATTGAGAAATTAATCAGTAATGCATATACTGAAAATTCTTTTTGTAGTTTGGGAAATCCTCAGTTAAAAAAAATAGCCCACTGAGACACAAACTTCTGGAGTTAACAATGTTGTCTGGCTCTTTTCATGGAACAGGAATATTAATCATAGCTAATTGGTGCTGAACTTATTTGCCAACATCTGTGTGGCAGAAAATACCACTGTGAGTTACGTGAGGCACAATTCAACCATTCTATTTGAATTTAATGAGGAATAATAATAATAAAAAAAATCTGTTCATTTGGCTCCTCCTCTGCCTGTTTATTAGCCACAGAAAGTGATATCACCTGGTAACCTCTGTTTCTACATCTTCCCTTGCCATCACATCAGCAAGACAATTGTTTTCCTGTGTATGAATACAGCAAAGGAGCTGTGTTCCAATATATGCTGAGCAAAAACAGTAGAGAGAGCATGCACTTGGGGACAGATTCAAGAAAAATTATCATGCCAGTGAATGCATTTTAGATACCTGGGCCTGGAGAAAAAATTGTAAGGCTTTCCCTTCAGTGCATCAGTGTCTCAGAATGGCCCCCATAGTTTAAGCCTACAACCTTACACTGCTCTCCTGTAGGTTGAGAGAGACGACTTTGATCTTCCACAGGCTGAAGAGAAGTTAGATCTTCAGCTCACTTCTTTTGCAGGCAAAGGTGTTTGTGTTGGGTCTGTCTGGGATGGAGTCACCTTTCCCTGCAGCAGCCCACACAGTGCTGTGCTCTGCACTCATAACTGGAACAGCACTGGTATCACTCCAGTGCTGTGTCTATTGCTGCATAGTGCTGGCACAACATCAGAACTCCCTCCAAGCCCCCAAGAGCCAGCAGGCTGGGGGTGGGCAATTGATGGGGAGGGGACATCACCAGGGCAGCTGACCTAAACCAACCAAAGGGATATTCCATAACACCTGATGTCACACTCAGCAATAAAAGGGGGGCTCTCGTGGGGGAGGGTATCTCCTGAACAACCGGTACGCGTTTTGAGGCCCTGCTTCCCGGGACGTGGCCGAACATCGCTCGTTGATGGGAAGTAGAAAATAACTTTTTTTTCCTTTCTGTGCTTCCACGTGGCCTTTTCTTTTGTTTCTTTTTATCCCCATTCCCCTTCCCTTTAATTAAATCATTCTCATCTCAAACCTCGAGCTCTTTGTGTTGTCTTTTCTCCCCCTTCCTCTTTGAGGAGGGGAAGAGTGAGAGAGCGATTGTGGTGGAGCTCGGCTGCTCACTCAAGTAAAACCATCACAATGTTACAGAGCCACCTGGAGTGGAAGAGACCTAAGGAGGTCTCTAGACCAATCCCATGCTTGAAGCAAGATCAACACTGAATTCAGCCCCAGGTGCTCAGATAGCGTCCAGTCAGATCTTCAAAAACCTCTGAGGTACTTCATTTTGTGAGGTTACTTATGTGCTTGTGTTAGCTGACCCATAAGGGTCACCCATACAGAGATGCCTCAAGCACTATGTCACAGGATGGATGAGATTCTGCACCATGTCTAAGCATACGCCCTAGCTGCTTAGACATCAAAACAGTACCAACAGAGAGCAGACTATACAGACCAAAGGCTCAGTAACACTGCTTTTAGGTACTTCCAAGATTAGTGAAAGTTTTAAGAATTGCCAAAATGCTAACCCCATCCAATGGTGTGCAGCCATTTCTACCTAAATAGTTCTCCTAACAAGAGATGCTATCATTCAAAAATTCAGTCTTGTCTAACATCGCTGACTTAAAAATGACTGGAAAGATCAACTCATTAATGTAAAGGAATCGTTGTGCTCTTGTTGTCTACAGCTCAAAGTATCTGATGGCTAAACTCACTGTGGCAATGAAACGAGATACTGATAATTTCAACTATAATAGAGTATTGTAACAATTAAAAATTTCATATTTTCTATTGGGAGGCTCAACAGTCAGTTGACTTTGTCCAAGAATCACCTTTGCAATGAATAGTGCTGCCAAGTACAGACTTTCATTTAAAACCAAGCAGCTGCTCCTTATGGGGCAACAACTCCATTCCCAGCTACAATGACACAATGCTGTCACTGTGAGCAGTCAGACACCAGAAAATGTGGTTGCGAGTCGTGTAAGCAAGTCCACTTGACTAAAAGGGTATAACATCTTTTACATAACAGCACTGCCAAATGCTGTCAGTGTAAGATCATGACCATTGCCTAATGTAGGAGAGTAAAAAATATTATACTAAAGTATGTCTGTTTCCTTCTGGGTGTCTGGGAGAACTGGTGTTTCTACAAAAAGATACAGACTTGTCTGTTAAAAGACAGCCTTGACCTGAATCACCAGGACCGCTGACCTGCTCAGAATTGAGTGTTTTGCAAAATATGATTTCCTCTCCTTTCACAGTGCTGAATAGTTTTTTTAACCAGCAGGTACCAGATAGATACGTGGATACCTGCTGGTTAATAAAACAATTCAGCTCTACATTTCTACCTGTCATGCAGACGTTCACTTAGAGTAATTACTAGGCTTTCTAAGCTTTTAATGTGACAGAAGAAGCATTATCACTGGTGGATAGCTTCCTTAAAATTAATTAAATGCTATGAACCACAGTTTCATAATTTTTTTCCATAGAATAAGATGATATTAAGTCTGAGGACTGATTAAAACTTGTGTGGCTGGGCTGAGTCCACAGATTTTGAGCAAAAGCACTATGGAACCACTCTCCATTAGGTAAATCCTGTTGTTCAGAAAAGTATCTTTGAATCAGGGCAAGTTTACTCCACTTCTTCCTTGCTCCAAAGGATGCATAGAATACAAGAGCAATTTGCAGTACTGATGATAAGTTCAGAGGTACAGCTCCCTTGTCTAGCTTTGTTTCTCCAAACACAGTCTTAGCAACCTGCTTTTCAGAAGAACTTCTGCAAATGATAATTCTCCAAGTTCCTACTACTAACTGGCATTCTGGGAAATCTTCTATTTCACTAATATGTAAAGGAATTTCAACTTTGTTTATTTTGTTTACTACAGAGTGTGACTCTGAAGAAATGCATGGGCTCCATGCCCTGGCTACTTATTCACTCTTGATTTTAGGATTCAAGTACATTCTCTGTGAAAAAAAAAAAAAAAAAAAAGTTTTTTTTTTTTTTTTTTACCGAGAGAGGAGTTTTCTGTATGAACCTTGAAAAATAAGGTTGGCTTTGCTGTTATACTTTCTCCATGCTGAGTGTTAGCTATCATATTCAAGTCTTAATAGCTTACAGTAAGAACCTGAAAAGATTAAAGTCTATGAGGGACAGTAATAGGGCCATAAATGAAAAGTTTTGTAGTATTGGTTTGAATTTCTGTGTTTTTGTATCAGCTGTCTGTATACAGAATGAAAGACCACTGCCTGCCTGTGAGGACAGAAAGATCATCCTCCACTCAAAGAGCCATCAAATACTCAGTGGAATTTACAAGCACCTTTTTCACAGATTTTTTGAATGCTTTCATGAAAGAAGACATAAACCCCTGACACAGCTCTACTAAGTTATTGTCCAAGAACACATTTTCCCCAAACATTTTCAGTCAGATATCTTTTAGACTTAGCTCACTTTTAGCACCAGCCTTTACCGTTGTTTAACAGTGAGAGACAAAACCAAAATGCCAAAGGATTCTCAGAAGCACACTGCTCTTGCACAGATTTCTACAGCAAAAATGATTCAGTTTAAGTATATGACTCTACACTGCCTATCAGTATGAAGCAACCTGCCTTGAGCTGTACAAGTGAGCAAGGCAGAAAGGATTGGTCTTACAAATATCAAGCAGGCCTAGTTGCAATGTGCTTTTGCTCCACAGTCCGTATTATGGTAAACCAGATATGTTTCTGCTACTCTTAAATAACAATTTTGCACAACCCCAATTATTTCCACCATGATTTATGCAGAGTGCATAGTTATTTGCCATTCACTAAGGACTCCAACGCATATAAATCTCCTCACAAGTAACATAAATATCTCACCACCTTTGAACATGACAACCACTTAAAAACTGCCCCTTGATTATTGAATGCAAAGAATACTGCAATGCCAGAGCAGCTCCTGCAGATAACTAAAGCCACTACAGCACCCTATGTTGGTGTGACAGAGACTGGGGGAAAAAAGAAAAAAAGAAAAAAAAAAAAGAAAAAAAAAAAAAAGAAAAAAAAAAAGCTTTCACTGTGCCCTCTGCACCACATCTTAAGGGTGAGAGAGTGAGAGAGTGTGTTGTGATTTCTAAGGAAGTTTAAGCGTTGGTGTATCTTAAGAGGATTTATCACAGATACTTCTATGTTTAGCACATGAGCATAAAGCAATCAGTAGAAAAAGCTGAAATAAGTAAACTGTTGTGTGTCTATTTCAGTCAAGCCCACAGCAGTAACTGTCTGTTTCTGCCTATTTCTATGCAACCCATTGAAAACTGCAATTAACCCTTTTCCCTGGCAACAACCATTCATCCTGTTTAACTCTTATTTTTATAAAAAGTAAAAACTCTTATTTTTATAAAGATTTAGGACATCATCTGTTTATTGTAGATAGAAAATTGCAGTGCCACATTGCTTGGCAGCTGATTTTTCTACTCCCTCTTCCTCCTCTTTTTATCATTTACAATGCATTTGGCAGTCACTCATTACAATTCAGTTGTTTTAATCCCTTCTATTCCTCCTGATCTGGTGATGTGCTTTCTGCTGGAGGACAGAGAGGGTGGTGGGTGGTAATTACAGTGTTTGTGACTCTGAGAATTGCATACCTAAGGTATTCACCATTTTCTGAAATTCAGCCTGCTCTGATGCTTCATAACAATGCCTTCCTCATACCTGCCATGTGTGAGGAAGAAAACCATGTTGTACCTATCTGACCTGCTTGCTAGCTAAAGGTTCCCAGACACAGGTCAATCCCGTATTACCACTGACCATTCTCCTGAGGACCATTTTGTACTGCAGTATGTGACGAGTCTCGCTGGGAATAATGAACAAAGTGGACCCGAAAAAGGTGGCTTTCAGCACTCTACTGCACCTCACTTCAGCTCACCTCATCTGTCATGTACCTGATCAGCTATTTGTCTCTTTTTAAAAGCTCTTCATATTTATGAACTAAGTCAGACGTAGCCTAATAATTGAAAGGCAAACGGTTGATGCTAGGCCTGCTTAACTGATTATTTTGAGTTAGCCAATAAACCTAACCAAAATGTTTGGAATTAGAAATGTTTTCCTGGTGAATTTGCTCTGAGAATAACAGAAATTGGCTGAAAACTCATTCTTTACAGTAAGAAAAAATTTCAGAAAACTTTGATCAGATCACAGAGATGGGGTGCATCTGTCCAAATAAAGCAATCTGCCTCTGATATAGTTCTACAGTTTTCTCCTGCAAATAATGAAGGAACAAAAATATTTCTGGGGTGAAAAGCAGAAAATTTTATCTTAAACATCCACAGTAAAAACACCTACTTCTCTCTGTGGCCTGTATAGAGAATCAGATGACAATACCCATACTGTAGGAGATTTAAGCCAGACAAATCTCACCTCACTGTAATTGCAAGCATGCAGATGTGACCTTTCCAACATTTCCTTGCATGCCCACCACACCCCTGCTCTGTGGTTACAGCTGCTGCTGTAACTATAGGCAAATGTAAGGTTTTTGTTTGTTTGTTTGTTTTTGTTGTTGTTGTTATTGTTATCCTGAGAGGAAAAAAAATGTCAAAAATATGTGAGTCATGCAGGATAGATGTGTTGAGGGGGAAACAGTTGGCAAAGGTGATAATAAACTCATTTTCATTTCATGAGAAAAAAAAAAAAAAAAAAAAAAATGTTACTCAGAAATAGGCTCTGTTAGTAGCAATTTCAGCAAAAATAAAAATAAAAATTGGGGAGACAACTGAATTTTAACACTGTTCAGAGTTGCTTGAAAATCTAAGTTTGTGATGACATGTCACTCCTGTGGTAAACATATTCATTCAGATATTCCTACCTTGATGCTTTGGAGATTGCTCACAGAGAAGGCTTTTGACTTCCATGGCAACAAGTTAGTGTTTTCAGTTTATAATGGGAATCTAAAGCAATCAAAAATTAATTTTTATTTTCTTTATGTTGTGCCTGAATAAAAGTTCAGCAGAAATTGGTATGTTTCTCTATATGTTTTCAGAGTGGGAAAAAGAATTAGTGAAGATAACTCCTGGAATATTATGGCATCATTGTTCCATCTGTTATCTGCTATAGATGGCCAGGTAATAAGGTACCTTTCCACAAGCAAGATATTACCTGTTTGCATTGGGTGTAAATATTTCTCATGTGGTTCTAAGTTTGTTATCATTGAGTCTGTAACTCCTTAAGCTTCATTGGAATTTACTTTATACTTAACACACAAATGTTATATGCTTTGCTTATACCTTGCACACGAGAGGTTTCATAGGAATCAAGCAACAACAAAATTAATGTGCCAAATCTACATGTGTCTGCTGCAAAAAGCAAGTTCTTACCAGACAACAGGTGACTGAGTACAGCTGTCTGTTCCTGCTGGCAGATTACAAAGCTCTTACTATGATGAACAATGCACCTGTCCTGCCAAGTAACAGCTACCAAAACTTCTCAAAAATCACAGAATCACAGAATCACAGAATTTCTAGGTTGGAAGAGACCTCAAGATCATCAAGTCCAACCTCTGACCTAACACTAACAGTCCCCACTAAACCATATCCCTAAGCTCTACATCTAAACGTCTTTTAAAGACCTCCAGGGATGGGGACTCCACCACTTCCCTGGGCAGCCCGTTCCAGTGTCTAACAACCCTTTCGGTAAAGAAGTTCTTCCTAAGATCCAACCTAAAACTCCTCTGGCGCATCTTAAGCCCATTCCCCCTCGTCCTGTCACCAGGCATGTGGGAGAACAGACCAACCCCCACCTCGCTACAGCCTCCCTTGAGGTACCTGTAGAGAGCGATAAGGTCACCCCTGAGCCTCCTTTTCTCCAGGCTGAACAAGCCCAGCTCCCTCAGCCGCTCCTCGTAAGACTTGTTCTCCAGGCCCCTCACCAGCTTCGTTGCCCTTCTCTGGACTCGCTCGAGCACCTCCATGTCCTTCTTGTAGCGAGGGGCCCAAAACTGAACACAGTACTCGAGGTGCGGCCTCACCAGAGCCGAGTACAGGGGGACGATCACCTCCCTGGACCTGCTGGCCACGCTGTTTCTTATACAGGTCAGGATGATGTTGGCCTTCTTGGCCACCTGAGCACACTGCTGGCTCATATTCAGCCGACTATCAACCATCACTCCCAGGTCCTTCTCTGCCTGGCAGCTCTCCAACCACTCACCTCCCAGCCTGTAGCTCTGCTTGGGGTTATTGCGCCCCAGGTTGCAGGACCTGGCACTTGGCCTTGTTGAACTTCATGCAGTTGACCTCGGCCCATCGGTCCAGCCTCTCCAGATCCTCCTGCAGAGCCTTCCTACCCTCGAGCAGATCGACACACGTACCTAACTTGGTGTCATCTGCAAACGTACTGAGGGTGCACTCAATGCCCTCATCCAGATCATCAATGAAGATATTGAAGAGGATCGGCCCCAGCACCGAGCCCTGGGGAACGCCACTAGTGACCGGCCTCCAACTGGATTTGACTCCATTTACCACGACTCTTTGGGCCCGGCTATCCAGCCAGTTTCTAACCCAACGAAGCGTGCGCCAGTCCAAGCCAAGAGCAGCCAGTTTCTTGAGGAGAATGCTGTGGGAAACGGTGTCAAAAGCCTTGCTGAAGTCAAGGTTGACCACATCCACAGCCTTTCCCTCATCCACCCAGCACGTCACTTTGTCATAGAAGGAGATCAGGTTCGTCAAGCAGGACCTGCCCTTCACAAAATCTTTCAATTTGTGTCAATCGCCATTAGAAACTGAGTCTATAATTAAGAAAGAAAAAAAAATCAGAAATGTTGCCTGGTTTTAGACACAATCACAGATAAAATAAAAGTAGCTTTTGTCCTCATTAACCTTGTTTCTTCATAATCCCAAGGACACTTCATACCAGGTTCATGCACCAACAGAAATCAGAGATTAAAGGATTTCTATAATATATGCCACCTCCCCAGAACTGGGCATTAGTGGTGCTTAAGGACACCTTGCTTGCTGCTCTCTTGGACCAAATCTTTTCTGACAGCTCTGGACTACTTAGAGTTTGCCCAGCAAGAGGAAGCCACAGTGCTTTCCTGTGCAACACAGCCAAACCAAGCTGTAGGATCTGGTTTACTCTGTTAAAAAGTTTTCAACAAACATCCTTTATTTTGTAGCCCCTGAAGAAAAGTTCCCTATTCTACACTCATTTCATATGAATGTCTCATTTCATATGCACCAGAAGTAGACTTTGTTCTCCTCTGGCTTATGTCATGCTCCTCATGGACATCAGTACATAGTTCTTTTGTCTCCTCTCCGTATGGCCTTTTTTGTATATGTTTTCTCTAAGGTATTGTAAATAGGCAGCTGGGACTCTAGGAAACCAATGTTAAAGCAATTCTACATGTAATTTCCTCAGATCTAGTGCTGTGCAGATCAAGATTTGTCTTTATGAACAGCTATTTAAACTGAAATACATAAGGGGGAATTTAATCTGCAAAATCTAAAACATTCTTCTGGGTCAAGAGCATTGCTAATATGTAATATGCAGCAAAAAAATACACATTGCCTATTCTTATTGAAAAACAGCTAAATCTGTAGTCTGAAGTTACTAACATGAATTTTGGCTGACATATTTAGCTACCTTGACTCTGGGACTCTATGTGTGACTCAGTTTAATTTCATTTCCCAATTCCTTTTCATTTGATTAATGAATTATATGTGACAGCTCTTTAATCAGTCCCTACCAACAGTCACAGGACAGACTATGAGGATCTGTATAAAATTAATACTGTTCTCAGCTCATAGAAAACCAACAATCCAATATGAAAAAATCTCCAATAATGACCCAACATATCAACATTTTTCAGTCTTAGGAAAGATTTTGAATTCCTGAATTGGTCCATGGAAAAATAAATAAATAAAAATGCCCATTTACCATTCTAGGTGTTCAGAGTAGCATACAGACCAAAACATCAGTCATCTGGTCAGCCTGGAGGAGAGAAAGCTCAGGGAGACCTCATGATTTCACATAAGTACCTGACAGGAGTGTGTAACAGGGCCAGGCTTTTCTCAGTGGTGCCACAGGGAAAGGATGGGAAGCAACAGCACAGATTGAAATACCAGGAATTTCTTCTTAACTTTAGGACTTTTAATTTATTTATTTATTTGTTAGTTGTGAGGATGGTCAGACACTGGAATAGTGTGAAATCTCCCTTCTTTGGAGATACTTGCATCTCATCAGACATATGGTAGATGACCCTGACTGAGGCACAGTCTCAAGACTGGACAATATTCAGAGGTGCTGTCAGCCGCAGTCACAACATGACTCTAAATGCAGAGCCTCATTTGAGGTACTTTAATTAAAGCTGTTTGTTTAAGTAAGATTGATATTGTTGTCCCTACTCAGAGTGGCAATATATATTATGAAGACCATTTGATAAAAAAGAAAGCTAAAGACTGAAATTGTAACAGTCTTGTCTTTCATGCTCAAAATATAACTCAGGTGCCTGACTTTCAGAATTTAAGATCTTGAAGTTCAAAATACTGTTACAGGTGTATGCCTGCACTATTTTTTATTTTATTTTTTATTTTTTTTACTACAGCTGGAAACTAAAATCAAAATATTTGTGAATAGAGTCTGCCTGATAAAATTACTAATTTATTTGTGCATTTGTGTTTGTATCTGCAGCTTTGGTAACTTACTGAAAATTATCCCACAGACATCTGGATCTTTGCATCAACTTATTTGTTGTACATGATGTACAAGATGATGAGTCTCTGCTGGCATTTATGGCCTTCTGGACTACAGTCTGGATAAATAATTAGCTGCATGGTCAGGTGAAGTAATTATATTTACTTGTTACAAATGGACATAATTACTAAGGAGGAAATGAGATGCCATATTTTGTCATAGCTACAGTGTACACACACTAATTTTCTGTTACTTTGGTCTTAACCAAAACAACCATACCTCTTCTTCCTCCTCTCTAAAAATGAGAAGGTAGAGAATGTGTGAAACGTATCTGGAGAAAATATTTAAGATCTTTATTTATCTCATCTGCTCTTGATGAAGATGCGTTAGCAAGTTTCTCCTCTGTCCTTTGAGTAGGCCCAGCCAGGACACAGACATACTTCCAAACCCTTCTTGTGCAAGGCTAGGCACCTCGATTTGCATTTTACTGCTGTTCTTTTCAGCAGAGAAGTCGAATAGGATCTTAAGGCCTATTAGATAAGGATCAAGCAAGCCCGATGAATGTTTTCAGTTTTCAGTTCTTAGCTGAAAGAAAAAGCCACATATGCCTATCAGAATATGTAAAAATTGTTCTATTTTTTCAAATGTCAGTACCACCACAGAACCAAACAACCTCCAGCATTTTATACCAGTATTGGAAGAGCATACCCTCAGCTAATGCATACCATTTCTTAATAGCCCAGAAACTTTGAGGGAGAGAGGAAGCTTGGATCTAAAATAAAAATAAAAAATAGAAAAAAAATAGTTTAAAAAGGCTTTTTGTGTTTCTAAGTGAAGTGCAAAAGTATGTTGAATCATGCATTTTTACTCCATGTTCTGAAAGAAGGTCACCAGATGGCACTATTACACATTGTCTTTCTGACTTCAGTCTCTTAATACACACTAAAAGTTTATAATCATGGAAGAACTGGTAGTACGGTTGCTGGTGTCATATTACATGTATCTGGATGCAAGTGTGATGAATGGCATATCTGTTTTAGTCACCCTAACCCTATCAAGTTCTTCTAGATGAGTTTTTCTCTGAGAACCAGATGCTCTTGCATAGAATGAAATACACACACATATATATATATTAAAAAAAAAAAATAAAAATTTAAGAGAAAGTGAGAGAGAGAGAGAGAGAGAGAAGGGATTGTTCTGCTGTTCTGTTATTTATGGCTCTCTCTGCTCAAGTACTACTGTGCACCTGTAATGAGAACACATCACAGCAGGAATGCACACATATTTGGCTATGCTGATTTCTCTTTTTTGGTAAGTAGAAACACTCTACTGTCATTACACACAGAGCAAATGCTCTAAGCATACTGCAAATATGTCCTTTTCTCAGTTACTGAGAGAGACCCAGCATATCTGAGCTGCATCTTGGACCCAATTAAAATGCATCTGCACACCTATCAGCAAATCACTGCATACGTCAAATGTGGTATTTGAACCTCTCTCTTGACTATCCCCAGCTCTTTTAACAACAAGAGCAGAAATATAAACCTCACAGCTCCTAATGACCGAACACTTACAAATGGTCTGAGCTCTTGATGCATATATTTTATAATATCAGACCATCACTCATTTCTGTGGCTACTGGTTTGTGATCCACTGATAAGTGAGTCACCATTAATTCCATAAAGTCCTAGAAGAGGAATTTAGAATACTAATTTAGATTTTCTAATGCTTTAAGGCTGTACTGTTTTTTTTTTTTTTTTTTTTTTTTTTTTTTCTGTTCACATATGATTTTTTTTTGAAACCTTATACAGAGAAATAAACTCAGCAAACTATTATTTTGCTTTCTACATTTCCCTGTATGCACATTTTCTGTGAGCTATATTTTATACTTCAACAAACTCAGAAGTTGTGAAAACAGGAAAATCAGGTCACAAACCTTTAAGAATGTGTCAACTGCCACAAACAGTCCCCAGATGGATGATTGGAAGTGCCTCCAACAAATCACAACCACTCTTAAATCATGACTGGCATTTACATGAAAGCAGAATTATTTGAAGTTTACTTTATGACAAATATATCATTGGTATACTGGCTGTATTAGAGATGCTAACAACCTTTTCAAAGAAAAGGATTGGAAAGCATCCGAAAGATGCCTGTTTCTGCTGATAAGGAAGCCTAAGTTTTCAGTATTGCATCTAATCTTACTTTCTTATCTCAATGAAACTATATTTTCCTTGACTACAGTTTGGAGGCTTCATGCTGCCCTGGATATAAAATGCGCAAGTGGAACTAACTAGAGCCATCAGGAGAGCACTGCCAGCAATTGTCACACAATGCCATCACATGACAAACATTTCTCCTGTATTTCGTTTTTATGTTTTTGTACATTTTGCAATGAATAAGTTCACCCACTGGACATACAACTTTGTCTGTGCTAGCACCATATTTTGGATGCATACGGAATGAGACAGCAGAATTTTCCCACATTAAATAGTGCTACTTTTACCAAAAATAAAATTAATAAATACAGATATGTTCTGCATATATTTCTGTTCACAGAACTGAGCAATTCTGCTCAACACAGAGCTTCATATTCACCTGATTTAGCTTTGTAAACTCATGTAAGTTGAGGAATTGTGTGCATCCTCAGCAAGTTTGCTGATGACACCGAGCTATGTGGTGCAGTTG
This sequence comes from Oxyura jamaicensis, assembly GCF_011077185.1. NCBI lineage: Eukaryota > Metazoa > Chordata > Aves > Anseriformes > Anatidae > Oxyura > Oxyura jamaicensis. Next base: position 36,588,386 of record NC_048926.1, read on the forward strand.
ACATCCTGGAAGGAAGGGACACCATCAAGAGGGATGTGGACAGGTGTGAGAGGTGGGCCTGTGCAAAATTCATGAGGTTCAACAAGGCCAAATGCAAGATCCTGAATCTGGTCTGGGGCAATCTCAAGCACAAATACAGGCTGGCTGGAGAATGGATTGAGACCATCCCTGAAGAGAAGGATCTGGAGGCCTTGCTTGATGAAATGCTCAATATGAGCCAGCAATGTGTACTTGCAGCCCAGAAAGCCAACTGAATAAGCAGAATCATGGCCAGCACCTCAAGGAAAGTGATTCTCCCCTTCTGCTTTGTTCTCATGAAACCCCACCTGGAGTCCTGTGTTCAGCTCTGGGGTCCCCAGCACAAGGACATGGACCTGTTGGAGCAAGTCCAGAGGAGGGCCACAAAGCTGATCAAAGGTCTGGAGCACTTCTATTGTGAAGACAGGCTGAGGTAGTTGGGATTGTTCAGCCTAGAGGCTTCAGGATGGCCTTCCAAAAGGGAGTCTACAAGAAAGCTGGGGAGGGACTCTTTGTCAGGGAGTGGAGTGATAGGACAAGGGGGAATGTCTAAACCACAAGAGGGTAGGTTTAGATCATATATGAGGAATAAATTCTTTACCATAAGGGTGATAGGGCACTGAAAAAAGTTGCCAAGAAAAGTTGTGGATGCCCCATCCCTGAAGGTGTTTAAGACCAGGCTGGATGGGGCTTTGGGCAACCTGGTCTGATGGGAGGTGTCCCTGCCCATAGCAGGTGGCTGGAACTGAATGTTCTTTAAGGTCCCTTCCAACCCAAATAATTATGTGTTTCATGATTCTAAGATTCTTATGTTAGGATCACGGTCCACATCTTACAGTAATAATTCTGATGCAGGTCTAGGAAAACAAAACAAAACAAAACAAAATTTCTAGCAGAGTTCCCTTTGCTATATGGGGTAGTATAGCTTCCTTCCAATACAGGAAGTCAGCAAGGTACAGGATACCATCAAAAGCAATAAAATCCTGCTTCTCTTTTCTCAATGTTCACTTCCAAAAATAAAAATAATAAAAAAAATATCTTAATTCTCATCATTTTCTGCACAGAGAATGTTGTGATTAGAAAAAATTCCTCTGGCAATCCAACACCCATTAAAACCAATGGCAGTATCAAACTTGCAAACTGAAAGCCAGCCCCATGCAGCTCTGTGCAACGTGCAATCCCTGGATGATGTTTGGAGGTGAAAGAGGACATTTTTCTCCTGCTCTTGGCATCAGGAAGTGATTTTCTGTGTGATATTTTACAGGCTGTGAGAACGTGTTTCTTGGCCTGTATCTTGGGAAAGAGTGACACAGCAATCTCAACTGCTGACAGCAGCTGGCAAACCTGACACATCATAACTTAAACATTAAAATGTTGGGAAAACAGGTAAGTCACAACTCCTAGCCCATAACCTGCTGTTTTCCCTTTTTCTCCTTTTGGGTCAGGGATTTGATGCACAAATTGCAGCCTGCAATGGCCCTAAAAGAGGTGAGAGAGCACCATCCGAGGCTTGGCATTCACTGTTCCTCTGCACCCCACCCCACACGTGTAGACCATACCTATTTCTCAGATGGTGCTCAGTAAAGGAAAGACAGTAAATTTCATGGCAAATGGATGGTGGTATCACAGAATAACAGAATGGTTGAGATTAAAAGGGACTTCTAGAGATCATCTAGTCCAACCCCCCTGCTCAAGCAGGGTCACCTAGAGTATGGTACAAAATCTGTAGTTAGTATGAAAAAGCACATGCATAAAAATGACTTATGGCATCAAAACCTTTATGTAGAGGGAAGAATACTACCTTTTGAAAATACCCACTGACACATTACTTCTTGTCCTTATGCCTTACTCTTACATTGCCATATTGAAACATGAATTGTCAACACCTTGACAATTCAATGATGATGTAATTTTTTTTTTTTTTTTTTTAAATGGCTGGTAGTCAGAACAGGGACAGATGATGCTATACATTTCATGGGGGAAATGCCATTGTTTTCTTGCTACACACAGGTATTGTAACACTGATGATTTATTGGGTGTTACAGGAAAGGACATTCAGGTGTTTTTTCCAGAAACAAAGATGGCAGGTGTACCATTTTACAAATCTAAGTGAATCTGAGCCATAGAAAATTAAATGATTTTCCCAAATTCAACCATCAAGTCTGAATGAGCCCTGACTGCAATGTAGTTTCCTTTTGTTAAGGGACTATGTGTACTTGTGCCTTTTCATGACACTCTATTCCCTCACTGTATTGTAAAATATTTGAAAACAGCAATTAGCAATTAATTGTGAAGAACAAACTTCCAAAGGCAATGCTAAGCAGATGGAGTAAGGACAATGTAATCTGAATTTTCATAATTAACTACTTATTTTTCTTTTGGAGACTGGCATTGCAGAATTCTGCTAGCAAGGATTTCCTTGTTATTTTAGGAGTTGTATACAAGTTAATTAATTCATTGTAAATGTTCAGTCATCTGCATTAAAGGCTAATGCAATGAACCAAACTGTTAATTCAACCAGTGCTGTAGTACTCTGGAAGCTAAAATTATACCTCATCAGACGATCCTGAAAAATCTGCTATGAACCATACAAGTTAACAGTCTCTTGTGACTTCAGTGCCAGTGACTTTTCTGTAAGTAAAAGTAAGATTCACTTAATAGCTTATTTGCCACTTGCACCTCTCTGGGACTGCATGTGATATCTACGTACTGACCAGAGTACTAACGGAGCAAATGGAACATTCACAGAACAGATTAACACCTGAACAAGCTTTTTATTTTGCTTAGTGGCAGAGAAAAACAAGAATTCTGCATCAAAGCTTTCTTGAAGGTAACCTTACGAAAAAGACATCAGGCTGTCACCCTCATCACAAACAGATGCAATTTCAGGTGGTATGGAAGGGAACAACACCGTGGTATATATTCAGGCTATCATGATAAAATCACAGGAGATGGCTTTTCATACTTCACTGACCTTCTGCTGTAGGCGATGCTGAAGTTTAATTTTGCCTAATTTCAGGTCAGCAGAGAATTAGTCCTAGTAATTAAGATTCAAGTCACAATTTTAAAATGCCCAATACTCTGGACTTATGAAAGAAGTGACTTGAGAAGACTGTATATGTAAATCAGGCAGCACAAATAAACAGAATTAATCTGAGACCAAGAGCTAGATTCCACAATTGTCTGGTGTCTTGAACTTCTCATCAGCAATTTTGGATGCAGGTCAACTAAATCTGAAAATTAGCCTGCATTTTCATTTTTGCATAATATCTTTCCATAGGAAGACCAGGTAATTTAGAGGTCCCTCCCAATGTACAACTCACAAAAATGTGCCTCTATGTGTAATAATTAACTAATTGTAGAGCAGAAAGTTTTAGTTCATTCCAGAAAGTAATTAACTGACTTGATAAATATCTAGTCTTCTTTCTAAAAAGATAGACTTCTAGAAAATGTGATGGCCATGGTGGTTTTTAAACCTGAGGTGTCTGAGAAAAGACATAGGCATATCTGAACTGCTGTGAGTGCTTCAGATGCAGAGCCTTGCAAGCCCCAAATTTGACTTTTTGTTCAAACTTTCTATTCTGATCCTCATGTAAAAGAAAAGTTAATTTTTCTCTAATAACATGGATTTATCAAGAAATCACCAAACTATCTGTACATTGGCAACTACTGTTACGAGATTTCATTTTTAAGATTAAGACCTACCACTAGACAGGCATTCACATTAAAACATTATTCAAAAATGTACATATTTGAAGCTAAATATTAATAGTAATTAACTCAGAGTACAGAGGATTCAAAATACCACTTAGAGATAAAATACAAAATTGATTTTTCTTTAATATCTAACACCTTTAGCATCATCATAGCAATCTACAATATAAGGCAGAAAAAATGTAAGAAACCCATTCCTCATCCAGGGAACTACATCTAGAATTAGAGTTATTTTTCCCATCATTATTCTAGAAAATAGGTGTATAACTTCTTCTTATGTTGTATACAGAAGATGTGCAGATTCACTATATCAGTTTCAATTATGCATCATTTTAAAAGCAGATATTTAGGAAAGAATAGTTCTTCTTAACAATATTTTATTTCTCAAATATACCTTCATCTTTCAGAATACCATGCTTGGCTGCTAATAAATATGTGCTTTAAAAATTTGGTGTTTAGTATTGTGTTTTCCTCACACTTTAAAATAGATGCAGAAGAATGAGATGAAGAAAACAGCTCCAGATCTTAAGGTATTGCCACTTCCCAACTAGACTGTTATGGGCCCAGCAACAATATAATAATTACTTTGAAATCTATCAATAATCCAAAACCCACCCACATGACTGGACAGATCAGGCTGTGAAACACTGTATGCCCTTTTCCAGTTTAAGTCCAAGGGCACAGAAAGCTGATATAGCCTGTTTTGCTTGCTCTCAGCCTGAAAGATATTTGTTTGTTAGAGGTGATTTAATATTGAAGGAAAGCAGCTCAGAGGCTTGGAATTATACAGTGGCACAGAGGGATCAGAGAAGCAGCAAGATCATAATTCTCTGTGACCTGACTTTTGAGCTTAATTTTACTTCCATCAAAATCATCAGCAAAACTTGCCATCAACTTCAAGTGTACCTTGTATGCACCATAGAACCTTCCCTCACAAACAAATAAGCAGAAAAATCCCCACACTTTGTGATCATAAAGGTCTATACTTACAAGTTTATTCAAGTGCAACTTCACTTTTTGCCATAATATTTCCATAACATTTTTGAAGGGAGGCAGTAATGTTAATAATAAGAATTCTCCAGCAGGAAATCTGTTAACATTTAAAATTTTGACAAAAAATGGCTGCTACAAAGCATATTGATGCTTGAAAAATAGCGTGCCGTTAAAGAATTGCCTAATATATGATATCCAATTTGTTTGCTAGTTTCCATCAAGCCTCATCACTGCCTTGTTTACCACCTTTCTGTCAGATGCCACATGTTCTGCCTTGTCTCAAGACCATTTTGCAGTCAATATGCTGACCATTGTTTTTCTTGTACACAGTAATCCAATTTAGCAAGAAGAATTCCTACATCTCACTGCAAAATGTTCTGCAGGGCTTGAAAGTCACAGGTTTCTAAAAAGATTAAATGAAAGAGAGAACCACATCTCAACCCTTAGAGCCAAAGCTAAAGCATAAGTTTGCAGTTCCTGCCTGTTACTGGGCTTATTGCTGCTACTCCAAGATAGAGTCTGTATTTATTTACATTGCTATGAGAAATCAACATTTTTTTTTTTTTTTTTTCTCATAGCCCTTAATGTGAAAGAAGAGGTTGCATGTTTTTGGAGGCTAAAAAATTTAATCAGTAAAATTGCTAATAATTTTTTTAATGTGGGCTCACATACTGGTAATTCCTGAAGTAATCTCTACTTTTCAATTACTTTGCTTTAGAAGACTTATGTTTTCTGGGTAGATAGTTTAAGTGAAGAAATACTTTAAATTCATGTCCAAACTTACTGCATAATCTTGCTATATACATATAGCAAATTTTAGATATGGTAATTCCAGCTGTGGTTATTTCCTCTGGATAAAAAGTGGCCTTTTCTCTGTATGAAATGTCATGTATTAAAGAATAACCACCTCAGCCATTCCCATGCTAGAATCAAGCCCTGATTACCTCACTGGAAAGTAAAAAATCATCTCTCCAGTGATGCAACCCTCCTGTTTTTACCTCTATAGAGGCACAAGATAGCAGGAATTACTAATATATTAAGTTATAATAAAATATGTTGATAGTTCGGTATGTCACATCTTCAGCTTCAAACAGGAGTGATTTGCTGCTTGGAATGAGTCCAAATTTAAGGAGAAAATGCAGACATATTTCTGTGGACAGCTAGTCTGGGGAAAAGTGAGAAATGTGCTCCTCAGAAATTTTAAATATTTGAGTAAGACTTGTGGAAATGGATTACTAGGCAGATGACTGCTGAAATGATGTAGAAAGCATGCAAAATACCATCCTTCAGATCTGCAATGTATCTCATTGACCTTTGATTTGGTCTACATGGCACTTTTCAGACACATACTTATGTGTGCAAACATGCATGTAGGTGTGTCTGCACATATGCACAATGGATGGACCCAGCACAGACTGAGAAAGCAACAATTAAAAGTTTACAAAATCACCTCATTATCACATTTAGAAGTAGGATTCTGTGTGGCAGCAAGCAGTAAATTCATCCTGGAAATTGAGAACAGAAAACAATGGCAAAATTCCTCTAATTTAGTATATAATCATTTTCTGACTAAATTTCAGAGGAATTTTACATTGGTTTTGAGTGGGAGGAGACTTAGGTATTTTGCCTTTAATTTCTGCAAAGAAACTAGCTGTGTGTGTTTCAAAGGTGCATGTGTGTCAAAAATTCCTCCTGAACAGGAGAATTCAATACCATCGTATTCAATATAGAGGGTATTTTCATAACTATTTGCATCACTGCGACATTTAAACATCCAGCCAAGGTGAGGCCTTCCAAAAGGATGTGCCTCCATCCAGAAATATTCTAAATTAATACAAGAGTATAACAGATAAATAAAATGGATGCTCAGAATGAAGCAGAAGAGGAATATTCAAATAGCAATAAAATTATACAAAACCAAACATTAGCTGCTATACAGAAGGGTGCTTTTAAATTACTTCATGTTGACTGGTTTAAAAATGTGTAAGTAACAATATGACCTATTTCTAACTTTTTTTCCCTACTCATGGACAAAGCAGTTTCTGGAGTTTTGAATTATTTTTTTCTATTCGAACATATCCTTTTTATAAAATTTTAACTAGGCAATAGCTTGGCGATTGTGCTGGGACCAACCTGGTAGAAACAAAAAAGATTTGATTGGCAATTTGATTAAAGCTTGCACCACAAATTAATTAAATAACAAAATTAACACTTGATTAATCCCAAAAGAGGTGCTCATCCTCTATCCTTACAAACCCCACAGACTTCATCCTTGTTCCTCAGGCAAAAGCCTATATAAGTGGACAGTTCTCAAACCATGCCCTGGAGGTCATCAAGCACAGGCTGTGACAGCAGACATGCCTCCTCCTTAGTGCTCTATATCCGCTAGAGCAGTTTTACAGCAATGTGAGAGGGTGAAAAGTTAACACTAGCTGGTTACGCAATAAATGTCACTGGTAATACCACTGACTTCAGACTCGACTCCCAGCAGTAAGCAGTTAAGAGGTGATAAAGCAGGATTAATCCCTGAGCAAAATTTATGATCATCATTGGAGAATGCAGTACGAACACCCTGGTATCTTTATTATTCCTTGAACAAGAAACAGTCTTGCACCAACCTGTTTTTTTCCCTTAAGCGTAGCACTTCAAAGGGGTGTTAATCCCATCACATATACACCTTTAAGCCTGTTCTCACACACTCACCCTAAAAAGCCATCCAAGGTCACTGCTACTTACGGTTATAAAATAAACCTTCAATGATATTGAAGATAGTAGAATAGTAATGGAATAATGCAAAGTACAGTAACTGATCATAAACTATTCTTTGAGCTGCCCTAATAAAATTGCCTCTGACAGGGACAGGAAGATTGCTCAAATTGAGTCACTGCTGACAAAGACAGAGAAGTAGTTACACAGCCAGGTAAAGCTATGTTGGAGGCAATGTGAGCTCTGAGCCCTTCACCTGCTGTTGAAACAAGTACATGATCACATCTTAAAACTTTCATTCCCCTCCCAAGTACATGGGGTTCAACTCTACTACCAGTAAGGCAATAGCTGTTTTTCCAAGACTGCGTTCTTTCATTTCCTGTTTTCAGGTAGGAACACATGTAGACCAAGAAAGAATCACCAGTGATGGCAATTAGTGACTGCATTTCCTCAAAGTAAAAGAAATTGTGTATGAAATAATGAAATATGTGGTAATGTACTACGATTTATTTATTTTTTAATGTGAAATGTAATATTTGCCAAAAGTATCCCCCAATGCTGCTCTGACTAGGATTTTAATTTTGCTAGTAACAATGACCTTAGCAATAAGGTAACAATGCACTTAGCAATACAATTCCAAGCATTTAACACACAGAAGTTCACCATGAAAAACAACTTAACCAAAACTGTCTAGTCTGTCTATTTTCCCAAACAGGGAAATAGAGCACCAAGCCTACAGTTTTGACTTATGTCCTACTATACAATGATGTTGCTTTCTGTTAGATACGCTACCAACTGATATTTGCTCAGATCTAATGCTAGATCATATAAAGTAATAAATTATTTCTTTAAATTGTCTTGGACATGTATGTGGAATAAATAATCAGCAACTCAGTGAAAGCTTGGATGATGGGAAAAGGACTGACACTATGCTAATTATATAGAACAGTAAGCATATATCAATGTACATAAAATTATGTACATGATGAATCATATCCCTCTTCCCAGGCACTTTGAATGGCATTTATCTTTTTCCACCATGAGCTACTGAGGAGAGGAACTGTGATTTCATACAGTTGTCTAAGCACCCAGTGTGATGGAGACCAGATTATCATCTCAGTACTGTGATAACCAATTCAATGGCAGTTAAAATATTTTGTGTCTGCATTAGAACAACATAGAATCAAGAGCATTCTATAAGAAGAGGTCTAAGCTAAGCATTACTAATTTTGTCCTGATAAAGGAGGCTTGCAATTTCAAAGGGAAGAATTAAATGAGACCAGCTCTCACCTTGGGACACATAACAGCTGATCTGAGCACAATCAATTTATGACAGTTATCTCATTTTGCTTTATCTTCCCATTATAGGTTCTAAAAAGCTGCCAGTCCCAAGAAAGAGTTTGAATCTCAAGATTCTGCTGCATAGGTTAATGGATCCAGACATAAAGTTAATAAAAAGCGATACTTAAATGCAATGGAATATGGCTAGTCTAGGTTAAGGAAACACTGCTCTTTATTCTACAGAATTACTAACATCACACTTGTGCATAGTTTGCAGTTTAGGCAAAACACTGTAGATGACTGGGGAGGAATTTAAGTCTTATTCCTTACATTAAATTTTCTTGTATAAATAACAACAGAGGTTGCTAAATAGGTAACAGATACTTTAATTGACTGTTACAGCTATTGTAGCTGTAACTTTCATAGTCATCTCTAACACATCCTCCCATCTGTGGTATACAGATAAGCATCTGTATATCTCTTGTATAAAACACTGTCAATATGCTTGCATAGTCTTAAAGTGTAAGCTTTCAGACTTTCTTTGTCTGACTAAAATTAGATTTTGGATTTCTGAAAAGACTGTAGAAAGCTTTTCTGAAGTAGTTCAGGTTTTGAATTTTGAAACAACAGTACTCTATTGATTACTGTTTATCAGAAAGCACTCACTGTGTTTTTTACTTTTTTTTGTTTGTACCAAAGAGGTAATAATTTAGTAAATGTCCAAATCCCACATTGCCTTATGCCATCTGCATAAAATATTAAAATGTCCAACCTGAAGTAGCAGACAACAGGAACCCAGACTGTTCACTTTTGGTTTAATGCTGTCAAAAGCTTTCTGCACAGCAGGTCCTTAATTTTTATGGTTAAGCCTGGCTTTTAACAAACATCAGAGAACTAGGACACATAACTTGTTTTTAAGAACCTACCTGATCGTTACACTTCTCTACTTCCACATCATTTTTGTTATAGGGCTTTCTTCAAGACATACATACTAGGTATCATACAGTAACAAATTCAAATTAGTTATAATCTTACTCTGCAGTTACAGAAGCAAAATGCATCAGTTCTTGGAAATAATTTCAGAAAGAAAGGAATCAAAAAGGTGTTGTTCCCATACATTTACAGTTAGTACTGTAATACTATCTCATGCTAAAAAATGCAACAAAACCTCAGAACTTTAGCAGCACCGAAGCACTTCATCAGTTTTTGTCATCACCTAATTTTTTGGCACTTGGACCACATACTACTGACTACCTAGGGAGTATTACCATTCAGAAAAGCTAAGGTCACTCTAAAGTGAGTTGTGCCCAAAACCTCACCCTATGTTGGCAACCTCAGTCTTGCAGCAACCACTGCCCTTGATATCCACCTTCCACCTCACACAGTTTAGAAAAGACAGGAACCCCCTCTAAAAAGGTGGTGCTCAATATTGCTTTTTCATAGAATCATCTAGGTTGGAAAAGACCTTCAATATCATCAAGTCCAAACATCAGCCTGACCTACCAAGTACCATGTATAAACCATTTCCCTCAGAGACACATCCACAGGCTTCTTAAATACCACCAGGGATGGGGACTTTACTACTTCCCTACACAGCCCAATCCAATGCTTGACCATGCTCATTGTGAAGAAATTCTTTCTAGTACCACATATAAGGTGCTGATCTCTTCTCTCTGATAACCAGTCATAGGACTCAATGTCATGAATGTGTATCAGGGCAAGTTCATATTGGATACCAGGAAAAACTTCTTCACCAAGAGGGTGGTTGGGCACAGGAGCAGGCTTCCCAGGGAAGTGGCCACAGCACCAAGCATGCCAGAATTCAAGAAGTGTTCAGACAATGCTCTTAGATGTATGTTTTAACTTTTTGGTGGTCATATGCAGAGCCTGGAGTTGGACTCAATGATCCTTGTATGTCCCTTCCAAATCTAGATATTCAATTAATCTATGAATCTAAACCTCCCTGGGCACAACTTGAGACCACTTCCTCCTGTCTTAGCACTTGTTGCTGGAGAAATGGGACCAACGCCCTCCTTGCTGCAGCCTCCTTTCATGTAGTTGAAGAGAGGGATGTAGTCTCCCCTCAGACGCCTCTTCTCCAGAGTAAACAACCCCTCTACTGCTGCTTATAAGTCTTGTTTTCTACTCTTCTCCAGCTTTATTGCTCTTCTTGGCATGTACTTGAGCAACTCAATACCCTTCTTGTAGTGAGAGGCCAAAAACCAAACACTACATTTCAGGTAAATTCTCACCAGGGCCACATGCAAGGAGACAATCACTTCCCTAGTCCTGCTGGTCACACTGTTTCTGATGCAGGCCAGGAAGACATAGGCCTTTGTGGTTATCTGGACACACTGGTTAAAATAGGGCCAGAAAAAGTAGGAAAGTCAGATGTGCCTAGCCACCCAACTTTTATACAATGAGCAGAGAACTCACTACATAAGGTGAGTAGTGAAAACAGGAGATCTGCACATAATTGAATAAAAGTTGAACACTCTCACCACCAGAGCCTGAATAGATTGTAAAAAAAAATAATAATACCAAATTTAAAGCTTTAAATCTTAGCCTAAGAGGTAAATTTGGAGAACCAACTCAGGGAAAAATAAGTAGAGGAATGATGATTAAATGGAAAAGCAGTACTATAGTGCTCCCTCTGGGCCTGATATTTCTGAGCAAGCCCAGAAACAAACCTACAGCATCAGAATATCTTTGTTGAAAAGTGAAGCTCCTTCAGAGTTTAAATATCATAAAGAATGAAGACATTTTGAGGATCAGTATTCTGATATTGGGGTTGAAATCCCACCTACAGTCTCCCACATCCTCTTGAGGATCTGGACCAAAGTAATCAAGACTGAGATGACAGAAGGAAAAGCATTTATATTCTTCCTAGACTTTGAGAGAGCATTTCTTTCTCTTTTGTTACACTTTCTAGCACAGAGGATTCAATCACATCTGGAGTTCTTCTAAATGACTGCATGGTGAAAATTTGCCAACATAGCTGGTTTTATGCAGCCTCTAAGAAGTATTGCCTGACTTCTTTTTAATTACAGATGCTTTTTATTTTAAACTGTATTGATAGATATGTTTTCCCCTTGCTGTTAAAGATGGCATGACTTTACTCTTCCTTTTCCCAGCTTAATCAACAAAGGTTGCTTAATCAGTCTTAATGGATGGCCATAATTTAAGAGCATTTAACCTGTTTGTCATTTCCATGCTGTCATTTTCTGCTCTTTACCAGGACAAATACATACAAAACCAAGAAATTCAAACAGTGAAAATCATTGTAATCATTGATTTGTCCTCAATAAATTACTGAGAGGTGCTAAAATAAACTTAAAATTGTATCAGTTTCACTGTAGTAATGGCTGCATATATAGTATTTTGTTGCTGGTTGAGAAGCTCTATAGATAGAGCTGCAGCTACCAGGTCTGTGGATTCAGCAAGAAGCCCTGAAAAAGAACTGTTTAGTAGTTCAAAACAACTACAATGAACTCAGACAGTTTACAAATTCCAGCTTTTCGTGCATGCACACATGTGGAACTAATAAAGCCAGCGTGTAGAGAACTACCTAAAAATAGTGCTAACAGTCTTTCCTTTAGAATGCAAATACTGCCATTAAATACAATGTTGCAACACTTGGGATCAGTATGGATTTTAAAATAACACACATAAGCTATTCAGGTTTCTTAAGATAACAAAATTGGCAATAAAATAATGTCAAACTATGTCTTGTTGCTAAAACTATCTCATTTTCCAAAAGCAGTCTTCTGTAAATGAAAACAAACAAACAAACAAACAAACAAACAAAAAACCATAACTGGCTTGTATATACCATAAGTTATTTATTTAAACACTACTCTCAGTGAAACAGATGTCATTGCACAATATCCTTGTTCCACTCTCATTCTGTTCTCCTAGTTGCCAAACAGTACTGTTTTGAGCTATTTACTGAGTGATCAGATTCAAGATTTTTGTGATGATCTCCATGCTACACTAAAGGAAAACTTACTTAAAAATGAAATCTCACATACTGTTTTACTGTGACTTAATTTACTCAACATGCTTCTGCCATTAGAGACTACCAAGACAAGACTGAGGCCTTTAACAGAAGGTCACAAAAAGCCTTATTTTTAACTACTTAACTTTGTTCTTCAGTTCTCTCAGTTTTCTTCTTCCTGTCCCTCACAGGGTTTCAACATTCTGTTTTAAACATTTTCACACATCTGAGGAGGACATAGAATTATCACCAAAGTTCTTGTAGCTCAGGTTGGAAGGGACTTTTGGAGGAAATAATATAATAGAGATTGAAAAGGACTTTTGGAGTATCTGGTGGTGGGATTGCACCACCTATTGTAGGGCAAGTTCAGGTCAGTCCACAGAGCTCAATGACACTTGTCAAGGACCCACAATGGACTGCATGTAGCACCCTATGTTGTAAAACTTGGCTGTGTGTTTTTTATCCTGTCCTTTCATACTATCTTTCTTCTTCGTCTTTCCTCCTTTCTTTTTCCATTCTTGTCACAGTGATCTCTGGAGTTCATTAGTATCAAACTGCTATTAGACTTCCTTAGGAGTGGGATAGGGCAGGAGACTACCCACAGTTCAAACAAAACCATGCAGTAAGACCAATCCAACTATAAATGAAAACAAACAAACAAAACAACAACAACAACAAAAAAAAACATACTCTCATACTCTGATCTCATTAGTGTCATCAAACTGTTGTCAAAAATCCAGTTACCAGCTTTTTCTCAACTTGTACTCTTTTAAGAATCTAAACGGTACTTGATTGAAAGCTTGTGCAGGAGTGAACACAATAAAATTCACATTGAGCATTCAATATGCGTTCACATTTGTACAAATAATTGATGCACAAAATGAAATAACTTTAGAAAAAGTAGGTAAGTTTGAATACTTGCAGAATTTAAGAAAAAAAGCAAATAACCTTTAATTCTCAAATATGGGAGAGAAAGTAATCTTAAAAACATCTAGAGATATGTACGCATTCTGGGAAGCCCATGAATACATATACAACAAACGATGGCTAAGCTGAAAAATAATTTCTTATCTAAGACCTTTTTTCATGGAAAATATTTTGTTGACAATTTGAATATTTCTTCAACCTTTCAAGAAAAATTATAAAAGTACTGAAATTAATATCAAAATGCATTTTAATATCCCAAAGGTTTTTTACCTGCTCAGATTTTTGCTCCTCAATACTTGTTTGCCAGTGAGCCACCTAACCCTTCAACTCTCCAGCATTATGTTGCCTTATTTAGACCTCTCAACTTAGTTGAGCTGCTTTCAGATTACAGCACAACATCTTAAAGATAAATATGGCAGTAATGTTTTTAGCAGACCACTTGCCTCTTTAGCAACAGCAGAATCAGAAATGGATAGGCAAAAGTAGTACGGGTTAGACAAAATAACAGAATTTTCTATACACTCTTGAAATAAAGTTTCTTTCAAGGCAACCTAACCCACAGATTGGCAATTCTCTGTCCTAACAGGGGGTAAAAATGTGAAAATATTTATGTTAGAAACAATCAAGACTGGAAAGTTTGCATTTGAAATACTAATTTGATTATACACAATTTTATTCTGCATTGATATAGCACATTCTTGATGACAGAGAGCAATCTAGGTTAACACTGCAGAAAACTCAGTCCAAAAGCCAAGACTATCACTTCTGCAGTGCTTCTAATTCCCACTAGTTATGAAATAAGGACACACTGCATTCACCACTAGCTCCAAATCTCAAACTACAGAAATGTTTTATTATTCGCTTTAGGCAATAACTTTAAAGCTGAACATCCTACGCATTTCATCATAACATTTTTGTGTTTGTTTGTTTTTCAGAATACAAAGCTTTAGGGAGATTCTTTCCAAAGAACGTCATCCGTGACATCCTTGCTATCAGAAAATTAGTTCATTCATCCTACTAAATTCTGTTCAACTGAATACTCATTCATAATAAGTTATAATTCAGAATGTTAGCCAAGTATTCAAAAATATGTCTTTACAATATGGCATATTAAAACAAATATGTAGTCTGATACCTTCAGAAGCTATTTTTCAGCAGGAGGCTGAAAATACATCTTAGGTAAATTGTAATAAGATTAGAGTAACTCTTTCACTCCCCTCTACTCCTCAGTGATTTACAAATACATAATTTTATTATTTTAATTAACTTGAGATCATCTCATGAAAGAAATCTTCACGGAACACAAGACACATGTCTTGAGTTTTTAAGAAAAGTAGTCAGTTTTCAGATTTTCCATCCCCCGCTGATTGCTGTGCACCTATAACAGGAATAATCTCTAAGTAATTAACATATCAAAAAATAAATGAGTGTTCCAAGAGTGTGAATGGACTTGACTTTTTTTAAGTCAAAGTACTTAAAGTGGTTACTCAGTGTTTAAATATCCTATGTTGAATTTGACTTACAAATAATTTATTCTTCTGTTCATTTAAAAACAATTGTATGCTTACCATAGTATCTAGCTATTCTACTCAGCTCCAGTTGATTTGCATATTGACTATTGTTTAAGACCAGTTATAAATTCACACATCTTGCAAATCCAGTTTCTGGATAGATGATAGTGGATTAGTTGATTACTGTTGTTCCATAAACCATTGTCTCTTCCTATTATAACACGTACTTAGCACAAAACGTGGAAGTACTTACAACGCACCATGAAATAATGCATTATTCAGCACCCAACGAATGCAATTAAAGAAGCATTTCATTCATTAGGGCAAATAGTTTGTTGGTGTTCACCCTTCATTTTCTTTTAAAATCCCAATATACACACTTTGAGAAAGATAAAGATGAGCATGCTGATTTTCAAAGAAGAATGGGGCAAAAAGGAAGATATGAAAGTACAAGAAAGTATACCAAGTGTGTGTCAAATTTGGTTAGAAACTTTATTATTATTATTATTTTTAAAGAGAAAGAGAGGAAAATTTTATGTTTTTATTTTGATTTTTTTTTTTTTCCCAGTGGTTTCAGTCCTAACATTGAAAGCACCTGTCTGTACTGTCAACATATCAGTATGTGCCTTCAAAGTTCTGCATATTGGCAGAATCATCAGTATTCTGTAAGCCACAGGCAGGTAACGTCTCTCTTGTGTTATAGGAGCTCAGTCTCTCTGTCCTTCCATTTATATGTCTGTATGCTTATGCCACCAGATTGTCTCTTCTGAAGCACTGATATGGGATGTTAAGAGAAAGAAACCAGTGAACTGTTCCCTGATACTCTGAGCAATTACCAGATTAAACAAAGCAAATCAAAACAAACAAACAAAAACACCTACCTGATAAATAACCATGTTGTCATATAAAACTAGGCATTTTGATTTCAGTATTAAACATTCAGTTAACAGTCTGCAAACATAAGTAGTTCCATAAGGGTTCCACTTCTAGTGTTCTTTAAATATAGCCTCTTTTAAGAAGAGATCTGTTTAAGAGACGGTAACTGCTGAAGACCCACTGAGCCCCACTGTGCAAAAATTCCCTTCTTTACTTATGGCCAAGTATGGAGCCAAAAGTTAGTTTGCTTAGTTGCAAATACTGTGAAAGGAAAACCATCCAAATTAAACAGCAGACTCTGCCATTATGATCACTGTTTTTCCAGAGATTTTTTTTTCACACAATCGCCCTAATTACTACTGGAAGTTGGTATTCTATATCAACATTGGTAGATGAAAAAATAACTATATATACTGCTCCAAGTGTGTTTGCTTTTTTGAGGAAGACTGCATTAAAAGCCTTTAACAAGCCAGATTTAGTCATGAGATACCCCACAGCTATTGCTACTGCTGAATCCAAAAGCTTAGGGAAAACAAAAACTGTTTTATTTCAGACCTCATCAATGTGGCAAAATGCTGAATATAGGATTATGTTTTTTTGCTGGCATTTTGTATTTCTCTGTGTGCAGTTCAGATCACTCTGAAGTTAAAAGCTATTGATTTAATAGAAAGCTACCTCATGTTTTATATTTTCGATCTTATTGGGCAGATTAAACAAAAAGACCTTTTAGCAAAACACGGAACTTCTTACATTGCTTATTGTACTGTATTTGGGTACTTTACAACAAGGAAGGACTCAGCATTTATAAGAGCACTATTACATATATGCTCATTAAAAATTGACCAACCTTTCCTTCAGCATCTGCTGCTGTAACCTTCTCAACCTTGTTCCTGTTTAAAAATTTTTTCACCAATTCTTCTACTTGAACGTTGAACTTCATAAAAGTCACATAGCAAAAATATGCTGTCAGGAGGGTTAAGCTTTCCCACCACATGATTAAGTTATCCAGAAAAAAGATGATTAGCAAGATCAAGCCAACAATGTAAAATGACACATCTCGAAAGAGTGGCCACCAAGTAAGGTTCAAGATCTCTCTAGAAAATAAAGCACACATTCCAATAACAAACAGGATATTGAATACGGCAGATCCCACTATTGTCCCAATGCCAACATTGCTGTGGGATATAAACACTCCTATTAAAGAAGTGAAGAGTTCTGGGGCTGAGCCACCAGCAGCCATAAAGGTTGCCCCTGCCACATCATCAGATATACTCAGCTTTTCAGTGATGACAGTCAAGGAAGGAACGAAGAACTCATCACAGACTATGGCTAAGGCTATGAACATATAAATCATTCCAATCACATGGAGGATCACTGCACCCTTTCTTCTTTCTTCAAGAGAGAATAGGTCCTCTGGGTACTCTCCCTTGGCATGATCTGTTCCATTGCCATGCTCGGCTTCATATTTCATAGAAGTTGGTGGATCTGGAGTGCCGTCTTCATTCTGTTCCTTGAAATCCAACAGAGTTCTTTGGTGACCATGCACCTGCTTTTGGCTATCTAGGCTGCTGGCTAACACCTTGCTATGTGGTTCCATCTTGAAAAAGGCACTAATTGATAGAGAGAAAGTACTAATGACCACTACACTCACAAGAAGTCCTATTATTCTTATCAGTCTTAGTTTTTTCCTAACATTCTGGTGCCGTTTGCAACCAAACAGTGGTTCCTTCAAACACCATTCCTCCAAGACACTAACAACAGTTTTTTTGCAATGAGCCATTCTGTGTTCTATGTGAGATGCTGAGGAAATCAGATGGAGTGTTTCTTCATAATTTTCTCCAGCTTTGAAGGTAAAGGTGTTTCAAAGGTTCTCCCACCATCAAGTATTTTTATTCTTCGTAGGAAGTATTTTCTTCATTCAGGCTAGAAAGGACAAGCAATTATTATTAACATTAGTAAAACAGCATGCATTTAGGAGCTTCCAAAAGGTAATTTACAGACTTGGTTAAATTTAGAATTTAAAGCAGAATGTTACTGGCTATAACAATAATACCCTGGTGCATCCCATCAGACACAGCAACTGCATGTTTGTTTCAGCAGCAACCCGGTGGATAAAAGTCTATCAATACTCAGTTCACTTTATGCCTCTCAAAAGCCACTGCTCAGCATTAGGTCTCAGCTGATGACAAATAGTCCTAGTGGAAAGTAAAAAATACCCCCAACTGTTGTGTTAAAAAAATGAAGAAACTGCTATTCTACCAGCTACACCAAAGATTATCACCTTCTGTAATTACTTTCTACCATGACCATGTAACGTTCAAATCCCAAATGCAGGCGCAGTAATGTATGAAAAAGCAATCAAAGTGTTACAAGCATCTCATCAGACCTCTATGCACCTGAGGCAGTATTAACTGAAATGTTATGTGTGCATAGAGCCGGTCAGTGTGTGGGTAAGACACTAAACTGTTGGAACAGGATTAAAATGAAGATCTAACACATACGCAGCTTCTTTAATTCCCCATGCAAAATCTACCCAAGTTTACTGAAAGAATTCAGTTTGCTTCCGATCAGACCTAGGACGCTAGCTCAGACTAGCTAACACAAAATTTTCATTCAGCTCTGTTTTTGTTTTGATTTATGCCACATATTCTGTTACAAAAGTAGGAAGTTACAAAGAATACTCCTGTGGTTAAATATCTTTTAACAGCATTCGTCTTATGGATCCTGTTATAGAAAATACTTTAAGTTTACACTATATTTGACCCTGAAATTTTGAGAATGAAACTGTGGGAGGACTACTCATGTACACCATAGCTAGGCATATTAGCACAACATTACTTCTAATACAGGAAAAAACTGCTGCATGATAAAAGGTGCTTTGATTACTTAATTTGAAAAATATAATGCGGAAATTAGTTATAAATGTATTATGCATAGTAAGTTGTGTTTCTTATGATGTAAAATATAAAATCATTTATAAATAAAATTATCAGTAACATGTATTACAGTGCAAAAATACTTTGTTACACCACTTATTCAAAGCATTTGCAATAAAACCTGAATACTGAAGAATAGACAAGCTACCGATTTTGTGTTCTCTGAAAGAGAATTGCGACTATTATACACAGTTACCCACACAAAAGTTACTCAGTCACATGCAGGTTTTCCGTTTTTTTTACACTCAGATCCCATGCTAAGATGTCATAGAGACATACTCCATCTGCAAGGCGCAGCACCGCAGCGGAGACAGTTTTATTTTCCACCTGAGAGTTACCACTCACCAGCCTGCCGTAAAAACACCGACCAGGGCGGGCAGCGCACCCTTGGCGGCGGAGGGGCCGACCCCCCGGCATCCCGATAAATCACGACAGGGGGTAGCTAGCCCCGGAGGGCGCACGGCGACTCCCGGCCGGGGGGCTCCCCGCGCCCCCTGCCCTGCCGCAGCGCCTTGCCTCACTTCACCCAACTTCGCAACGCTCCGCGCCCCAAAAACTTTTCTCCTCCCCAAAGCGGGGAGCCTGCACAGCCCGCGGAGCATCCCCCCAAGGACTCCGGTCCCGGAGAGCAGCGGCGCTGCCCCTCCCGTCCTCTCGGCGGCCGAGCATCCCCCCCGGGGGCAGCCGTCCGGGGAGCGGGGACCCCGCCCCCCCGCAGCCGCGGCCCCGGCCCCGGCCCGAGCACGGCGGCTCTCACCCCAAGGTGCGCTGCGCTCCGCACCGCCACCAGCACCGCCACCAGCCCCGTCTCCGTCTCGGGCATCGGCGGCCCCTCGCCGCGCTGTCTGCGGCGGGCGGCGGCCGCGGGACCCGCCCCGCACCGCCCCGCACCGCCCCGCACAGGCGGGGCAGGCAGCGGACCGCCCCCGCCCCGGGATGCTGGGGGTGTCTGGGCGCCCCCCCGCGACCCTCGGCCGGGGGCAGGTTGGGGTGGTGGCACGGGAAGGGTGGGGAGGGCGCCGCGCGCCCCCGCGGCTGGGTTAGGCGGTGGAGGTGAATAGAGCTGAGCCTGAAGAAGGGTGGGTTTATAAGGCAGCGTCTCCTCATCAGCGCGCCCCTTATTCCCGATGTTGTGCAGAGGTCAGGAAGCGAGGGAAAAGCTCGCTGCATTTTGGTCCGGGTGCTGAGTAAGGAGACGTGTCCACTGGTAGTTATTAGTTGTCGGTGATGTACTCGGGGACAGAAATGTCCTTAAACTGCATTTCAAAGTTGGCTCAGAGGAAAACAAAGAGGCACTGAACACTCTAGAAAACAGGGTAACTTTGGATCTAGAACTTTCCTTTTCTGTTTTGGCCCTCATTTCATCAGCCATATCCCCCATAAACTGTGGTTTGCTAATTGTTTCAAGATTCAGATAGAGTGGAAGTGCTGCAATGCCTCTGTATCCCAGCCGGTTCCTGGTGCTACGTGCTGTAAATCCACTAGAGTGTAGAGGTGCTGCTCTGCTGAAATACCATCTGCACTCCGACTTCATGCCTTTGTTGCAAGGAGTGGCACAGAGACCTGCAGGCACCCTGGAGTAATCTAATGTAGGCAGGTCAGCAGCGCAGGAAGATGTGCACTGAGCCAGGGGAGCCAGGAAATACCCTCATGTGCAAATCCTTGAAAAATGCAGAGACCAGGCAAGAGCAAGGAGATTCAGCCTGCTTGAATGGGGGTGGACAGCACAGCCGTGAGGTTGGCATCTGGGAAATATTTGGTAGCCGCTCACTAGTTCTATTTTGCTTTCCGTGATACCCTCTTCAGTTTCTGAAAAAGTCTTCTGCAAACAGCAAACAGGCATCACCTGCAACATCCAATTGCTTTGGACTAGAGAATAATTAAGAATTTTCCAGCTTCTGCTGCCTTCATTTCTGAACTCTGATATCAGCAGATGGCAAATAAAATGACAGCTACTCCTTGGTTCATAAAGAATACAAAGATGTAAGAGTTTTGATTAAGCGAAAAAACATGGACATTTAAAGTATCTTCAAAGATATTATTGGGAGATCACATGAAAAATAATGGTGGTCTGGGTAGACCTGGAACAAACACATAGTTGTTTGTATATCTCCCCACCATCAGTTCTCAATACCTGGGCCTTTTGGGTTGCCTTGGCAATGATTGGAAAGCCATGAATTCTTCCACAGAGTTATAGATGGCAAAATCATATGCACCAAAACACAACAGGCATCTTAGAGGCTATATGGACATACAAGAGGTACAAAGGGTTCACAGAATGTTTCCAAATTTTCAGCAGTTTCCAGTGAGAGCCATGACTGACTCAGACATACAAATTGCCCTTCAAAGCCTGAGTTTGCACAGGTGGTGTATGTTTATTTCACATTACACATTGGGAGGTACTCATTAGTGGCTGACAGCTAATAGCGGATGCCTGATGATTATCCAGGCTTGTATTATTCAGGCTCAGGATGATGCAAAGACACATGTGGAGATTTCTTTGACCATCCGTCTAAAGCCACCACATAAACAAGAATTAATTAAAATGAAGGGTTATGTTCTGTATCCACATATGCAAGACAGAGATGAAATAGCGGTGTCTCAAATATCCAACTGTGCCTGCTACTCAGCAGTGCCAAGGGTTAAAGGTAAGCATGCTTATAGGAGTTCCTGTGATTGCTGTATTGTGGGCTTGCAGTGTGTGAGAAAATGGCCTTGAAAAGTCTTGAAAATGATATCTAAAAGATGTTCTTGCAGCTTCACAGATGACCAGGGGAAGGTTGGATGTATGGGTGGTGCCCTGATATCTATCAATTTCTGAAATAAAAGTGGAAGCTAGTGACTTTTGTGAATGACCACAGGGAGGAAACGTAGAAGGTCCCCTATAATGATGTTATATATTAACCAAAAGGCCATGTATCTGTATTGCAGTATTCATTTGTTTTTCTGTACTTGTAGCAGTTTTGCTCCCTACAATAAGCATGTATTGCAGGCCAAGGAAAATAAAAGCCACAAGAATAATATGGCTCCAAGATAGGTACCTCTGCCAATAGCTGAAGTGTTTTGAATCAGCTGACCTGTTCTCACCTACATGTTGCATAATAATGATGACAGAAACAAAAAAGCACTGCTAAAATAGTATTAGGAGGATAACTAACAGTAAAATAAATCCCATACTTTTCTCACAAAATTAAATGTCAGAGCATATCCTGGCTAAATGCAGAATGATTAGATTACTTGAATGGAACTATCTTTGGCCTACATCTGGCTCAATGTTTCTGTTAAGTGAGAAAAGACATCTGCCCAGTAAATAGATTCTGCACCTACACATT
The DNA here is from genome assembly GCF_011077185.1 of Oxyura jamaicensis. Classification (NCBI taxonomy): domain Eukaryota; kingdom Metazoa; phylum Chordata; class Aves; order Anseriformes; family Anatidae; genus Oxyura; species Oxyura jamaicensis. The sequence goes on from NC_048926.1 coordinate 36,610,677, forward strand.
TGTGTAGATGGCTTTCATTTTTACATAAGTGGGATATATAAATAGTTTTTTTAATTTAATAGACTGTATGTAGTTCACTACACTACGTGTGATGCACTCTCTGAAACCGTAAGCCATTCTTCATCACTACTTCCTATTTCCAGGAAGCTCCATGAAGTAGGACTTTATTATTTATTTATTTATTTTCAGTATTTCTATTCTGGATCTTTTCTTGATATTAAATACCTTACATTTGGCCCAAGCAAGCCCAGAGTGTTTTTTGTGCATAAGAGGAAAGAAGAGGGAGCCAGATGAAAAATCCTGAATGACAACATCTCCAAGTACCAGAGCAGTACCTTCTAAAGCTGGAAGATAAAGCTGATGAGAGGGTTACCATGACTACAGAAGCGGCATATTTGAATGAAAATTGATGTTAAGCTTTTAAATGCTAATTGCAGCTGGAAACAGGTGACAAATGAAATATCTTTTTTTTTTTTTTTCTACTTTTTTTTTTATTTCAACACTTTGCTATCTATAATGAGTAAAAGAAGAGGGTGAAAAAGATGACAACATGGAGTTAAATTAAAACACTAATGTATTCTTCATCATTAAAGTGTGTCACATCATTTACTTGTTCATAGCAATAGGCAAACACATTAGAGATAACTGACAGTGCCTGATGGGTGGAAGCTATGTATATAACCTGAGTAATACATTTTGGAGGAATATATTGAGTAAAATTAAACAGTCTTCTTTAACTACCATAACAATAGTTTCCAGCTGCTCATAGTCAAGAGGCTGTTAAAACTTAATATTCAAAAGCTATTTTAAATTCCCAGTGATGAGTAAATCTCACAAAAGTCTGAAGTTAGGAGCATTTCTTATTCCCACCCCATACATTAGAAAATAAAAGGTGAATATATATACAGGGGTAGAGTCTCACTAGAGTTAAAACTGTAAGCAAAGATGATGTGTGGGCCCATATCACTGTGTAACTCCTGCAATTTGCTGTTGCACCAATGTCTGACCAGACTTGGGCTTTATTTGAAAAAGATGTAGAAGGTGTTCTTTACATGTAACTGTAAGCACCATTTTAATATTGTCTCAAAGATCATTTAATATTACTGTTTCACTTGTAATGTGTTAAATTCTACTTGTTAACACTTGCTTTTTGAAGCAGTCTTGATACTCTTACTGTATAAGTCATGACCAATTGTAATGCAAATCTACATTTTGTAATAAATAATTGATCTGAAATCCTTTGAGGATTTAAGGGAATTATTTTGGACTTTTTTTTTTTTTTTTCTTCTTAATATACAAGATGAGAAACCTAGGGATTTTATTTGTGTTCTGCTTAATGAGCACTGTAACCACCTTTGTTAAGAAGGCTAAGTATTTTATTATGGTATCTTTTAACAAACACAGTAAAAGTAAAAATTGAGAATGCCTTTAAATGCCTTAAGTCTTTCTCTGTCATGTTTGCAGAATACTAATTTTTTTAAATGTAAATTTTAAAATATTGACTAGCCATTCAGCAATCATAAATGTTGTCATCAGAACATGCCAGTCTCCTTAAAGGAAAACCTTCTTCAATGAAAATACAAACCCTCTTCCTCTTTACCTAGACTTGAGATGTCCATATCAGAGCAGAACCACCACATCCTGACATCTAGT
>NC_048926.1:36612429-36613474 GCF_011077185.1 Oxyura jamaicensis
AAAAGAAAACAAAAAAAGAAAAGAAAAGAAAAGAAAAGAAAAGAAAAGAAAAGAAAAGAAAAGAAAAGAAAAGAAAAGAAAAGAAAAGAAAAGAAAAGAAAAGAAAAGAAAAGAAAAGAAAAGAAAAGAAAAGAAAAGAAAAGAAACCACCGTATCATTACTGAAATCCACTTAATCTGGGTATGTTATATCAAGGTGACTATTTTTACTTGTGAGTTAACAGAAATTTCTAATGAACAGGGTGATGAAGCAAAATGACTGTCTTTCAGATGACTTTCTGTTTCAGATGTGATAATTTCCTCCTATGATATTCTACATAGGTAAGTGTCGTAATTTAACCTGAGTGAGCTGCCCTGAGGTCAAGGAGAACACTTAATTCATTATAATCTGTGACCTACCAGGCTCATTTATAAGGACCCCTGCAAGCTGGTAAGTCAGCAGCCTTAAGAACAATTGCTGGTTTGGTGGATGAGTTCCAACATCCTTGCCAATTCCCAGCAGTTTCACTCATCATGTTGCTTGGAGCCTCAGCTTGAAACCCTCTGCTCCTGTGTTCTGCACTTAGGAGTGCCTCAGAGGCAGAGGTCAAACCTGATATGAGCTACAACTCAGTTTTCTTACACAATTTCTGACTAGGCCATCGTCCAGCTAGAGCTGGAGGCAAATGTCTCCCACTGACCATACCATTCTCACAAATTAAACTACCTTCACTGCTATACCATCATGCAGTAATTACCTTTTTGTTCATTTTCTCTGTTCATATATTCAGCTTTCTCATAATCCTTGAACTTGATGAATTATGAGCTATTTATCTTCATCTGTGCAGTAATGTAGTTTTCAAGTAATCTCCTTCACCTTTGTGGAATGTTTCAGATAAATAAATATAAGGTAAAAATTGCCCTCAGGTAGTGAGATGTGAAATGATGGAAAATTATGAAATAAGCATTACACTCCACTGATTAACTAATTATACACAGAGGTAGTGTGGGAAAAAAAGGCAGAATGAAGGAGAGGAGAGGAGAGGAGAGGAGAGGAGAGGAGAGGA
>NC_048926.1:36613874-36658369 GCF_011077185.1 Oxyura jamaicensis
GGAGAGGAGAGGAGAGGAGAGGAGAGGAGAGGAGAGGAGAGGAATTGTTTCTATTTTACACTGATAGGTTCTTGTGTGCGTAGTACCAATTAGTAATGCTCAGTTAAACAGTCCTGCACGTTGCACTGAAAGTGCTTATGCCACGAAATAAAACATTCCTGGGCCAATAGAACAGAGACCCCATCTGTCAGAGGAGTTTCAAAAATTTTTATAGTTTTGATAGAAAAAAAAATATTTCAAAGAATAAATGACATATTATGCTTTTATTTGGTAGTGGTCACAGCACTGAGTCATGCTATTGAATTTTAGAGTCAGATCAAAAGAGTGGTTTCAAGCAGTACTATAAAATTAGTCCCATCAACTTAAAAAAAAAAAAAAAAAAAAGGCAAACAAACAAACAAACAACAGACCCTTCAAACTAATAAGAGAATCTGGAATCAGAACATAAAAGGAAAGTTGGAACTGAAGTAAATGGATACTCTGAGAAACTTTCAGAAGACAAGCTGCCCACTCTTTTTTAAGTGGAAGACTCTATCCTAGGCTAACTAAATAATTCAAATATGTAGAATTTTTCTGCATCTATTAGAGCTTTTTGTGGAGATTCAGCCCCAAATCTAGCCATATTTCACAAGCTTATAAACTTCTATTCTGTAGGATAATTCTGATCACAAATAAAATATAATGATCTTTTTGATGCACTGCAGAAGTTTTTATTTAAAAAAAAAAAAAAAAAAAAAAAAAGGATCAGGCAAACAAAATATTCAAACACAGAAGTTCTACAGAAGCAACAAATAATTGCTTCCACAATTGAAATTCAAGATAAAATACAATAATAGGATCTGGAATTAACCATACTTTTGTTTTTAAGCTTAATGGGTTTAAAGAAAAAATCTATAGTTTAATGTATAGGCTAAGATAGGAATAGACAAACAAGAGATAATTTGGAAGGTGGCTTAAATATTCAAAAAGCTCAAATGCATTGCCCATTAGATATTCTAAAGGTCACTGTAACATGTTCATTGCATTAAGGACAATTTAAGAAGACAGAATATAGTTACTTGATCTGGGGTTTATCCAGATATGTGATCCTTAATGATGAGAAGAACCTCTGCTCTATGTCAGATCTGAAAGTTGTTGACTTTTTGCAGCTGCCTCCGGCTGGACCACCACATCACTTCCTGCAGAATCTGAGAGGCTCTCTCAAAGTGGCCAGTGCCACTTAGGATGCAATCTCCAGTGATCAATATTTGATACCAGATAAACCGGGAAGGTGCTGTCCACAGACATACCAGTGCAAAAATGTTTGGGACTGGCACTGATGTTGTTTATCAAGGACTATGTCTCACTCAAGTCACTTTTTGTAGAGGAATGCTACGTGTGGGAAGTGAGCTTGTACTGGACACATACAGTGCTGAAAGTCACTTGGGTCAGTGTAGGCGTTTAAACAGTAAATCAGGTTTGTTTTTTAGGTTTTTACAGCAGGGATACAGCTCCACTAAAGTGGTTTGTGTGGGCTTGCAAAGCATAAAAGCCAAATCTACTTTGGCAGAATTGTTCCCTGTATGAATGATTTCTACTACCTCCTAGAAGGCACAGGAGATTTGTGTTATTTTATTTAATCTGTGGCTTGCTTAGTCCAAGAGTTCAAATTGGATGAATTAGTCAGAGGATTTACCTGAACTGCTAAGATTTTGTATGGTGTCTAGAAACCTGCCAACCTAGTTGTAACAGCTTTTTCACAGCTTCATATTTTATTTTGTGGGGGTGAGAGGGAGAAGTTGGCTACTTGTGAAGTTGCTTTCAAAACAGAGAACTTTGTTGGCAAGAGAAGCTGGAATTGTAATTATTGATTAGTTTTATTTTCACATCAGACTTGTTCTATCACTAATTGTCTTAACTGCTGATTAATACATTTTAAAAATCTAAATTAAATATGCAGATATGTCATATTCATCTTCGTGTAGGTATGCACGCTCATCTTTAAAGTTTACTATCTGAAACTTCATTAGGGGTAGGAAGTGATGCTTTATTTTGATGAATCAATACACTTCAATACCAAACAGCCTCCCTCTGCTCTCCAACAAATGTAGATTTCCAATAAATAAGGAGAGGGCATGAGACCATGAGATTCATATGGGAGTCAAAGGAGAAACTATACTAGTGGGAGTGCAAGAAGAAGGGAAATGACCATGGTGCTTTCCCTTCCACAGGCAACATATGCATTTTATAACATGCATTATCAAATGCATGTAGCCAGTAAAATTACTAAGCTTTCCATCCTTTTTCACTTGATCTCTATCTCATATTTTTGCTGGGACTTTCAGAAGGTAGTGATTTTTTAAATTTATTTTTATTTTTCCCTACAGCAGGTTATATCCCGGTCTACCTTGATGTGGCTGTAGCCAAATTTGAATATCAACCATGCTATGGCATTCTTCATATCTCTTCTGCCTCTTCCTTCTGAGATCAAAGGTGTCAACTATTCTTTAGTTTTTGCTATGTGACACACATCCCCGCAACCCCATGATTTCCATCACCTTCCTAAATATATAAGCATATTGCAGCTCCTGGACTGGCAAAATGTTTTTGTTGTTGTTGTTGTTTTGTTTGTCTTGTGTTAGTGATTTTGTTTTTGTTTTTGTTTTTGTTTTTCCCTGGGAGCAGCTCTGCATGATTTCATAATTCTAACAACCATGACATTTCACCTCCTCAGTTGAACAACATTCCCATTTTCAAATTCTTGTCAACAAAAACCTCTGTAGTGGCAAACCATGATTTAGTGATGCCACCTTACCATTTAACAATGCTGATTATTATTAAAATCTGATATCAGATGTTTTTTTAGATGACTGCTTTATTATTTTTTATCACTTTCTACTGATCTACTGAATTGCTTTCAGTCATGTATGTCGTTTGCAAAAGCTACTTTCCATGACAGTTCCTAAACTGATTGATGCCTATTATGCAACATCCCAGTGTACGACATTACTCGTTGTATGGTATAAAGACTTTGATATACAAACACTTAACACTCTGTGGGATTTATTTTTTTTTTTTTTTCCTAGCAAAGCAGTCTCTGAGGTACAACAATTTCCAGTCAAGAAAATCTAAGTTCTGTGAAAGGGTTAAATCTATTTATTTATTTATTTATTTATTTATTTATTTATTTATTTATGATGTAAATGGTATTGGTGTTGGCTTGGCATTTATTTCTGATACACAACTTTTAATGTATTTACTGGAAACATAGAGATAGGGGATGAGACCTTTCACTTTGGAAGACCTTTCACTTTGGAAGTACTTATGCACATCAGCTATGTGTCAACCAAAGGAAAAAAATAAATAAAACATAAAAAATAAAATAAATAAAAGAAAAAAACATATTTTCTAACTAAGAAGAGCAGGAATTTTATTTTTAACTCCTGACCAACAAAACTGTATTACTCTATACAGAATATGGGAATGAACAAATGAATGGAAACAACATTTAGAAAATAATTTCAGAGATGAAGTCCAGCACATCTTCAGCTCCTGATCATAAAGGTGATTGCTGCTTTGACTCTTTCAACAAGTGTTTTCCCAGCAAGTATGTTTTGGTCCAATGCTCATGTGCTCTTCTGGCCTCATGGTTAGAAAAACAGATGTGTGCTTACATCAGAAGCACAGACAACAGGGAGAAAGTGAGTCTGGGTTTTCCTACCATACATGCTATCATATACATTTAGAGGAAAAAAATACAAGAAAATGACAGTATTTGTCAAGAATCTCATGAGAGCTGTGCCATGAATTGGGTAATATGAAAGTTTAGCAACAAAATTGCCTTAACAAGTTACTGTCCCATTTTCAGCCATTTAGATGAATCAAGAACCAATCATTCTAATAAGCAATTTAGGACCAAAGTAATGTATTATTACATTAAATTACGGACAGGCAGAAATGGGAATATGTTAGATATGTAGCCTGCAAATCAGGTTTTACAAAATGAGCATAGTTGGGCAGCATGACCTAAAATGTTGTTTGTTATTCAGTAAGTAGATTTTCCATTATCATACTAACCATAATAGTTGAATGATTCCAACCTGATGGAGTAAGTGAATATTTCTGAATAGTGGTAAATCTTTTCTATAATGACATGGTGAACAAAGTAACTTTGCAGGTTCCTGTGACCTTTCAAAACCAGTGAAAAACAAATGTCTACATTATTTACCATGCTAAAACTTCAGAATAGTTACAAGTGACACCATCAAGTCTTCAAAGAAAACCTAACAAGCACTATAGTTAAAAAGAAAAGAACTAATCGTGCTGTCAGGCAAGGAAGGTAACTTCAGAGAGAGTGATGGGATATAATTATAATGTGCTGATAACTTCAGTAACTGTTTTTTTCATCTTCATGCATTCACACAGGAGTATACTCTATTTAATATGATAAATGATTATCTTGTTAATAGAAGGGAAAACAAACAAACAAACAACACCATCTTGAGAACTGATGTCAATATCCGATCACATTCTCCTCTGGTGAGATAGTTGATATTTTCAATGGATATATTATCTCTACAGGTAAAACTGTGTGGTAGCTGATCCCATATGGTTAAGAAAATTTAATTTTCCATGTTACTGAAAGCATCTTCTAAGGCTTACACTGAATTTGTTTTTAAGAACTCAGTCAACATTTTAGCTGGTACACTCTTCTTTCAAAAGGGGAAACCTTTGCTTAAACAGAACCAAAGATAAACCCTAACTACTAAAGAAAGTAAGGATCATCTTGATTGCCATCTTGATCTCATGCATCTTGATTGCGCTGCATGAGTAGAGTAAAATGGCCAAGGATCACCCCAAGCTGAGAAATACTCAAGTCTTCCTGCAGTGCAATCTGCTGCAAGATTACTAACCAGCAGTCAGTGCTGGAAGCAGGACAAAACCCCTGGTTTTATTCTCTGTCATTCGAGTTCTGCACCTTGATGCAGTTTCTCCAGGTTTATACTGAGCTGGCGAGATTGACCTTGTTAATTACTTTAGTCACAGCCACAGTGTGACCTCATCTCAAGCAGACTGAAATCCAGGACAGCTGCCAAGAAGCCTGTCTGTGCAAAAATAGCACTTTCAGAACTCTCTCCATATTGAACTTTTTACTGTGCTTTACTAGAGATATTTTACATCACCCTCATCATTTACAGTTGTAATTATTTTTTGATTTCATAGAATCTGGATAATGAGAACACATTGATCAAATAACTTTGTTCATCTTACTTCCACTTTTAGCCTCACATTACTGTTTTATGCCTTAATGTAAAAATAATGTGTTGAGATTGAAAATACTACAGAAAATCGCTGTACTCAAATACTGGGGGGAAAAATAAATACAGAAGACTACCATTAGTTCACTTTATTTATTTTGGCAATCCTTTTGCTTGGCTTCATCACAAACCAAGTTTGAGGCATATCATTTGGATCATGTAGACATGCTTGTTTCTGGAATATCTGCATTGTATATATTGAATCAAGATGGTTTAGAAATATCTTAGTTCAGCATAGTCCACACTCATGTTTAAAGAAGAAAAAAAATAGCATTTTAAAAAGAAATCTTGGTAAGGAAACAGAAGAGATTGTAAACACTTTATTAAATGCACAGCTTGACAGCTTCCAAATATTTAAATTCACTTTAGTCTTCTTGCTGTAGTAAATTTCAAATATATGGAGATGAATGAGGAAAAAAAAAAAAAAAAAAAAAAAAAAGCAAAACTCTCGGATATCCCTACTGATATCCCTATCTATGCATTCCCTATGTAGGGTAATGATTTGGATCTGCTTTCAGGAAATAGTATACTCAAAGTCTGCTTTCAAAACTGTCACGAGGATCAAAAAATCAACAAACACCTTATGTGTACTGATGTACAGGACCCAGGGCCACTGCAAGGCTTCATTTCCACCTAGTGGTGTTTGCAAGAGAATGATATAAGGGTTCATCTGAAGATGCTGTTCTCCCCATCAGATGAGCTCTAATCCTATTTTAATCTCAGTGGGCTATATTAAACAAAAGCTGAAGGTCTGGATTTTAGAACAGATTAGTCTTGACCTCAGAGAGATCAGAGACTAAGTAATCAGGTGTGCTTAAATTGCCACCAACCAGGACTTCTAACTTCTAACAATGCATTCTGGGTAGCAAATACAGAAAGAAAACAAAACCTCTTTGTACTACAAAGGAAGATAGAAAAGTACATCAGCCACTGCATGGCTAAATTGTACTGAAGTGCATATAGTCTACAGTAAGGCCCCCTGTACTTATCAAATATTTTATGGCTTTTTAAGGAAGAAAATTCTGTTTCTGCAGGTATTAGGAAAGGATGAGAAAAAATGTTCTAGGTGGGAGCTACAGATGACAAAGTGTTTACTTTGAGAAAGCTTTTCAATACCATCAGTAAGACCCAAACGTGTTACATAAGAGATAATAACTTTTAAAACCTCACTGGGTTGAACATGACATTCAGTGCAAACACTCCCAACCCACCACCCATAATCTGGTTAAAATTTATATCTCTTTATTGCTGCAAAATCTTCTACCTATGACTGGGAATTATCTCTAGTGTTGCAGAGCGCAATAACCAGCTATATCCCCTAATTTTGGCATGTTGCATTGTACTACAGGCTTCCAGAAATATCTGCTCACAGGACTTTTACCAGATTTTCTTTGTCTGAAAAACAGGATACTTCAGGTACTCTGTTAAACAAAGACAATATGTTTTCATTCCATTTACTTTCTACTGTTGGTTTGTGATTTGTCCCAGTTGCCTCCAAGTTTTTAACTATTCTTCAAAATTTGCTCTGAAAACTTAATGTGATATTAGAGTTACATTATGGAGTGGTCACAGTAGAGAAAATCCAGTTTCAGAGGATAAAATAAGGGTTTTAAACCTCCATGTAATGCAAAGCACTAGACTGGTATTATATCTCTCTGGCAGTTCAATTTATATATTTATTTATTTGGGAGGGAGGGAGCTTGACAGATTTTATTCAAGATGGAGTATTATCTGTCTTCCTGTAGCCAGGGTAAACCTGACATAAGCACTGTATCATAGGCTGTCTAATTCAACAGATAAGGTAATCATACATTCCCTCTGGTCCCATTCAGCTTTCCTCCACCACATGATCTGCTGCTGTGCAAATGTAAACTTAATCATCATGTAACCACAGCCTAGTGGCTGGATCTTCTTTTTGCTTTTCTTCAGCACAGGTACTATCGATACTGCATTCTAGGAGCATAGAAATAAACTCAAGAAGGTTTATTTTAAATCCTCTGCGTTCAGCCCTAATCTTGGTACTTGGACTATGATTCTTCTTCTATACAGTCATCCTCATTAGCCAATCTATCTCTGTTTCTGTGTTCAACAACATCATCATTATCAAAAATCCAATCAAAATACTCATTTTATTTTTGTACGTATGTAGATTCACCTTAACATTTATATCAGCCTCCCGGCCTCCCACAGAGCAGTAGTCCTGTCTTTGTTATTTTCTTTCTGTGGGTAGCACTGGTAACTACAAACTTTAATTTCCTTTAGGAGTTTAAACTTATCTTGAATTTTGGCAATTCTAATTTTATTCCTAACAGCACATGCATAAGTTCTTTGGCTGTCAGATCCCTCTTCCTCTCCTTGCATGGTCTCTGCTACTCTTTTTAAGACTTTTCTCTGAGTTTAGTTTTTCTATGATTTTATTTTTTCTATGAGTTTATTTGTTCAGTAAGGTCCCAAGCCCTTTCCTAGAGGTTTAGGCATAAGAAATGATCAGACCTGTTCTGTGTTCGAGTCCTTCAGTGTTGCTGACTTCACTAACCAGTCCCTTCCACTTACTGTGCTAAGAATGTCTCTGCATACAAATGTATTAGCCAGTGTTTACAGCGATTACAGTTTTGAGAACTGTATTACTTCCTAAAAAAGCAAGAGAGAGACAGAAAAAGAAGGGTGACTAAACTGAGCTGAAACAAAGTTAAGTTGTCTGCCCAACTATTTGTCTGACCTCTTTTTCTTTCTTGCCAGCTTGATTCAGAAAATGGCAGAAGAGTTGCAGAAGTTTTAACAAGGCAATCAGGTATAGAAAGGGAGCAGAACCAGGACTCAGTTTCAGAAAACAGCAGTGGCAGGCACGGAGGTTTTGTGTAGAAAACTTCTAATTAGTACTTGGAACATTTTCAGATTCATGTTTTTTCTTGTTACATAGGTATTAGTGAAATTATGTATGGAGAGATGTACATATATGGAAGAAGGATATGCTACAGTGTGCCAGCATGCTTTACCATGGGTTATCTGTTAAAGAATGGCATGAGGTTCAGAGGATGAACAGGAATTTCTGTAGCTACCCTCCTTTACTCTGAGATAACCCTATTTCCATTGTCATCTCTGGGAATGGTGTCTTTCAGCTCTCCTCCTAATGTTTAGCAGAAACCTCAGGACAGGACTCCCAGTTCTCTATTTGTTCAGACCTTCTTGCAGCAAATGGGGAAAAAATAGCCTGATAGACTAGGTAGTTACTGATACCTAGGCACGAGGTATCAGCAACTACTCTGTGAAGGGTGCACCATGAAGCCGTCACTGAAATGCTCCTTGTACTAGAGGTGCTTTTTTGTGCTTACCCTCCTCCTCCTCAGACAGATTTTGCTTCATTTGTGACTACAGGAAGCTCTGCATATAATAGCACAGAAATCTTCTTCCTGAAGAGTGTCTAATGTAGGAACTGTAACTCACCACTCCTGCATGCCAGAGAGAGTCATAAGATGCCTGATGAAGCAGAAACGGGAATGGGAACCTGTAACTCTCTTCTTTTCAAAAGGGAGCAATGGCTGCACAATCTGCAGGAGCCCTGCAGATGCAATGCTTTTGAAGGTTTTCCTTTGCCTGTTGAGAGCTTTTGCCTAAAAGTTGGTTTATCCAAGCTTGACACAAGACCTAGGATTTGGTCCTTCTGGAAAACTGTTAAGAGCCACAGGCAAAACTGCCAGCTGATTTTATTTTATTTTATTTCATTATTTATTTTTTTTTTTTTTTCAGGGAAGTCTGTCAATGCCCTCCTGTATGGTGCCTGTTCCTGCCTGAACTGTGCTGAAGAAAGACAACACTTCACTCTCCTTCAGGAAGAGGAGTCTTGTCTAACTCCTCCTCACTGATTGCACAGATGTGTTCAAAAAGCCCTGTATTATTCACTCATCCTCTCTCATGCATAGCTCAGCACAGACACCACATAGAATTTCTGCAAGTGCTATGAAAGTTGCTGTGTGTTAACTGTCTTGGTGGTCAGGCTGGATTTTGTGCTGCCACCATCTCTCACACAGTTCTAAACCCGCACATGCAGCCAGCAGTATGAAGTGGCCATGCTTCATAATGACCTTCTCCACTATTTCACTGCTCTTAACTGCCTTTTTTCTGCATGATACACACTCAGAAAGATGTTCACAGCATCCATTTGGATCACTTTCAAAACAGACTAATTCTTATTGGAGATTTGACCTTTATACACTTGATCCATTGGCGTAATAATGGGTGTCTGGTGCCCCACCACTTCCTCCTGTTCCCCTTGGAGCTCCCTGGGCTGCTCAGGCAGTCACACAGTGGGCAGAGTGAGCAGGAGGGAGAGCAGAGCAAATGCCAGTCTGCAGCTGCTGTGGCACTTGCTGTACTATCAGCAAGTGCCACAGTGAACTATGAAATTGTTAGCACACTCTAGCACAGTTTTTGGTCTATTTTCCCTTTTCTTAACCCAAAATGACTCAAGGTCTCTACTTCACTAATACTGCTGTTGATACTGTACATCACCAACACTGTTAGTGATACTGTACACAGGGGTGTTTTTCTAGTTTATGTATCTTATACACTTTTAGTAAATGTCTTGCAGAACACTGGCCACAGAATTATGGAGGCTTCAGCTCCTGGGTACCTACTAAGTGCATTTTGCTCTGCTCTATCTATACTGTTTTACAAGTGAGGCAGATACTTCTGTGAACAGCAGTCACGCCTTGGATCTGCAGTGCAGACATACCTCCAGTGTGAGAGGCATCAGAGTTATTAGCATTTCCATGCACTGCATGAATTAACATTACATTCTAGAAAATCCTCTTAGGATAAAGAGGGAAAGAGCTTATAAAAAAGAAGTTGACTTTCATGATGTATGCCATCTCCATAAAGATTCTTCCCGTACTCAGAAATGAATCCTCATAAGAAGAAAAAGTTCTTATTTTTGAAACAATGATCTAACTTTCCACCTGAGAAAAAGAAAGGAAAAAATAAATAAATAAATAAATAAATAAAAGAAGAAGATAAGTCAGGAAGAAGTGCTTCTTCCCTTTTCTGGAAACTGAATAACTATACTGTTCTTTTATATGCACAAGACTTTTTCTTAACCATATTTTCTGTTTGTTAATGGTCTGGTGTGGAGTATGTTCAATAATTTAAGACAGAGATAAAAATGGGGTTGGTCTACTTTCTTAGAATATCCTGTGGGAATAAGCAGAGAATGGGAGAAGCAATAATTTACATCCCACAGGTCTGTGTAACTGCTTGCTTTTTCATAAAAGTGGCATCTTGCACTCTCACAGCTGAGGTACTGGAGAAATCTGGGACACTTAAAAAGCATCAGTGAGTCCTGAGAGGTAGTTAGCACAGCAGCCTTGAACTCATCTTCTTCATGCCAAGCAGTTCTTTGTGGGGAATATTTGTGATGAAAATGCTCAACACTCACCTTTCAACATAAACCATCATCTATTTCCTCAAGTTTTGATTAGAATTTAAATTAACAAATTGATGATGGCCCTGCCCGTACTTTTTCTTTTGACCCAATGTGCATGAAGGTAAATCAGGCTGAAACCAGACTAGCCTAGTGTTCATTTTTATTCTGAAGGATCAGAGGCTGCTGTATGATTTTCTGGTTTCTGCAGCATATTGATACAGACTGAAGAAAGCATGGGCATTGTTACAATTGACTACTTCCAGCTGATCTGTTCTCCAGTTGTCATGATGTCATCTGGGGAACCAATAAATGACTTAGATCAATTTTTGCCTCCTCAGCACCAGTCTTTTCCTTCACCCTGCAATGGGCTGGCTCAGCAGAAATGACTGCGCAAAATTCTAGCAGCACAAACAAGATGCAAGGTGAAGAGTGCAAAAGGCAGTGGATGAAGAAGGCACTGCTATCCTGATGTGTACCCTGCATGTGCATACATCGTGAAAGTCAATCTCCTTTTATAAGCTTTCTCTCTTCATCCTAAAAGGCTCTTCTAGAATGTAATATTAATTCATGCAGTACATGGAAATGCTAATAACTCTGATGCCTCTCACACTAGAGATACATTTGCACTGCAGATACAAGAGCATCCTTGACAAGGCCTGGGCTAGCATTTCAGCTCTTCATGTCTAAACACCAGGACAGGAGAAAAGAAAGCTCTGCTCTCCTACACAGCCATGCACAGCTGCAGGAGGACACTTAATCAGTACAGGAGTCAGTTACTGAAAACAAAATTGTAGGGCATTGGAGCCCATGACACAGTACTCTGAGGTCCTGACTCCTCTAGGACCTGTATGTTCAGTGCAGAATGAATTCATTTCAGTGCCATCTAAAGATCAAAGTCAGACCAGCACAACTCTCTCAAAGCTTCTACAGCTAACAGCACTTGCATATACAACATGTTTAAGGCAGCCAGTCCTGCACTGTGCAAGAAATAGGTAGAATAAATCCAGTGCAAGGAGATGACCTTTGACAATGTGACCACTATGCAGAATTTTAACGTAGCAAACCAAAATAAACTAAGATCTTCAAAATTCTGACATTAAATGAATACAGAAAAATGTAGAGTCTTTTTAATATTTTCTCTCTCCAAGTCACCTCCAGCTTGCATTAGCTCACAAGCTCTTTATAGAAATACAAGTGGGCAAAATATTTGCAGGTGGAAAGGTTATGTTTACAGCCTGTGTCTCTCTTAAACTTTCCAGCAGAGCACTGTCAGGAAAAGCATTTTGCATTTCTAATGCATACTGTTGAATTCTCTCCCCCTGGCAGGCAATGTAATACTTTAAAATTTGCCTATTACTTTTTAATGATCATCGTTAATTAGTAATACTGCAAAGACATGATTGCAGGTGGCATCTGAGCTTTTAAACTATTATGAATGCTACAGAGATTCCATCTTCTATATCTTATTCAGCACCTTTGGTTTGCCTGATGAAGCATCATCCTATTTAGTCTCAGTCTTGTGCTACTCTTTCAAGCTTTGACCACCACAGCATGAAAGAAGAGAGATTCACTGTGCCCAGCAGCTGTCTCAGGCAGTTGAAGGAAGAACAAGCTCACTGCATTTCCCTGGTATGCTCTCTAAGACGTGATTGGAGCTCAAGGTGTGTACTTTTTTCTTCCTGTTTAAGAGCTTCACTGGATTTATTTTCCACACATTTGTGCAGTCTTCCCTTACACCCATTAAAAAGCAAACAAATAAACAAGCAAACAAACAAAACAAAAAGAAAAACAACATGTCTGTGAGCTCCAGTTTTACTAATTAGATGTGAAAGTACTACTATGTGGGGCATCAGTCTTATGCCTCCTCTTTCACTGCTTCTTTTGATAGAAGAGAAAGAGATTCCCGCCTCTTCACATCAGCCACAATGGTATGGGGTCTGTCATAGCATACCAACTCCTCTCTCAGGCTGGAACACAGGATATGCACCAGTCTTTCCATAGCCTAACAGAACAAAAACTGCTCTCTATCCAACAAGAGGATAAAATTGAAAATGCTGGGCAAATGTGTCTGGAATATCTCCTTGGTTTTGTTTCAAAAGGACAAACTCCAGAAGCTAGACTGCAGTTTCTTTCCTATAAAGCGTTAGCTAAACAGTGCCAGATGGGATTGCACTTCCTGAGGTGCAGCAAGGACATGGTCTGTCCTCTCAGCTAGCAAAGGCCCTATGGTGCTTCTGGACTGCAGTGATTCAGTCCGTACTATTGATCTGGAAGTGTCAGTTACCACACTGGGACAAGCTGTTTTACCCTAGGGATATAAATAACAGTGAGCATATGGGGAGAAGAATGCTCTTGATCTAGAACCAGCTTCTTTTTTACAAGTTTAATCTTTAACATTTTGTCCAGCTCACAGGGACCTGCAGTATATCCTGACACTTAGACACTGTTCCTTCTTATGTTATTCTTCAGTCTTGTGATACTTAGCTGCTGTAGGGTTCAGCTTTGATCTTGTA
Source organism: Oxyura jamaicensis (assembly GCF_011077185.1). Classification (NCBI taxonomy): domain Eukaryota; kingdom Metazoa; phylum Chordata; class Aves; order Anseriformes; family Anatidae; genus Oxyura; species Oxyura jamaicensis. Next base: position 36,627,104 of record NC_048926.1, read on the forward strand.
CTCTCACCTAAGGCAATGGCCAGTCTTGTGCTGACGCAGATCAGTGCCTTCTAGAAAACACACACCTTAGCTAACTTAGTTGTAGTACTAAGTTGCCATGAGAAAACACAGAACAAGTCTGGCCTCTGGGCTCAGATGAGCTTATAAATGTGGTCAGTTAGAAGTGTTTCTTTGTCAAATAAATTGTCAGCTGCAAGCCATGAAATGAAATGGGCTAGCAACAAAACCTGCCACCAGCATTCAGCTTCCCCACATAGAGAGGGGCAGAGAGAATATACTGGGTGCTTGTGAAAGTCCACAACTGAAAGTGCAAAATTTCAGGCACAAACTGCACAGTGCACTCCCCAGAACCTTTAGTAAAAGTACTTTATGTCTTGTGAGAAAACGTAACTGATATTTTAGTGCTGGCTCAATGTATCCACTGTGTTTTCTCACTGTGTCTGCATAACTACTTGCTGTGTGCTTCTAACTCTACCATTTCTTTGAATGCAAGGTAAATTTTAAAGCATGAAACAGCATTGCTGTTGTTTTACTTCTTTGGCTTGATCCATTTGTACTTGGGTGTGTGCATTATTCCAAGAATGTTACTCGCACTCCAGTTCCTACTAAACAACTTGATCTAAAATTCTCAAGGAATTTCTTTCATATCTCCATTTTCAGGTCCCAAAACTAGAATGAGTTAGACTAAAAGTGTACATTTGAATGATTGTTATATATCATACATTATGCTTTACCAAATACTTTGATGATACAGATAGGTGAAGGTATGCTTCTCTGAGAGAGTGCGTCTCAAATGTTGCAACACTTCAGTACATGCACAGACTACCCAGATGTGTCTCTCTCCTCTGGATGCAGGATGGCAGTGCATTTAGCCCTTGGTGTGACCAGGGGTGTCTTCCCACTTTTCTTTCCTGTTGGTGGCTACGCATATTTTGGGGTAGGGAATGGGAATGCAAGCAGTGCCAATCTCAAATGACTTTTGTGCTCCCCATTTTCTAGCATTGCTTTGTTGGAGAAGGTTGCAACAAACGTGCATGTGTCCAGAAAGTGTCCACCATGGAGGTCTCTCTGGGTACAGAGGGGACAGCTACATTAGGGCTCTTCGGTCATCAGGGAGATAAGCAGATGCAGGGCGTTACTGCAGGCTGGAAAGACGTACCGACCCTTTAAGATTTATGAAGCCTGAATCTGTTTTATGAAGCCTGAAAGCTCACAAGCAGAAAACCTGGACAGACACACCTGTGACTCAAAGAGATACGGGGATGCGGCAGAAATCCAGTGTTTTACCACCACCCAGTGGGGAGCACTGGAAAAGCCCTGAATCGGGGGCCGCTAAAAGCATCCCTCCAAGCTCCTATCCCATAGCCATAGGGGTCTATTCACCCCTCCGAAGGTATGTGAAACTCCTGTTAATCTTGATGGCAAATACAGACTTGCACCCAGAAAATAATGGGGCTCATATATAAAAATAAGTTGCCCACAGATTCTTTTCATGACCTTTTCATGACTGATGGTGTAAGTTTTCACAGAATCACAGAAAGGAACTAGATGCCTCACCTGCAACACCAAGGACCTCAGTGTCTCTCTTGCCACAGGAAGGATTTTAATGTCTCATATTCCACAGGAAAGACCTCGACGTCGCACCTTCCTCTAGCAATACTCTCACTTTCCAGCAATAGGACCTTGACTTCTTGAGTGCCACCAGCTGGACTCAATGCAGGCTGGATGCTCAGGGCTCTTATGGCCAGCTGCCTTTTGTGAGGCCATAGGGGTGACAGTGACTCAGGGGTGACACCACATGGTCTTGGGGTGCCCCCGATGGCAGTGCTAATGGAGGTAATGTGACTATTGAGAGAAAATGTTGATGTGAAATGGCTGCTCCATGCTGACAGGAGCAACATTTGCCAGGCCGGGGTCCAGGCTGGGAGCTTGACCTTCAGCTTGGGAACCACACCTGGGAGCCAAGGCCATCTTTGACATGCATCTGGTTACCTGAGCATCTGAGATGCCCAGAAGATACCATCAAGGAGGACACAACAAGAATCTGGGAAGCAATTTATCACCTGAGAAGGCAAAAAAAGAGCCTGGGCAGAAGGAAATTGGCTCAAGAAAGTGGGAATGTGCATGAGAAATCAAGAGTTGTTTAAAGAATATCAGGAACATTGTCAGCTCTTGGCTGTCCCAGGAGGATTGTAGTAATGAATGGAATCCCTTGGTTACCTTAAGTTGTGGTGTCATCATAGAATAATCACAGAACCACAGAATGGCCAAGGTTCTCTGAAGATCATCTAGTCCAATTCCCCTGCCAAGCAGGATCACCTAGAGCACATTGTACATGTTGGCATCCAGGTGGGTTTAAAATATATCCAGAGAAGGAGACTCCACAACCACTCTGGGCAACCTGTTCCAGTGCTCTGTCACCCTCAGAGTAAAGATGTGCCCTCTCGTATTGGGCTGGAACCTTCTGTGTTTCAGTTTGTGCCTGTTGACTCTCGTCCTGTCGCTTGGCATAACTGAAAATACCAGCTCCATCCTCCCAACACCCTTCCCTCAGATACTTATAGACATCAATGAGGTCTCCCCTCAGTCTTCTCTTTTCTGGGTAAAACAGGCCCAGTTTTCTCAGTCTGTCCTTATAAGAGAGGTGCTCCAGTCCTCTAGTCCTTTGTAGTCCTCCTCTGGACTCTCTCCAGTAGTTCCATGTCCCTCTTGGACTGGGGAGCCCAGAACTGGACACAATACTCCAGGTGTGGCCTCACCGGGACTGAGTAGAGGGGGAGGATCACCTCTCTTGACCTGCTGGCAACACTCTTCTGAATATACCCCAGGATACGTACCATTGGCCTTCTTGGCCACAAGGGCACATTGCTGGCTCATGGTCAGCCTGCTGTCCACCAGGACTTCCAGGTCCCTCTCTGTAGAGATGCTCTCCAGCAGGTCAGTCCCCAGCCTATGGTGGTGTTAGGGGTTATTCCTCCCTAGGTGCAGGACCCTGTACTTGCCCCTGTTGAACTTCATGAGGTTCCAAACCTCCAGCCTCTGAATGACAGCACAGCCCTCTGGGGTATCAGCCACTACTCCCAACTTTGTGTCGTCAGCAAACTTACTGCAGGTGCACTCCATTCCATCATCCAGATCACTGAGGAATAAGTTGAAGACTGGACCCAGTACTGACCCCTGGGGGACACCACTAGCTACAGGCCTCCAAAAATGGCTCGGGTTGGAAGGGACCCTTAAAGATTATCTAACACCAACCCCCCTACCATAGGCAGGGATGCCACCCACTAGGTCAGGTTGGCCAAGGCCCTGTCCAGCCTGGCCTTGAACACCTCCAGGGAAGGGGCATCCACAGCTTCTCTAGGCCGCCTGTGCCAGTACTGAGCCCTTAGGGACACTGCTAGCTACTAGCCTCCAACTAGATTCTGCACCACTAAGCACAGCCTTCTAAGCTCTGTCATCCAGCCAATTATCAATCCACCACATTGTCCACTCATCTAGGCTGCACTTGCTGAGCTTGGCTAGTCCAGGTAGACCATGTCCACCACTCTCCCCACATCTACCCAACTAGTCATCTCATCATAGAAGGAAACAGCCTCAAGTGTCCCACCTGGAAGCCACGTGTAATGAATGCAAATACAGTATTGTACTTTATTAGTGACTGGAATCCTTTTTTTTGGTGGTGAAGGCATTGCTCCCACTCACAACAGCTAGGTGGCTGTCCACTTGCCCTAGCAAATAGCGAAAAGCAATGAGGAGCTTGGGGCATCCTGCACACAGCTCCCACAGGACTCTATCTGCATAGAGCTGCCCCTCCACTGAAGCACCTCCATTCCAATGGAATAAGCAAGAAGTGTACTGCCTTGCAAAAAGCTGCATCAAAAACAATGTAATGGTTTGTACGTAAAGCCTGGTAGCCTTGGTAATAAAAACAATATATTAGCTAGATTTTTACTGGCTTCCTAAAATAAATCCAGCAGATACCCAACTGACCAGATGTTCTGGCAGCATATGGGGACCATAAGGAAAATAAGAATGGCCATATCACATTAGATCAAAGGTCTATCCAGTTTTGTAATTCTGTTTCCAACTGTAACCAATAGCAGATACCTCAAGAAAAATACAATAAAGCAAACACTTAATACAACTTGTCCAGATTGCTCACTCATACTTCACAGATTTGGGGCTTACCAACTTCTGAATTTGATGGGGCATATTGGCATTTCAAAGCCCTCTGTGCTTTAGCTTCTCTTCCCTACAATGAATAAACTTTTAATTTCCATTACAGTCTGAGGAAAGTTTATTTGATTGTATGTTGTTTTCTTAAGCCATTATTTCCTCTTTTCTTTTGATACTCCCTGTCAGAAGAGACATTAAACAAGCTCCTTCACCAGCCACAGATGATACAAATTTCTTTTATAGTTCCCTTTTTCTCTCTTTTTATACTCCCTTCAACACTTTTTATAGAGTGAAGCACCCTAATTCTTTCCCTAATGGGAAACCCTACTTTCCTATATGTGAAAACCATCATACCTAGGATACCTAGGACCAACCCTGCTACACTTTGTTTTACTTTTCTTAGCTCTACTGTACCACTTTTGAGATGGGGGACCAGGCCATGCCAAAAATTTCATTAGGATTATTTCTGAATGAAAAAAAGACTGTATGAAACAAATGCCATTAATCCTTTTATGGAAAGATATGTTGGTCTAGGAAAAAATAGCAAGAGGCACAGGGGAGTGGGACATCAAATGCTTCAGACATTAAAACATTGTCTAAAAGAGGTAAAACTGTGGAAGGTGCAAAAACAGCTTAAAACTTTCATTTCACAAGTAAGTGTAGGAGAAACATAGAATACAGGTGGGTTTTTTGCAGTCATAGATGATATAATTATAGAATGCTTTGCGTTGGAAGGGGCCTTGAAGATAACCTAATTTCACCCCTCTTGCCAATGTTTTCTATGTTGTAATATGAAGAAAAATACATACAAAAGAGCTATTTTCTGGGATAATACTTTTATGACTTGAGCCTCCATTGTAACATCCCTTCAAGTGTAGCAGTCTACAAAGCCTACATTATACACACAGGCTCACCATATCTGGCAGAAAATTTTTACACATGGTGAAGTGCACTGGAGTTATTTGTTATACAAAGCTTCTTTCTAGTTATGGTAATATTTTGTCTTTAAATTGAACTCCATGGTTCTGAGAGAAGTTTTTTTGTGCCTGAATTTAAACCATCTCCCTGTAAGCAGTGGCCACTTCCAGGGATGGTCCTTTGTCTTCTTGGCAAGGACCAAGGCACCTGGCAATATTAGATTTTGAAACCTGAAAGTACTGAGGTCATTTCATTTACATTCACTCATTTACTTCCTTTTATTTACTAAAAGAAACATCATCTATAACAGAAATACTCTGTTCCAAAAACAAACAAACAAACAAACAAAAAGCAGACCTCTAAAATGGGGGGAGTGGAGGGGGGAGGAGAGACGATGACACTGTCCTTGAACTGTAACTCAAGAGAAGAAAGTTATACATCTTACTTTTAGCTTCAGTAACCTGCTTAAGTCAAGGTATAAGTGCTGTTCTTCATAATTAAGATTTTTCAAAGCAATTTAACATCCATAGCCTGTTGCTAACTGCAAGGGAAACATCTCTTTCCTACAGTCATATGTGCAAAATTGGGGATTTTAAAGAAGGCTGTTATAACAATATCCAAACAGCAAGACCTGCCCTCCTCTACTCTTCCTTGAGAAACACTTGATACTGGAAAATATTAGCTTCCTCTTTAAATCTTATGGAATTATTCCCTACTTTTATTAGAGCTGCCAATCAGAAAGGAGATGACTTAGACAATGAAGCTGCCTTGATATTGTGTGCAAAGACAGAACTACTTCACATGTCATATCTAGGGTCATAATTTCAACTACCAGTAAATTCACAAAGATGATAGTACATTTTCAGTATTTTCATCTTGCAGTAGACTAAATAGAATTAATAATAATAATAATAATAATAATAATAATAATCTAGGGGGTGGAGGAGTGGGAGGAAGGGTATCTTTATTTCCCAAACAAATACAGTAATAAAAAGGACAGAGATATGAGTGACGAAGTGATAACACTTCCTGTCTATCTTTGGCTCACAGTCTTTTCACTGAATTCCTTTGAGTGAAATAAGTTTATTTGGAGGAGACCATGCTGCCAAGGAGCTGTGAGCTCTAATGTAGCCAAGGAAGCACAATCAGTGAACATAAGGCACACAATGTGTGTGGAGTACCAGAAGGAGGTACTTCTGCCAGACTTTGTAACATCTGTGATCTGCATCTGGCCTGGAAATGGAAAAAAAATGTTTTTCAGGCTCTATTTCTTCTGAAACTAAAACTTAATCCCTTATGCCCAGGATCAGACTTCCAAACTCCAAAATGCATTTGTCCTAGTTATGCAAAATGGAGGGAGAATTAATAAAGTAAAAATGATGTAATATTTATACAACAATGAACCTGCAAGGTGTTGTAACTCTGGCCCTCACTCCATTACCTATACAAATGCACTTAATCCAATTGATAAATAAGTTAAATATATTTAGGGTAATATCAATTGCATGCTTAATCCAATAACTGTCTGCACTGAATATTGATCATCAAAGAATTAAACTTCTTACACCAAAATGGACTGCTTTGTATAAAGATAATACCAGCATAGGCAAGGCATATAGTTCACTGTTTTGAATTCAGAGTGAACAATGTTAAGAGACTTTTATTTCTTGAGCTTTGGATTGAAAGAAAGTCAAGACTATCCCAGGTATCAGAGCAATTGTGACTTTCCTGCTCCACGTCTTATCCTCTGTTTAGAGAAGACTCAGCACATTTGAGGGGGGAGTAGAAAGGTAAGGGAAGGAGCATTTATTTTGTCTGAGAGTCTGTAGCCAAACAAATGTACATCCTGACTGATTTAAAAGGTAATTTAGTTCAGAGCTTTTCACTCAGCACCTAGCAAAAGATAAAGTAGAAAGAGACATTAAAGAAAGTTTACTACAAGCAATTCAAAACTCTCCTCCCTTCTCTATACTGTCGTCCTCCTGGAATTTTTGTCTAATAGATGTCTTCCCCTTCAAGGGGCTCCAGAAATATGATTCTGCACATCTAAAACAAAAACGAAATCTCCAGGTGTGTGTGAATGGCAGGCTAAACTTCCAGAGTTGCTATGTGGAGGTTAAGAAATTAACTCCACAGTAAGCCAAGGACTCAGCCCTACAGGTGTGCTAACATTTTTTATTATTATTATTTATTATTATTTTTTTTCCACTGAGGCACAAACTAATGCATAGCACACATATGCAGCGGTAGAGTGCAGGTGCACCCTGGTGTCTCAGTACCACACACTGCCCTGGTATTATGCAGATCTGTACTGAATTCCTCTCCTAGTGCAAGAGGTTAACCAACCTTGATCTTGATAGCACAGAAGAAGCATATCAGAAGCAAAAGGCATGGTACTCATGCTGGAGATATTTCTCAGTGCACCCTGCTAGGAAGCATGCCTATAGCATAGGACAGTGGAGACACACAAAAATGCTACAGGAGCCCTGTGTTTCTGCTGCCGGCTCTGCAGGACAGTCAACAGCAGAGCAGGCTATTCTGGACAAAAGGAGAAGGCAGGATAAGAAGCTGAGCTGTTAATGCCTGCTAAGACGCTCCAGCGCCACGTTTGCTGCGTGAGAAGGGAGCGAGGCAGAGGCATCTGCCTCAAACACGCCTGTCACCAAAATAGCCGGGTGCCGTGGCTGCTGTTAGCACGTCTGTGCCATCTCCTCCCACGGAGCCCGAGGGATGCAAGCACACCGATTACAACGTGCCGCCTTTGGAATGGCTCATAAAGAAGGTCTGGGCTGCCCAGAAGTATGCAGACCAGGCTAGACTAAAGTGCAAAGGTTAACGGCTTTGCTGATTAGAGCAGCTGTAATCAAGTTAAGGACCACGCTTATTATGCACTTAAGGCTGTGCTTGACTTGAATCACATGCTAGGCAGTGTGTGGCTCTCCCCTTATCTCTGCTGGAGGAAGGGTAAAAAGCTTCTGTTACCTTACCAGCACTTGTGAATATCTTCCTGTTGTGAGCCATCCGAGTGCTGTAAGGCCACCAGACTCTGTCTGCCAGAGCCCCTTCAGATAATTCTCCTCAGATGTCTGCAGGGAAAGTGTCAAGGCTAACACAAACACACATAAAACGGGCTTTCACAGGAGATGTGTGATCCAGCAGTTAAAGTGGGGAGCGGCCGTGGTGGCTGGAGAGTGGGCTGTTAAAATGTCTAATGAGACATGGCTTCTTCAGGGAAAGGGAAGAGGGAAAAACTTGCAGGCAGCTGCACAATCCCTCGATGCATTTATAGACATAAACCTGAAACCATGCGATGGAAGTAACAAAAGGAGGTATAACGTACCACACCCATTGTGCCCACCTTTGTCAGTTCATGCATGTCTTGCTGTTTATGCAGCTGGGACCACAAAGACAGATTTTCCTTACTGCTGATAAGATTATTAATAATGCTTTCAACTTTGTAAATAAAAAAGAGCAAAAAATATGCTACATTTTCTTCTAAATCTCCACTGCTTTGCTATAAACTTGACTGTGACGGTAACTGGAAAATTGTGTTCTTTAAACAAGTGTTTTTTTTTTTTGTTGTTGTTGTTTTTTGTTGTTGTTGTTTTTTGTTTGCTTGTTTGATTGTGTGTGTGTGTGTGATTTTACTACTTTATTATACATCAGCTGTCATTCTATGTCTGTTTATTCTATATGCATAGAGATAATTAAGCTTCCTTTATCTTCATTTTATTACATAAATACAGAGATCCCTAAAAATATTGAAAAGCAGGGTCTGAAGGTCTCCCACCTCTTTTAAGATTTTGCAAAACCAAAGATTTAAGAGAGATTTTGGAATAAAATATTAATGAAAGCAGACATTTATATGCATGTACATGAGTACAGAAATATGTGCACACATATCTCTGTCCAAATATACATATTACATGTTAAGAAATATACATGTGTATTTTGCATTACTTGAAAATTATTGTCATGTTAATAATGATTCAGTAGCTTCAGAACTTTGAACTATTCTTACCTTCATCCTTCAAAATTTGCTATGACAGTGCAAATATTTGCATGATTTCAATGTTGGTTTGTTGTTGTTGTTGCTTACTTTCTTTTGTGCACTTTTAAATTATTATTCTCACTATTTTAAGTTTTCCTTTGGCATTAAGACACACAACCTAGCCAGCTATCTGTTATATTAGCAAATAAATTCTTAGAAGATATTTTTCCCTACAAATCTTAGAAGTAATATATTCATTGATAACTTTCTTCCATTCTTTTATGCTGATTGCTTAGAACTACCAGCATGCATATCAATAGCCTATCCATGTTGTTTTCTCTTCTCAAATGTACTAGTTTCATAAATGTAAGCTGAAACTGACTGAGAGCTGCTCCTTGAAGTTGCCAGGTGATGACGGCTCTGTCCAATCTGAAGGATGTGTGTGAATCCTTGGGAAAGGGAATATGGAAGCTGCCTGGTGACATTTTATCTGGTGGTCCTGAAAAGGTAGTATCACATGCAAGGATCCATCTATTTCAGACTTGTTTTAGAAAACCTGCCCAGCAAAACTTGCCTTGAAAAGGGCTTTTGGGGTGATCTGCATGTTACTGCTGCCTATAATATGGTTTTATGATATGCTTCTTGAAGGGCATTGTTCAGTATAGTAACATGCAAATAACCTACACTTCAAATGGTATTATTTAAGCAGATCTTCAAGAAAACAATGGCCGTCTAATCAAGTAGTTCAAAGTGCTCTTTTATGAACATATTGATCCCTTATGTTATCTTCTTGCAAAGCCCAGTAAGGGAAACTGGGAAAGTAGCTCCAGGTTTTATTGTGGTCCTGGTCATTCTAAGAGTAATTTCCTTCTCTTTCCTTCTCTTTCAGGGATATAAAGACGCATATATTATGTGGGGAGAAGATTCTGTGTTCTGGTCAATAACACAGGCCACAGAGGTCAATGGCATTCAGGCAAGCCTGCCTGAAAGCCCCTATAAATTTTCAAAGGTGAGGGAGGGAAGACTTAGAAATTGGATGTGTTCTGCCTGTGCAGGAGGAAAGATAAAATGCCAGTCTTGTAAATGGGAACAGAATATTAAGTCTCATAAAATAACTAAAGAGGCTATAATGTTCCCTCAATGGAGAAAGAATTTTGCCCACCCAGGTTTTATTTTACTGCAGGGGCACATAAAAGGATGCTTGAAATTAATGCTTAGACCACAACTGATCCACCAAGGCAAAAGCTAAAGCTTTCTTTCAGCTTTCTCTTCTGCCCCCATTCCTCTTTTGTCACCATCTATTTTGATGTAGCACCTTCAGAAGAGGCAGTTTGTCACTGACACAGTGTTGAAAACTCCCACCAACCCTCCTCTCCAGATGTTTCTTGCTCTCTGCTTGCAAGCCAGAGTTGGGCACAGGCCCAGATAAATATTCATATTCTGACTCTGCTTAGGAATAGATGTACTATTTTATGAGCTATGTAATCCAGCTTAAGTCATTCTCTACACTTCATAAAGAATATTCATGTCATAAAACTCTCTGTTTTATGGGTTTTGGTGTCTGTAACAATACAGTAAGATAGACCATGAAACCCAGTATCAGAGCTGGGTATATAAGGAATAAATTATCTATCTCTTTTCCTATATATTAAATATTACTGTATATGTCAAATCGGTTTATACATGTAATAATAGACGTATTGAAACAGTGCAGTGAAAGCAGAAATGCTTTGCATGCCTGGAGATGGATAGCCTCTTTTTGACTTTTTTGACTGTGCTTTGGAGTGTGCACTTTCATTCATATATCCTGAGGTACTAGCTGTCAAAACAGTTTAGTTTCCATTCTTCACAGTGAAACTGAACCTGAGAGAGAAATCAAGAGATGTTCTGAAAGTTGACTCAAGCCATGCGCAGAAAAGGAAATTGAACTCAGAATGACTCACATTCCCAAACAATTTAATCCTGCCAGACCTGGCCCTGTATTTTGATAGCTATAGATTTCCTTTGATCCCTGTGATGTCTTTAAAGGACATCTAAGTCAGTACCTACTCTTGAGCCAGTCCTGCAATCCTATGCAAAAACATCTTTCTAATCATTACCAGCCAAAGAAGCATCCAGCAAATCTTGAGACCTGCTCCAATCTTTTCCAGGATCTATCCTTAGCATTAAAATTATTATTATTTATTATTATTATTATTGCTGCATTGGTCTATGTTTATCTGTGTTTTTTTTTTTTTTTTTTTTTTTTTTTTTTAAGGAATCAGATATGGTAAGTGTAAAATTTCCATCACTTCAGCAATAACAGGACCATGTTCTTTAAAGAAGCATCCAATCCTTTTTATATTCCCTGAATGTATTAATTTATATTTTTTATAATTTTTCCTTTGCTTCTTTTGGTTATTTCTCAACACATAGAGGTACTAGTACTTACTGCTTCCTGATCAGTCACATCATGGTGTAAAGTGCTTGTGACAACGTGAAATATGGGCTGCTGAGATGCAACAAGAATGAGGGAATAATTAGTGAGAAAGGGTAAACCACAGATGGAACACTTGCAACATTTAAAAAAGTCTGTAGTTTTCAGGATCTTGTTGGGAGACAAAACTAAGGAGTTTCGAAGCAAAAGGAAAGTGCATATGCACGTGGTGCTCATTTCGTTAAAATAGTTCTCACAGGCTTTTTGTCGGTAAAATCAGGACCATTTGAAGATGGCCAATATTTTCTTTTCCCCTGACACTGGGGTACAACACACAAGGGTGCGACAACTTGAACACCACTGGCTCCAAGTACAACTTCGAGCCTACTTTTGAAGCACTGAGAGAAGGAAGCTACATCAAAACTAAAAGAGTTTGCTGACTTATCAAACTTATTTTCAGAGAGACAAGTAGGGTGCTCTTGTCTTCTCCAAGAGAAGACTTTCCTCCAACACCATGTAATACTGGTTAATTTACATGTATTTATCTAGACTAAATAACCCACAAGATCATTTTCTGCTGTTAGGTCATTACATCTTTGAAAGGAGATGGGAGCAGGGAGCTGCAAGCAAGAAAAAAAAAAAAAGAAATATACAATCAGGGTCAGAGGGAACAGCAGTGCAAGCAATACACGAATAGCTGTTCACATTTGTAGCATCTTATGAATAAAATATTTTAGAATGATAAATGTCCTAGACACAAATATATGTATTATAGAGAAACTACAAGCAGAATGACACAGCATATCTTGGTCTAGTTTCCCATCAGCTTTTGCAATATCATTTACAGTTGTGAAATTATGATCAATACTTATGATGTAACAAAGAACCATATTCTGGGAAAAGGCAGTCATACTGTTCAATACCTTTTCCTCCAGCTATTCTTCTTTCACTTAAAGAATCACAACAACACCAGATAAACCTTTTGTTAAGCAGAGTGTACATTTGCTAGTAAGTTGCAAAGCAAGGTCAGAAGAGCTTTGCTCCAATTTCTCTCAATAGGTGACAGAATATTTTTCCTTTTGTACAAGAAAAGATGGAAGGAAGCTTTTCTTGAAGAATAAAGACACAGAGAATGAGGCACAGCAGTAAGTCTGTGAGGATGTTTTGACCAAAATCATTCATTATGTCCCATTCATATTGTTCTTCAGAGTGTTGAAATATCTGCATGAATTACAATTAAAGGGACTGTGTTCTGGGAATATTCTTAGTTCCCTGTCTTCAAGACATTTACACTTTCCTTCTGTTCCCTTCAACTTGTAGATGATAGTAACCTAGTTTCCCTGGGTGGTATTAACTTAACCAAACAAACACATTTATATGGCAGACATCTCCATTTGAAACACTCAGGTGCAGCTACTTGAGTTGAAAGGTAGATAGAAAGAAGCATTCTTGCAGACAGTGCACCTCATCTATTTTTAATTGTCTATTCTGATAGGAGATAGAGGATGCCTTATTGCCACCTATTTGTCTCAAAACTATGAATTGACTGCAGTGTGTTAAACTAGAAAGCAGACATCCAAGACAGGAAAACCTAAATCTGAGCTCTGTGTAACAAAGTTTGTTCTGCCCAGACTTGGACCCTCATATACTGTCATTAAGCAATTTTAGGACAGTCTTGCTAACACAGAGTTAGCACACATTTTGTACTGTTAAGGCTTCATAAATCTTTCAAGATCCTATCATCTGTTTATGAGATTTCTCAGATGTTCTCATCTCAAGGATTATGCTTCTTGTAAAGGGAGTTGAAGCTTGTATTGGGAGAATCAACAGCGTTGGTGTGTCATTTTAGCTTGTGCCATCCCTGATATAGAATCCATCTGTGAATTTAAAATTAGAAGCCCACTATCTGCAGTGATCTTCCCATAAAAAAAAAAACATTTTGTCACACATCTTTGACTCTAAATTTTTTTTCTGTCCCTACCAAGAATAATCCTGATGTTAAAGAATTCACTGTAAAAAGGGCTTTTGGCTTCAAGATGCATCTTTCAAATGTTGCCACATAACAAATTGAAAAATGTGGTCAGCACAAGTATGTCAGGATTTGAAGCTTGGAGATGGGTACATCTTTTTAGGAAGTAGTTTCTGAACACTGGAAAAATCATCAAGGAATGAACAGTTCACCTACTCTCTGGGAATGACAGTAACCAGACAGAATGCAGTTTAATGATCTAGTGTAACATACACATATTTAAAGTGTCCCACATTGCATTTTGTTGTTGTTTCTGTGTCACCACAGTTCAGCTTATCTTTAATTTCAGAGCAGTGTTTTGCATTCAAGGATAGAAACAGCTAAGTAGAAGTTCCAATGCAAATGTAGAATGAAAGGAATTTAACATTGTCAAAGTCTGTTTGCATCTACATGTCACTGCAACCCAAGATCTCTATAAAGCATGGGCATTTTTCCACAACCAGTGGATTCATATGTTTCAAGATGTATTTTCAGCCTGAATAATGCTAATAATTAGGATTTTTTTTTTGCTTTAAACATAAGAAAGAGATACAATAAAAATCTCACAGCTCTCCATAGTCCTGATGTGTACAAAGCTTGTCCAGCCACCTCATACTGCATCACAAGATCTGAATGTTCCATAATTTATCTTTGATAAGTTATCTCCTGAAGCTGGGTATAGATTTTTTTTTCCATATAATAGTGCTATTTCTGAATACTCTGTGGATGTTAAACAATGCTCTAGCTTTATATTTTTAATGAAATATTTTTTATTTTTCTGCTTAAAAAAAAAATAAAAAAAATCCATGAGGCTACATATCCAAATACACAATTATGATGCTGTATGCACACCATGCAACCATGCAATTACATATTACAGCTACTTTTTTGATAAATACATAAAGACTAATACAGTCAGTATTTTTTTTTTTTTTTCTGCCAAAATAAGCCCAAGGAAGTACTTGTCTCCTGCTGTTATTTAACAGATGAGAAACTCCAGCCTCGCTGACGTGGACAGTTGAGAATATAAAAACATTACATGTGGGTTTGGGAGACCAATTCATGACTTGAGATAGAAAATAACAAAAAACAGCATCTCACCAAGCTGTGCACCAGGACAGCATTATAGATTTGCATTTGCCCAGCTGATTTCTACAATGATTCAGCTTAGGGAGAAATATTAACAAAGAAAAGACAATCACAAATTATTTGTATCACAAGAGCAGACATAGGTATCTCAACCCCCCCGTCTGACTTTAAACAATGCAAGCACATAGGCAAAAGAAACAAAGTTAAAAAACAAGCTACTGAAGCATGATACACAGAGGTAACCCTTTTGTGTCTACGCCGATACAAATACTATCTCCTATATCATCACATTTGGTTATTTCTCTCTCCTATCCCAACCTCTTCCCTTTCCCTGAAGAAGCCATGTCTCATTAGCCCTTGCCTTGTTGCTTGCATTTTCTTTCAAAAATCAACTATTTATATGAAAAGCTATTCTATTCAGCTATCTCAGCATGAACTTATGTAGAAACTACTAGTAACAGGCAAAATGACATTCCTGATCTTCATTGCACTGTGTTGCGTTTAAAAAAAATAAAAAATAAATAATAATAATAATAATAATAAATGCCTCCTTTTACCAGCAGAGGACGGTACCTCATCTGCTTAAAGGAGACCAGATGCACTGGCAATCACTAACGTTTCTGTTGCAAACCAAGTGATACTTGCTGTGCTTTCTAAAGGTGCCGGAGAAAGATAAATCCGACATCACCTCCGATGCCTTCATTCACGAACAATGTGGATGTCAGACAGCTGCTGGTTTGCATGAAATACGCTGATTTTGACCCGTAATCTTTATGCATTTACAGGGTTTTATGTAGCCCGTGGAAGACTTTCCCTTGTGAATTTAGTGTATTAAGGGACCCTAGGCACTCTGGAGACTGATCTCTCCCCTTGCATAAGCATTGTGGTATGTACCACAATGTCTGTGACTTTTGGTCCAGTTCTGTAGGAAACACTTTCATATATTACAGTGGGAGTTGGGATCCCAAGAGCAATGAATAGTTATTAGACATTGTTTCATACTGTACACAAGTACATAACATTGTCCAACACCTTAGCACTTAGGCGGTCATTCTCAGCCTGCCATAGCTATGTGGCCCATTTTTGCATATTTGACATGTTTCTTCTTAGCACATATGAGTGATCAAAGCACTCTTATTCTCAGCTGGGAGCTGACAGACAGAACTAAAATTAGGATTCACCTCACCTCAGCAGTTCAAAATTTAGATAGTCCTACTACAGTGAAAGAGGCACAGGCATTTTTGGGCAGCAATTCATCCAAAGGATGGGAAGCTTCTGTACGGTAGAAGAGCTTCTCACTCATAGAGCTGAGTGAGCTGAGAGAGCTGAGAGAGCTCATTCAGACCAGGTATTTCAAGTTCAAACAGATCAGAAAGGCAGCATGAATCCCACTGTAACTGCCTCATTGAGCATCTCACACAAAATCTTATCACGCAGCGAGCCATCAGACTGAGGTTTCTTGAGTCCCAGCACAGAGGTTTAATCACTGAACTATCTTAAACCTTTCTTTAGTGATTGTGTAACACATACAAGTTGTCTTAGACTATCAAGCCAAATGATATCGCATGGGAATGTATTACAAATCATGTGCAAGCAAAGCTACTGAGTTAGGTATATTCAAAATAATTTCACAAATTCAGACCTCTTCAGAATTCTTTCTTTCCTCATTGCAAAGATGAAGCTCAGATAGATATTACTAAGATTTCTATATATTTCTGAAATATAATTTTCTGAATAAAGAATGAAGAATGGGCTTCTGCAGTGGCAAAAAAAATGAAAATCATGTTTTCCTCCCATTTGTATATAGTTTCTGCAGGTTTATAAAAGCTTTTCATTTTATAGGCTCAGCATTTACCTTTACCAATGCACCAAATACAAACAGAAATAATGGCTTTGTTTCCACAGTTTTAATTCACTTTAATGCTGGTCTGGAGAGAACATTTAAGTCCATTCAGAGCCTGTTCAGCCTCCCAAAACTACTAACAAAGCACCAATTAGTGGAAATTGTACTGTTCTTTGTGATAAACATATTTGTCCACTGGGAATGGGACTGAGATCAAACAGTTTTCATGTAGGGAGTTTTATAGCCATCAAAATACAGCAACTTTTCTAGGGTGAATTCAAACCTTAAAATATAAATCTCTGTGTCAGTATTGGCTATCTTCTTAGCTATGCAATTTCCTCTAAAACACACTTCATCATTAAAACCCCATCACAGTTTTATTTGAGGTTTATATTTTTAAATATAACTGTCAAAAACAGAGCTGTTAAATGTGTGAAATTTGATAAATGGTATTGCAATTCAATTGCAAAACAAAGAAGCTATCTTAATAGACACATTTTAAATAATATTAAGATAGATACTCATCAGCTTTGTGGCCAAATATTAGCAGATTCCTTTCTATGGGGTGTCTAACACTCTCACTTGTAAGGCCTGAAAGAGACATTTTATAATTGCTCCCTCTCTGAAATAAAAACAAATTAAAACAGTTATGGATAGATTCTAAGGATGAAAATTCATACTAACAACACAGGGAAGCTGAAGGATAATTGAGAGAGGAAGTGGAAGTTCTCTCACACACTCGAATAATCTGATGTACCCCATGGATAGTGATGCAATAAAAAGTATGGCACCTTGCCAGTCATTATTGTTTGAGGACAGGAACAAAAAAGTTCAATATTTGTAATACTAGGAGTTTTCAACAATTTAGCAGATAAATAATAAATAAATAAATCCAGCCCTAACAGAACTGTCTGTTATAGCTGATCTTTGTTTGTGAAATACAGTTCTCCTTCCTGAATTCCAGTTAGTATTGCTAGCAGAGATACAGTGGGACCTGTGGTCAGCTTGATTAATAGATGTCAATTAGAAGATGAAGGGCAAAATTATATGGTTGATTAAAACAAAACAAAACAAAATATTGAATTTTGTTGTTACCAGTAGAAAATCTGGGGCCTTCCTGTTATTGAAAAGGGAAAGGGAGCGAAAGGTAGGGCAAAGGAACAAAAGAAAGATGCTAGCTTTGTGATTTGGGATGACTGGCCTGGTTCTTGGGACAAACCTAAACCTCTAAGAGACATTTATACAAGAACCTGCTTCTTGCTACAAACAGCTTTCCTATTGTTGTCCTGTCCCAAACGAAGAACGTTATCTAAATAAAATCTAGAAATAGCTAACATATTTACAATTTCTTTAAGGTCTTCCTATTTTAATTCTAGCTCTGTTTCAAAGAACATAAACCAACTAGCATCAAATGGGATATTTGACCACCTCACAAAAAACAAAATTCATAAACCTGTATGTTTTAAAACTCTGAGTGTTTCTAAGCCTGGTGAGTTTGAATGGTTTTCATGGGTCATCTCAAAGAACAGAGATGTCCTTTGTTGCATTTTTTGTTTGTTTGTTTGTCTGTTTTCCATAAGGTTCCAATAACTGGACCTTTTCTGCTCCTATGTGCTCTCATCTGAAATTTCTCCATCTTCAATTTTGTAACAAGGTAAGTTCAGCATTCATGTAGTTAAAGGTAAGATAAAGCCATGAAATAATCTTTGAGTGTCAATGGCCCAAATTCACACAACATTTACTTTTACGTTTTATGCAATAAAGTTGCATACTCACATGGAAAATACCAATCCTCAGATCCCCCATACTATAGTCTTACCTACTTTATAGAATATATATTTCATCTCCTTAACTAAGTAACTTCCTTATTTAGTAATAATGTTACCACAAGAAAAAGCACTGCCTTTTTTTTTTTTTTTTTTTTTTTTCCATTTTCTCTCTGTCAGAAAAAGTTCTTTTTCAAAATGAAATTTCTGAGTGAGGTAGCTATCAGCAAACAGATGACATTTAGACATTTCAAGGGATGAAAATTCCTCTCCTTGATTGGAAAAAGTCAGTAGGAGTAACATGATAAAAAGAAAATTTGCTTGGGAAATGGAAATTGGCACAACTTGAAACATAAGTTTTAAATGCCATTGACAGCTATATCTAAAATTTGTGTGTAGGGAAAGATATTCATTTAAACAGACATTTAATGCTGGATTTTACCAAGTAATCAGACTTCAGCAATGTTATCTACAGAAGCCAAAATTCTGAGGTTCTTTGTGTGTTTACCATGATAAACTTTCTGACAAAATCTAGTGAAGAGCCCTGGTCAACATGTTGATGTCATAAAAAAAAAAAAAAAAAAAAAAAAAAAAAGATGTTGAAAGAGGAACAAGGGCCTCAAAAATGCATAGTCTACCCTTTAGTACACCAACTCCTAACAATTTAGCTTTGCTACAGGTCACCAGTTTCTTGATATGCAGGTGTGCAAGGAAAGCATTTGTCTGTGGGGCAGCTTGCCAGTCAGCAGGCTTACCTGGCATGATCTGACCTGCCATACACACCTGGGAAGTGCTGGTGGGATACACATTGGAGGAGCTCAGGAGGAAGTAAGCTGTCTCTTCTCTGACTTCTGACTGAGTTTTCTAAACAGATCAGTTCCTCTGCTCAGAGATAGTCTTCAACCCCCCCCTTCCCCCCCCCGGCCGCCCCCCCCCCCCCCCAAGGGCATTTCTCTCCACTCCATGCTGTGCAGTGTGACTCTGCTCTCAGCCTGACACAAAGAACCTGTGAGTTCCCCTCACTGCTAACCAATTTGTGTGGAGACCGATTTTCTCTCAAACCCTGCAGGCACATTGCTGATGCCAACACTTTATGAAAATTGGCCTAATTATTCTGCCTGGTAATTGTACTTGAGGATAGATGAGCTTGCTTTGTTTAATTTTCAAAAGCTACATACAAACCAGACATCTGAAAGACAGACTTAGGTTCAAATGTTTCTGAGTTCCTACTCTCCTTGGGTTGAATTGCAGTAAAAAGGGACAAAGAGAAGGAAGGAAAGAAAAATTAGGGTGAAACACAGAGCAGGCAGGGTGAAAATACCAAGAAGGTATGGTAAAAACTGGAAAAGAGGTGGAGAGAGGGAGCAGATTATTGTAAACACAGAATGGTAAAGCCGGGGAGGGATTTTCCATCAATACTGAGTGGATGAAAACCAGACCTAAGCAGTACTGTTGTTGCTACTACCACCAGTATGCCTCCTTGCCATGAGGCAGATGTCTCCCCTCTTGATACATAGGTAAGTGGAGGAGAATGGGAGGGAGAAGAGGGGTGAAGAAGGGGAATCCAAACTACTATACTAAATTACCACAGCCCATCATTTACAAACCTATTTATAGTTAGGATAAACATTGTAGTCTTAAGCAAGGATGAATATCTTCAAGAACATTGACAACTTGCAGCCTCTGAGCCCACACTTGATATAGTCAAGGTATGTCTGTCCTTTAAATATTACAAAAGAGAGCTACACCAGTTGCTGGCACCTCCTACTCTCACCAAACTAGCTTCTCCTCTTGGTTCTGCATTCAAAGGCTGTGTCAGCACACTGGACCTCCTTCGGCACTGCTTCGCCAAATGCTAACTGCCCATTTGTCCTCTGGTATTCACAGCTTTTATAACAACATACCATTTTTTTGGTATGTTTGTTGTGTTGCAAATGTATCATTCATCAAGAAACAATTTATAGGTATGAAACCTTATCTAGGCTTCTGTGTGTTATAGAAGACTGCTACATTTAAGAAAGAGGAACTCAGACTTGGAAATGTTCAGAGAAGAAGGCTCCAGTAGAATAAAGCAAGAATATCAGAGCAAGGCTGGGAGTGATGAAACTGCTCTATACTTTCTCTGAGGGGGAATAGAAGAATTATTTCTAGAGAATAGCATTAGCCCACGGAAAAGAAATGCTATGAACTAGTCATGAATAAATGTAATCTGGGAATTACAATATTCCTAATCATCAGATTAACAAACCCCAGGAACAATCTTCCCATTAGAGCTGTGGGGACCAAAACCCTAACTAATCTTCATCTGAAGCTTGATAGATTTATCCAGAAAAAAGAGTAAGAAACAGCAGTTGTAGAGGTTAATTGAATTAATGGCAGTAAACTTTATATTATCAGTAGGTATTTTTTAAAAGTCTACCTAAAATATTACATTCCTTTGGCATAGCTCTATTTTGATAAATGTCTTATGTCAGATAATGAGACATTTCTTCTCAGAAAGAGCAGTCAGGCATTGGAACAGGTTGCCCAGAGAAGTGGTTGAGTCACCGTCCCTTGGGGTGTTCAAAGAAGGGTTGGATGTGGTGCTTAGGGACATGCTTTAGTGGGTGACATTGGTGGTAGGGGGACGGTTGGACCAGATCATCTTGGAGGCCTTTTCCAACCTTAATGATTCTATGACTCTATGACCTTGTGTAAATATTAAAGCAAGCTTACTTTTGTAACCAAGAATGAACTTTCAAACAAAATTTGAGTTTGCCTACTTTCCTTGAAATCATTTATTTGACACTAGTAATTGCAGAACTTGGGAGTTAATTATTGGCAAGGTCCGGTATGAATTTTTTCATCAGTATGCCTAGAACTTAAAAAACCTATTTTACATAAGGGTGCAATATTGTGTTTTTCCTTTGTACACTCAGAAACTTCCCTCATAACTGAAGATACACTGCCTTGCAACTTCAGTGGATTAGACAGCACCTCAGCAACATTCCTTTGAAAACCATGGGAGTAAACTGGTTAGTTCCTGCAGGCATTAAATGTTTAACTTCAGAAGTTGCTGTTGAATATCCTCTTGGATTAGTGCTGGAAATGGAAGGATTTCATTGTCACTTGAAGAAGCAAATACATTGTACAGCTGCTTTACAAATGTAGGATGCATAATTCCACATGGGCTGAAACTTGAGTGTCTCAAACAACCCATCCTATGAGTCTGCCATCAACTCAGAGCCATGATAAACACCAGACCAGAAATCTAAGAAAATCCTGATGTTCTTAAATGACTACCTTCATCCAAGTGTTATGGTTTGCCAAGAGTTTACAGATTGATACAGAGCTTAGTGTTTTTCCACTACTTCCTGTGTTTTTTCTTCTTCTTAACATCACGGCCATTGAGAAGTGCTTTAAAATACAGCAGTAATTAGAAAGGTGCACTCACCATTAAAGGGAATATTTGTTTACTGATAGGAGTTTAGTTCTGTAAGTGTCCTCCTTTTCCACTATCTTCAAAACTATACACATCATTTCCTCTGTTCAATGAAGTTCATTGGACAACAGTCCCTGGCAAAGTTATTATTCTTTCTCTTATTTAATTACTTTTCCCTGTTCTGTTTTGTCTTCGTAGTTCATGTAGTGCCACACAGTGTCCCAGATGGTCAGTCTGGGAAGCAGACAGACTTTTTCAAAGAGACAATGTTCATTCCCCTTAGACCCAGAACGACATCCTCCTTCCACTTTCCCCATCCTCACTCATTCACAGATCTTAATCCTCAATAAAGACAGTATTTAGATATGCGAAGAAAAGTGGATGACAACTTTAAACCAACAAAGCTTACACAGGGAACTATGGCTGGCTTTGGCAAAATATCATTAAGCAGAGTCTGGTACCGTTGTTTGCAGCAAGGATAAAACCAGCTGGCCACGCTACGGCTGACTGAGATCTAGACAAGGGAGAGAGAATCACATATGAATAGGAAGTGATATGAGTGGAGATAAAAAGAAGAAAGCTGATGTTCTCAAGGCAAGGTCTTGAGAAAAATGGCAAAAAACTTCTGAGATATTTAAATCCAAGACAGTAAAACTGTTTGACTTTCTCACCTTGCACAAGATACACAGATATAAAAGGAAAGTTTTGGTATAAACTTACCACAGAGGAAATGCAGGTACTCTAGACCATGAAGTTCTAACTTGCCTGACAGTAGATACCACTGTCTTACAGATGCTTTTTCTAGAACCAGTTATGTAACAGTAGGAAGCTCACCTGCATTATTTTGTCTCTCATCCTGACTTGATAACTTTAGTACTATGTAAACAAATCAGTATCTATTTAATATACACTCCTGAAGCTGAGAAAAGTGGAAGGAAGAGAGAAACAAACTCAAAAATGAATATTTTACAACATTTTCAGAACTGTACTATTAGTTCTGAAGTATAGCTATTTTTCCATAATTTCTACTGACTTCTTCCCACAACAGGTCAAAAGGAACATGGTGTGTATTCTGAAATTCTTTGATCCCTTATAGAAGAGAATTACTAAATGACTGCACCTGAGGGCTGAAATCACTTGTAGTGATACTACAGAATTATAGATAATACTATTTTTATAGTACCATATGGAAAAGTTTCATCTCATTTCACACAGGAGCTTTTCACTGTATATGTGGTGCCAAATAGTAATTTATTCTCAATACCTAACTGTCAGTATTTATTTTCTCTGCTGCAAGGAGTGTGTGGGGAAAATAATAATCTGGGGGGGTGGGGGGGGGGGGGGGGGTCCCCGGCAACAGGTGTTTAACAGAAATGGAGTATTTTACAACAAACTTTTCCACATTAAAACAGGTAATGAGTGTTTAGAAAAAAAAAACAAAATGCACCAAAATTGTTGAATCCAAAAGGTAGTAATAATTATGAAATAGTGGTAAAACCATTGGTGTTACTTAAATTTTTTATGTGATTAGAGTTATATACATATATTTGTATCTTCTAAGGATACAAATTAAGGTATAGTACCAGGGACTCTATCTAAGGCTTGGCATACACTTAACATCACTTAATATTCTGTTGCTGTGAAATACCATTTTTCAACCATGTTATCTTCAAAAATGAGGTATTTACAGTCATGCTTTCTCCCCCTTATGAGTCCATTGACCCATGTTATTGAGGGATAAGAATTTTCAGGAATATGAAATATTTAATAATATCATGAAGATCAGCAGCTGGAAAAATGAGAAATTATTTAATGCCTTCACAGAGGGAAAAGCTGAAGTGCTGTTGCACTGGCCAAGCCTGTCAGTACACTTTAACTCAGCATTCAACACATAGTACAAGACCAAAGGAACTGGCTGTAATGGGAGAAGCAGGACCTGTGAGGTCTAAGGAAGCCTGTGAAGGAGATAAACTTACTGTAAGAAGCACGGAATGAGGAGATAGGGCTGAAATCCATTGAAAATTGTGGTTTATTAGTTCCAACTTGCTTTGGCTAGCACAACTGCACCCAGACAATCCCTAATGAAAATTAAGTTATACCAAAAAAAAAAAAGATGACGTACAGTGCAACAATTAAACCTTTTCTTTTATCAGATACATTGCATCATTCTAGGCTCTTTTGTATTGCTAATACGGTGATAGTACATGGAGGGAGACAGACAAATAGTGCTGCTCTGTATGCAGAAAATCTCTCAGGAATTCCCCTAGGTCAATGGGATATCTATTGCACTAATAAATATCACAAAAGATTCCATGCCTCAGTGTGATTTAATAAGGTCCTTAACAAAGACATTTTGCAAGTTTTCTGGTCTGAAAAACTCCCTTGAACTACAAATACATTAACTTTTTCTTTAGTGTTTCACCCTGTTTGAATGGAACCATAACTGCTCCACCAACTTCTGTGCACAACAGATACATGTACATCATACATATATCTCAACTGTACATACATGTACGTCAGCCCTGTTTCATCATCTTCCTCCTCAGGTATCAGTCATGCCTTTTCCAAAACTAGTGAGCTCATCTGAAAAGTTCTAAAAAATTTTGCAGGTCTTCAGATTGCATAGCAGAAACAGACACTCAAAGACGGTAGCTGCATTCTACATACTCTGCAGAAGCAGGACCAGAACAAGGGCATCTGTCTGGGTACAGCAGAGGCAGGGGCAACTGCCAGAGAAGTGCTTCTGTTTTCTGACAGAGGGGCCAGCTTTCACAGATGTGAAAATGTTGATGTAGCAATTGCAGAGAGCCAATTCATAGCTCAGAAGAACAATACCCCTCCTCACTAGGATCCATGGTTGAGCTGGAGAGCCTATCTTCCTATATCTGTTGGCCATGTTGAGCTCTTGCCTCTTTCTGAGGTGGTGAGAAGAATTATGTAAAGAAGGGCATAATGGTAGTACCTACCATAAAAGTTCATGTAAAGAAATTTTTCCAGAGCTAAGGATACTCCTCTTAATGCAGATAATTGAAAGATTCTGTGCTAAAATATGGGAAAAATAGTAGTAATAATAAATAACCCATCTTATTGTGATTGTCTGGCAAAAAGTACTAACATTTTACTGGGACAACCAAACACATTTAACTAGGCATCAGCTGAACTAATCAAAGTTATCCACAGACTCATTGAAAGATGAAATTTCCTTTTTGAAAGAGAATGAACTAAGACACTTTTTGGAATAAACTATAAAACATAACAGAAACATTTTCTGATATTAGTACTTTGTAGCTGTGCCTATTCTGGAAGAAAATCATCAGTTATATTTGGAGATAAGGGACTACATACTCTGGTACTAGGACTTAACAATTTTGCTAAAGTTCTCTGAATTCAGCTATTGGCACCTTATCATAATTTTGAGAAATCTCTCCTTAAGTTCAGAAGTTAAATAGAGTCACAGCAAGACTATGCACTAAATTGCATTATGCAAGGAGGGCAGAGAGACTAGAGCTCGGATCTGAGGAAGAGGGCATGTGAATCCCATTGAAATCACAAATGAGCTCTGGTGACATTTTCTGTATATAAGGTTTTGACTGAGCAGAGAACAGGAGTAGAGCCCTCACCAATGCCACAGTCATTCTATCAACCCTCTCTGCTCCTAGGAGGCTCAGAGTATACAATTACCACAGATATCAACATTGCTACCAGTCTCCAGCCCTTCTAACAGACTTGGGCCTGAGGGAAAGCCATCTGGAACAGTCAGTGTCTGTAAAGCCACTAGAGCCCCGATGTTCTTCTAGTTAGTCAAGTTGCCCTGGTTTTCTGGTCTAAATTTGAATCTCTACATACTAAATTTCCTATTGAAAAAGGTGTTCAGTAAAGGGCTTTTTATTTTGTACATCTGATTTCCAAGACATTAGTCAGAAAATCATTACAGGAAGTTGATACAAATGTAAAATAAAATGATGTTTTCTAATTGCTCTCCAGGGTCATCTTCACACTAAAAGGCATTGAAGATAGAAATGTTAATCTTATACTGAGTGGTAGTTTTTCTTTCCCTTGAATTTAGGGCAAAATTCCCATCAGCTTCAATGGTTGCTAGCTAATGCACTGCCTTTTCACATTCCAAATTATCCAGCCTTTAGGATTTTCCATTGGCATGCAGAGAATGTGATATCCTGTCTATCTGCCTAGCTGGTACACCAAAACTAACATGAGTTAGGTTATTTTTAAACTACCTAATCTTGGACCTTCTTTGCTGATGTTTTGAAAATTACATGGCAAGATATATCCTGCAAGACCAATTATTGTGAATCAGATTATATAGCATGTGCTATAACACAATTAAAAATATTTGTGCTTCATTTAGAACACAATTTATACTAATTTCATTATTACCACTCTTAATTTTCAGGCAGAATGAAAAACCCCAACCCCTCAGGTCTTTTCCAGTTACTTTCTAACTGGGAATTCATATTCCATATTCTTGATCTTTGTTGATGTCAGACAGGAAAACTTTGCTTTTAAACAGTGATTTTCTACCACTTTTGTTTAAGACTAATGGCACTGCTCTTCCATGACCTCAGAAATTACATTTATAACGTATAACCAGACCTGTAATCTACTGCCAGCAACAGAGGGGTTCAATTACCTACAGTAGGGATTTGAATGAGATTAGAGGTAGACCTCTAATCTAGAGGTAGACAGCTGAAGGCAAAATGAGATGGTAATACCACCACCACCACCACCACCACCACCAATAATAATAATAATATGTAAGAACTAAATTACCTGACCTCCATTACTAAATCAGGATGCAGCCACCCTCACAATCTTTAGATGTCAAGCTACCATTTGGTGCAACCAGAGCTCTTAGGAACCACTCTAACTGTGGTTATATCTGTAACCTGAGAATCAGATCAGATCAGGGAGTGATTTTTATTTGAAATGCCACAGTCAGTCTTTCATCCGTTGATTGTGGTCTGCCTGTGGTCTTCTTAGGGATCATTTTTTTTCCATGTTAAATACACAGGCACGAGAATTCTGCAGTAATTGCATTCTTAGAGAATTGGTACATCTTTTTAGGGCAGTTCAAAGAATAATGTTTACTCTGGGAGCTGTGTAGTAACTATTTGGTATATAGTGAGTAACCCACAGTGACTAATGCTGTATAATAGTACACCTTCAGAGAACAAAAGTCAGGGTAAAGTACATATTTCATTTTATTGGCAGTGAGATACAAAAGGTTAAATCAACTGGTGGCCGTACATGGGAAGGATGTAATCTAAACAGATTTGTATGTCTGGGGAATTCCTCCTTGCAGGAAGGTTCGTAGCTGTCATTGCATCCTATGCAAAATGATAAACCAGAAATTGACTATATTGGCTATATTACAGTATATTAATATTACTGTATTGACTAACAAATGTCTGCTTCATAAAAGCTTCCAAACTAGGAAAGAGTAAGAATGGATTCATGCACAAAATTTATCCTAACTTGTAGAGAACACTGAATGCTTTCTTCAGACTTCTTAGTACAAGAACAAAGCTTGGTCATGTCTTGACAAGTAGAGGATCTATTAGTGTACAGCTGTCCTGAACAGACCTCTTTGTTGACCCAGTTACACTGGCAGACATCTCCATGGTGCAGGCCTGATGTTCCAAGAGTGATGCCAGGATATTTTCATGTCCAATACTTTACAAGAGAAAATAAAAATTTCCAAGCACATTTTTGGCATGCTTGTCTTGATGTACTAATGCCATCTGATGCAAAGAGGTTTCTTCTTCAAAGGTCTAATCCTGAAGACATTAGTCACATACAGCTCTCAGACAGACTGAGTAAAGCTCACAGGAGTCAGAGATAAGCCACTCTCAGCTGGAGCCTCTCAGCTCCATAAAGATAAATAGAGGCAAGTAAAACTGAGCCGGAACAGACCCTATAGAGAGAATATGGCTACTTGCGTACTTTTTCAGAACTATACTTCTACCTAAAGTCCACAGTTTAAAAGGAAGAGTAGGGAGAAAATCTGAGCTGCCAACAACTGCTGTTTCAGAAGTGGAGAGCGCGTGAGAAGCCCACATTTATTCAGCCCTTTGGTTGGCACTCCTATATTACAAAGGAGACTTGACCTGACAATACAGTAACTGGGGGAGTGAAGATCTCCACCTCCTCCACCTAGTGGTACTGAAAAAGAATCTTCTTCCTCCTAACTTTGACCTGAGGCTTATTGTTTAACAGTTAGAAATAACTCAGATCTCAAGTTCATCCTTGCCTGGTTCATCACACATCCACTTCTCCTCTGCCTCCATGCATGCATTCATTAAAAGCTATTCTTGTCATGGTCACATTTGCACCATCCTCACCTCTATTCCATTTTACATTAATATCCTTCCTCAGTCCCATCTGCCTCAATTTCTTCTTTCACTGTACCGCTATAGGGAACTGCACATCACTTACCCTCAAACTGCACACAAAGCAATCTCCTGTAATTGTGTCTCTTCTCTAGAGACTTGGGTTTATTGGGCTGTGGTTCTGTCTCAGTTGTCATATCTTCTTTGTGTTTTCCTGTTTTCAAGGAACTTGTCTGAGTCTGAGATGAGCTGCAAGATTTGCCTGTTGAATTTAGCCACAATTAGCATAGTTATAGTGCTAAATAGCAAAGCTTTCATAGCACTTCATCTTATTCATTTTATTAGGGCCATATTTTTTTCTTACTTCTCATATTAAACATAACAGAGGACTACACTTTTTGTCTACTCTCCTATATACACTTTTTGATTGCAGTTGACAGTGGCTATCCTGGAGGGAGATGGAAATTACTTTGGAGCATGATGTGTTCATGGGTAACATTTTCTTCTAACATTTGTCAGTGAAAGCAGGGGGATTACTATCTCTCTCTTAACACACATATACATACATGTATTTCCTATCTTCTGGAACTGGAGACTTTCTCATTATCCACTGAAACCTTTAATCCTCTTCTGGGATCCTACCAAAATGCCTAGTCCCATAGATATCTTTCTGCAGTGAGTACCACCAGATAATTATACCTTATCAGTATGTGTGTGTGTGGTGGGGGTGCCCTCCTTTTTCAAGGATTAAATTGTAATTTTAGCACAGGCATTGCTAAAATACCTACCTCTTTCACAAGCACCGGAAATGCAATAGAAGACATTTTGAACTCTGTTTTGTCTCTGGTACTGTCTTGTACATGTACAGGTGTAACAGGAATACTGTGACAGTCTAACAACAGCCAGTAACTCTCTCACACTTAGATGAATTCAGTCCTTTGACTACAGTGAAAATGCATTTGGTGACCTAGGCTTTAATTAAACTCAGTCACAATTTATCACCACTGAACAAGAGCAATGATCTTAATTTCTTGAGACAGTATCCCACAAAGATTAATTATTTTGTCTCTGTAAACTCAGGAGAAAGACTTCAAGACAAAGCTTAAATCAACTGCCTGTTGTAAGCAGGTCCTACAGGGACATAAAATAAGCTGTGCTCAGCTACCTGTACTCCATCCAATATAAAAGCAATGGAAAACCATAGGGTTTGAATTAGCCATCAGATAGTGCCCACTTCATTCTCAGCATGGAATAAAAAGATTTATACTGACATAGAAAAATAAACATTGCTGTAGTGTTGATTCTATCTGTCAGAAACAAGCCCCACTCTCCAATACAACCTGTCTTTCCTGATGAAATGAGCTACAGCTGCACATATGGTAGGTTCCTTTTGCCTGCTCTGACTTGTTCAAAGGCCCTAGGAATCAATGGGAGGCTTCTCCACCAATTTCCAGGTGCATTGGGATCAGACCTACACTGAAGCACAAAGTGGAGTGGGAGTCTCTGTACAAAGCAAATTGAACGTGTGTGACATATCCATTCTAGAATATGATACAGGAGATATGGTCACCTCCACGGACAATGAAATGATCTCTCTTTGCCACAGTTTTCGTTTTTGACTGGAAACTGCTGTCTTGCATGGTGATGTGCTTTGTCGCACTTAAGTGGAAAACTCTCTTTAGGTATGAACTTTAATCAACATTAGCCTGGTGTGTTCAATAGAAAGATAACCTGCTACAGTTAAGGGATGACTCATATACTGTTACAGTCAGTGCCTGTGCTGAGGGAAGTGGAAACAAATCTGGTCTCACATTATTATTCAGGGAGGAAATGTGCTGAGGAACCCAAAATGAATATAGGTGTGAGGGATCTTTGGATGATCCTGGAACTGGTTTCATGTGGTCCAACAGCAGCTCCAGAGGAGTTGGGAATATCTAAGATGGCTCCTGCCTCCAACCTCTGTGGATCTGGGGACAGAACAAACCTAAAAGTTTTTGTGCTCCAAACCCTGTTTGACTCACCATGCTTTTTGAGTAATCCATTTAATGAAAGACTGGATAAGGACAGCTTTTCACAGAAAGCTGTGGAAAGATGCCCTGGATCATCACAACTACAAAGCAGCACCGCAGCCAGTGGTTTTAATCACTGCTTAGAGGCAGGAGTAGGTAGAAACAAGGCCACAGAGAGTGAGGGTTGGCAGGCTTTTATTATGAGGGAAATGTTTGCACATTATTATTTAATCATTGTAATTGCCTTAACCAGTTTCTAAAAAGCATGAGCAAGACTATTAAGAAGAAAAAACTGGGCCAGAGCCAACATGTAGCTAAAAACAAGGTTTGTAGCTAGACATGGACAGACAGAAACAGAAGACCTGGAGATGATAGTGTGTAGAAAAATATAATTTTGGCCAACATCGTGACATATTCAGCACACCTCTCCTAATGTGATGTTTTGTCTTAGCTTCTGCTCCCTTTGTTTCTTATGCCCCTGTACATCTCCTCACCAACAGTCACAGCCATTTTTGGGTAACCTGTGAATGTAACTGTCCTGAAATGTTCCTCTTAAGCAAGGCAGCAGTCACAGGGATGGCAAATGAAGCACTGGCAAATGTGCCAGAGGATGAGAAATGCAGTGCCGGGAGATTCCTGATGCAAAAAGGCAGACTATCATTACCTACCTGGATGTGGATTGATGCAGATACCCATGAGCAAGCAAATCTTTGTCAAAAACTGGTGGAGCTGCCTTCTGAGGTCAGTTGCTGAGCCATGCTTTGTATTCCCTAACCACAATTGCAGATCATATCAAGTAGTGTCCTAGGAGGTCATTATGGAATATTTCTTTATTTGTGAACAAATATTTAAAAACACTTTGTTTAATCTCCTTGTTGAAATGTTTGTTTCCCTTTCATCTTACTTTCTGCCAAGAGCAATCTAACAAAAGTTCTAGGCATCCAAAGAAATACTTGTAAAGCATATGCTGGAGTTCCTTGGCATGGTCTTCCTCTGAGTGAAGTCAATGGTAAACAGCTCCAGTACAATCCTAGCTCTGGTCAGTAGATGTTCTAATTATGTTCTTTTCTCTTGATTGCAACAAACATAAGATCAAGTCCAATGCTTGTCTGAGCCATCATAGGTTGCAAGTAAGGAAGCTCTTCAGAGAAAACACTAACAAAAAGAAAAAAAAAAAAAAAAAAAAAAAAAAAAAAACATTTTCTTTGATTATATTAAAAAAACAAATATGACAAAAATTTGGTGAAAAAAAATACAAACTTAAAAAACACATCATGCAAAA
>NC_048926.1:36658469-36669798 GCF_011077185.1 Oxyura jamaicensis
AAAAAAAAAAAAAAAAAAAAAAAAAAAAAAAAAAAAAGGTATTTTATGAGATTCTCTTATAACAGCAACTATGACAAAAATTGGGTGAAATCAACTTCTCACTGAAAACTCTCATCATGCAATCTTAAATAAGAATAATACCTGTCAAAAGGAGAAAAGCACACTGTATGGCATTTTTACTTGATGCAAGTTAAAATGTCAGTGTACCCGATTCTCAGATTCTGAGAAGGAAGACACACCAAATGTAAAGCAAACATTAATGGTTCAGAAATCAAATCATTTGATAACTTTGGTAGTGCTACATAAAACAAAATAAAACAAAACAAAACAAAACAAAAGAGTCAAATTAAATAGCACAGATAACTGCCTAAAGTATAATTTTCTCTGGTTTTATTTTTTCCCTTTACCTTTTCCCTTAATTTTTCACTGCTCTAGAGGATGTTACTACAGGAGCAGAAGGCTAATGAGCTAAAGAGGTGGGCTGGAGGTGAATAGTAATAGTCACAAAGTATAAAAATTATCAGCCTTTGTTATGCCAGATTAGAATTACCTGGTTACTCTTCAGTCTTTTTCTCTGTCAGGAAAGGATAGTAAGGCTGTTCTTGTTCACTTTATACAAAAGCACTTGTGAGGTTATAACTAACAGATATTATGTATATAAACAATAATATATATATAACATAGCTAACAGTACTACAGCAATGCTGAACAGTGCTAGTCTTCATGAAACACCACAGATGACAGCACACTGAAAAACGAGACAGACCTGTTTTATTGTTAGATTCATATGAAGCACTGAGAAGATATCAATAGAAAATTAGCATGATGAATCAAATAAAAGATGAAGGTAAAATAATTAAGTGACAAGATTTCCACTGGTTATTTGACGTTGTGCATCTGCTTGGTTTTATTTATTTTTTTTAAATTTCTATTGCTTTTCTATTTTTTTTTTCTATTTTTTTCTATTTGCACTTTCCTTTTCCTTTTCATTTTTCCTTTTCCTTTTCTGGCCACTTAGCCCATCAGGGCTTGGAGGTTGTTGTTGCTGTTGTTGCTGTTTTGTTCTGTTTCTTGATTTACCTCCCTAAACTGCTTTCACACTGTTCATTTTGTCAGAAAAGCAGTGACACGTCATACTTACACTTCACATAGGCCTACATGGAGAACAAAGGCAGTGCATATTTCTCTAACTGGCTGGCAAATTTGTGCCTTCTGTCTGAGCCAGTGGAAAGGTAAAAGAAACTGCAGTGGCAGAAGCTGAAAAGACAAATTAAGAATGGCAGGGATTGTGCATAAATATAACAACCCTGAACTCTGTTTCTTTATGGTATAAATATGCCTATTTCTTACAATTAACATAGATGTTCTACACAAGAACAAAGAGCAGCAAACAAACTGGCCACTTTAGCTCCTGCAAATGGCATTACTGACTTAACACAATGTTACACTATTTGTGCCTAGGATCCAGCCAGGGATGAATTATCTTGATGGCATTTGCTGTAACATCTGCTGGGAGTTTCCCTGCAACCCTGGCAAACCAAACTATGCAATTAGCACTGCTTGCTTTTACTGCCAGTTTTTGAACATTCCCATTTAAAATACATCTCAGACAGCTCCAACACATAAGGTAGACACTTTTCTTTCAGCAGTTCAGAGCATGTGTTGGTAGGATTTACATCTAACAACTTGGGAACACAGTCCCTGTTGATAGTAACATCTGAAATGCCACGCCTTCTCATATTTCACTCTTCACAAATGAATTCAGACATCTGTAAAGAAAAACTTAGCTCTTGATTTTAACTACCTGTGGTAGACCAATGACCAACTCTGACCTCTTCCATATTCTCAAAAAACATGAAACAGTGCAGACAGGCTATAAAAGCACTGCCTTTCTGCAACGTCACCCCATTGCCAGACACTTGTCTTTCTTGGGCAAAATCATTAAAAAGCTGTTTGTAACAACACTCCATCACATTCAGATTTCTTCGTTGTCCTAGATAATTCTGTGGTCAGAATTTAGAGTAACTCATGGAACATATATTGTCAATGGTCTATGGTATTTTTGCACCCATGTAAATCAGAAAATATATGTATTGACTTACTAGGCTAATCAGCTATCACTATGACAGTTACACAGAGCAAGCTGTGATCCAGTCTGCCTCTTCTACAAAAGGATAAGTGGGACAGTGATGCAAATCACTTGTCTCCCTGCTGCTTATTGTTCTTTACCAAAAGCATTTCAACGCAGATATTCACAGAGGTCAATGCTTTCCTGTTCAACATTTCCACTAAAATACTGGTCTAAGATCACAGTGATCTTTTTTCAGATGTATATTAAACAGCTTTCAATTAAAACTTTGATTAAGGTGTACTGGAAGACAAAAAAATGCTGAGGATTGGCAGCAGCCCAGTGGTTTAAAACACTTTGAAACATCTGTTCTAGTGAAACAAAGAAAGTCTATGGTGTCAAGACCGAACAATGCTGCAGTGTATTGTGTTTCACTCTCAGGAAAAGATAGCATTGCCGTTACCAAAGATATGTGGCAATGGACAAGAATCTGTATGAAAATCTTCTCACTATTTTCATTGTAGCTATTTGTTCATTGTCTGGAGCTGGAAGTCAATGTCACTTTTCTTTTCAAAGCATGTCTTTCTATGCTCCCAGGCCCCCAGCAACCCACCTGGTGGGCTATGTCTGAGGAGAGGTTGATAGGACTTCTGAGATCACTGAATCCTGGCACCCTGCAAGTAAGAAAATGGGTTGCAGGCTCTAGTTTTCTGATTAGCCACTCTGTGGGTTGCTGGGGACCCCAGGAAATTTGAAACAGAAAATCAACAGGGAATTCCAGTATGGTTCTTCTAAAGGGGAAAGTTTCTTTCTTTAAGAACATCCGCTTCATGGGAAAGACTCATATATCTGAATTTTCACCCATCCAATTCAGAATACCAATTAAGAAAAGAGATGAGAAGAGGTGAGAAAATACAAAAGCTTCCTCATTTCCGGAAAGGCTTCTGGTATGGCCTGATTCCTAGGCACATATTAAAAGCCAGCTTTATACCTCCCAAATACTTGATTCATTAGATGCAGCCTTATCCCATTTCACTTTGTGCTTCAGCTGGGAAATTGCAGCGCCCTGTGCCACCCGTTATACGCCATTTTCCCGTACCTGTATATAAGAGGATATGGGTGATGTTGGCTGCACTACCCCAGCTTGCTCCTGCACTGGGCCCAAGCACACGTAGTGGGATTAGGATAAAAGCTCTACAGGTGATGACTGGCTACTTTCCAGACACTTTGCAGTGCATGGTTGGCAGAACACAATAGAATATCTGGCTTTACAAAAGATGAGGTAAACAGAAACAGAAAAACTTGACTGAAAACAATGTGGTTCAATTAAAATTCTGTGAGTAATTGTAGTCTTTGGATGTCATTAACTTCTGGGCACTGGACAGGAGTTTAAGGACTTTTTGTTTTCTTTTCTTACTGTGGGAGAAAGTTTGCCATTATTTTCCCACCTCTGAAACAACAAAAGCAGAAAGAGCCGTACAACTTTCTGAAAGTAGTGAACGTGCATCGCCAAAGTGAAAGCTGAATTGTTTATTGAATGAAGTATATAAAAATATAAGTAGTCCTTCCTTCTTTCCTCTAGAATCAGTAGAAAATATATCCTAGATTCAGGAAGAAAAAACTTGTCTTAAATAAACGATGAAAAACACTGAAAGCTAGAGATTTGTGAGTGGGAAAAGATAAGAAAAAGAAGAAAATGGTAACTTTTTCTTCTGATTTTAGCACCTACTGAGTGATCCTGTTTCTGAATATTGACATAATTATAAGATTAATGAACAACCAAGAGAAAAATATCTGTTTCTCAGCCCATGTTATTACAAATATTCAGCCCAATCATTAGCTCAAAACCAAAAACAAATTGAAAAAAAATATATAAATAATAATAATAATTAAAAAAAATGAAAGAAAAAGAGTGAAATTTAGTAGCTTGATCTTCAGAAGAAGAAGGAATACATAATGAAAAATCAATAGATAAATGTTTTTTCTCTTTAGGTGAGACTGGAAGAGGAAAAAGATGATCCCATTGCCCCCTCAGTTTGCTGCTGCAGTTCCAAAAGGTGGGAATTGGCCTCCCTGCACTTGGCATTGGGACAGTATCTTGCCCAGACCTAAGCTGAGGCTGACCTCCTCACAGATGTTTTGCAGGTGGGCACAGACTCAACTGCTTGCAGGAGACAGAGCATACAAATACCATGAGTGAATGTGCAAGAGCAAATTTAAAAGCTGTTTTCAGTTTGTTTGTTTGTTTTTGTTTTGTTTTGTTTTGTTTTGTTTTGTTTTGTTGTTTTTGTTGTTTTCATTGTTGCTGCAGCTTTGTTTTTTGAGTTATCTTTTTTCCTGTTAAAATTTTATTACTTTTTTTTCTTTTACTGTTTTCACATTCAGAATCCTTTAATGGTCTCTGTTCTTAAAGAATAGTAGATTGTCTTGTTGAAACATGCTTGCATGCACCTCTGCAAGAAGTTCACATATGCTTTCCATATTAAAAAATGCAAATAAAATATTGTTTTGTTGAAAACCAAGGAGAGAGCTCTTTCTTCCTGCAGTCATGCCGTCTGTGTCTGGACAATAGAAAATTATCTCTTTCTGCTCCCACTGTCTTATTCCAGCTTGTCTCTCAGGTGACAAGGACATTACTGTTAAAGTGCACCTGACCACATCTTTAAAGAATACCCTGGAGAACGATGCAAGTACGAGTTGTGCCTTAAAATATCCATCTGAGATTAGTAAGTGTGTTCCCCCCAACACAGACATAGGAGACAGGCACAAGGAGTTAGAGCAAGAGAGAATCAGCTCTGCTTTCCTATATTCCTGTGTAAAACACACATTACTGCTGAAGTAAGCAAGGGTAAACCACTCTAAAATAACTGTACCTGAAATCTGTACTCAGTTTTAAAACAGTTTTGAGGACATGTAGGTTCTGCAATGCACACTGCAGCAACCACAAGTGAAGATCAATTTGACATGCACAGATGTGGGCATTTTCTTTCCAGTGTACATGGCTGAGAATAATACAGCAAGTGAACTGAAAGTCAACATTCACAGCCATTCCTCATAGCCTTTTTCCAAGCTCTCTGAAGCTATTTCTGTGGATTTCAGATGTTGGGCCCAGATGTGCAAAAAATAAAATCTGTTGGTCTGTACTGTCCTTGTCATCTCTCCTGCTATTAAAAAAAAAAAAAAAAAAAAAAAAGTAAAATTAAAAAGGAAGGAACAAGACGGTTTCAAGGACTGAGTAAATGTTCACCCTCTTTTACTATCATCACTTAGGCATGTAGCAAGCATGCACAGCATATTTGGAGAAAGTTCTGAAGGTTATCAGTGAATTCTCTATTTCTGTTTAAAGGTTTAAAGTCATAAAGTAACCTGCAAACCTTCCTCCACTTTCCTGTAAACTGAAAAGTTAGTAATTAATTACAGTCCTAGAAGCCATAAAGCAGACCTACAGGAGCCAGGCAATGGTGTATAATCCATCATATATAAATACAGCAAAAGTGAAAGGAAAAGAGACACAAAGTCAAAATTGGCCTAAAGCTATTTTTTTTCCCTGTTGACTCAATGGCTATCTCCCAGCATGCTAGTGCATTATTTCTTTCTTGCAGTGGAGTTACACCAATTTCTAACAAAATGTTAAAACTTAAGAATTAGTCTTTGTTCCAAAAATATGTCTGGCCCAGGGCAGGAAAGCAAGGAATTTTTTTAAGAGCTTCAGATGTTTTGTTTTCTTTCTAGTATAAACCTAATTAAGTGTATAAGACTGGGAGATATGAAGTGCTGGTTTTGGTACTGTTTATATTTAGTAATAACTACACCTAATTACAGTGTTTCAATATTTAAACAGTACTGTGGCAGGTGTTACACAAAGCAAGAGAATAAACACTTGATTTTGTGCAGTAGTTGTAGTTCTTCTGACTTTATCACTGTCGTCACTGTCATCCTCCAAAGTCAGCAAGAGAATAATCACATGCAGAGAGCTCCAGGTAATTTACTAGTATAATAACAAAAAGGACAAAAAAAAAAAAGTTTTTGATGTCTAGTGGTGAAAAAAATAAAATTTAGAAATATATGAAATAGTTGAGTCTTACCAGAGGAAAATTTAGTTTAAAGTTCAATTGTTCTTAGCCATGCATGTGTTTTCAATATGAATTTGAAATACATACTCATGCCCTGTGCTTGTTTTAACTGGGAGAAATAGAATGTATGGAGGAACCAGTGCAATACCATTGGATTGGAATTGGGACCCACTGAGAGAGGCGTTAACTATAGGCTCTTCTCAGATGCAGAACTGTGTTGCTGTGCTCTTGAAAGAGCAGCCTTTGAAGAAGATAAGAATTTGCAGAGCAGACCCTGCCTAGCACAGTGCTATGCCAGTGTGGGCACTTGGCTGACCGATACACTGTGCTCTATCAGGATGTTTTCATGCTGTTCCAACAAACACACTCCTGTCAGGTCTTGAAAGCAGATGCAGGGTGGTATGGATTTGCCTAGAACTGTTTGTGCATGTGTGATGGTATGTGCTTTTGTGTATGTGAACATGCACACACACAGACTGCACAAGAATGCTTCTTGTCCCTAATATAAAGTATACCCTTTCAAAACCATTTCCCAGAGTGGATTGTGACACTCTCAAGGAAATAATAACAGAAGACATTCACAGGTAAGTCTGCACACCTTTAAAATACACAGAGCTTCACACATAGGGACACTAGAAAAAAAATCCAGGGTACAGCTTGTTAGAACTGGTTGTATGGAAAGGTGTAATGACAGTCATTTTGGACACCTTTGCTTTCTGCCTTGTTCCATTTGTTTCAAGTACAATGCATACTGAACACTAGAAAACTGGTGCAAATCCCTGAATCCCTATGTGAGTGATTTATTTTTTCATCAGAGTATGTCTAAGCACCAATCTTACCTATGTCCTATTTTGAGGCTAGTTTGTCCCTGAGTTCATGCAGGTTCAGGAATCCTTGTGTGTTCTTCCCTAAGAAAATTATTCCTGCAGAAAGACAAGACATAAAATATCCTGATATTGCCAAAATATTGAGGACTTAGGTAAATCTTTCCACACAAATGATATAAACATATTTTTTCATTGATTTAAGGACAATAGGAAGGTCACACAGATTGTGTATCTCAGGCTCTAAGTAAAAGCCACAATTATCTCTCATCAATGTAAGATCACAATGCATTGCACCTCAAGGGTACCAGCCTGGTCATGACAGAAAATAAGAAAATCTAAAGCTCCAGCAATATTTGAGATGAGTTCATCCAACCAAGCCATAAGGTCATGCATAATCTGTCTGTGCACATCACTCAGCTCTCATCTGACCTGTGCAATATTTATGATGCATTGGAGCAACTCTTCAACATCTGGAAGTGGCAGAGATGTTGGAAGTATGGAACAGGGACCAGTCTGCTCTGTGACTTCCAGTCTCTTTCTCCACCAAATCACAGAAACCCAGCATTTGTGTATGACA
This sequence comes from Oxyura jamaicensis, assembly GCF_011077185.1. Lineage (NCBI taxonomy): Eukaryota > Metazoa > Chordata > Aves > Anseriformes > Anatidae > Oxyura > Oxyura jamaicensis. The sequence goes on from NC_048926.1 coordinate 36,666,015, forward strand.
GCTCAGCTTGACTATCTGTCATAAACTGGTTGATGAATACATGCAGGGCAAAGATCTTTCTGCAGATTAACACATTAGCCCCAGGAGACCAGGAGAAGGAAAAGCAGTATCTCACTGCAGGCAGTCGTGACAACCGTGACTGCTATGTCTTTAGAGACACCTAAAGGCGCTAGATAGTGAATTTTCAGAGTCTCTCAGGCTGATGTTCCCAGCTAGGTGAAACGGCAAACGAACGTGACGGAGGAAAAAACACAGGGTATGCCTCCTGTAAGAAAAGAGGAATAAAAAAAACCTGTGTACAGTAAGAGATAAAGCATGAGTTACAGGTAGATAGAGTGTTGTCCTGAGGAGGAATAAAGGTTAAAAGAGGTGGCCAACTTTCCCCAGTGTTAAAACAAACAAGATAATTCAATGTTAAATTGTTTCTGGACTTCTAGGAGTGTTTCCATTGCTATTTTCCTTGGATCTCTCAACTCTTGTTTTGGAACTGCAGGTGCTGGCAGCTCTAAAAAAATAATAATAATAAAAAAAAAATGTATCAGCTTTCTAGTGCACTTTTATAAAAAAAGTCTTTTTCTAGCGAGTGAATAAGAAGTTTTGTAAGATGAGAAGGAAAGAGAACATAAAAGGAGGAAAAAGCAAATCAAGAAGTTTGTTTAAAGTGCATACATATTTCTTCTGAAGTATTCAACTGCCAAACAACTGACAGACTTGCAATGACTCTTGACCTGCCAACTGTTCTCTCTGCAATCACATACTTTAGAAAAGCACAGTTTGAGGAAATTCTGTCAACCTATGTATATTTTCCTTCCTTCTCAGAAAAAGAGGTATCACTGGTGCCTCTACTGATATTTCAAAAACAGTTAGCTCTTGGCTTTTGAATAAATATTTTTGAGAGTGCCACAGTTTATAACTCCATGAAGTGAGGTTAAATAAAAAGTCTGTGTGCTTTGTCAAGAACACACACCCCCCTCACAGAAATGCATACCACAGGACACACACAAACACACACACACACACAGAGACACACACACACAAACACAGACACACACTAAAAGAGTTGTATTCAATCCAAAAATAAACCTTAAATATAGAAAAAGAAAACTTGTTGGATTTGTTCCTACAAGGCTGGGTCTTATGCAACAATACAACCTATGTTCCAGGGAATTACACCTCTGGTTAGTATACAATGCCAGAATATAAGATATCAGCCTGTATCTAAGTGATATGGGATGCAATAGAAGAGAAAGATAGTTCTTAAGTTCTTATGGGCCTGGTAACAGAAAGGGCACAAGCATCTTTATACATAACTCACACCATCATTTGTCAGAGGATTTCCCACCAAAACCATGTTTAAAAAGAGCAGCACTTACTAGAAGGACTTTAGCTTTCTTCAAAAACATCATCATGTTAATTCTATATAGTACTGGGATTCTTGCAGAAAGGATTTACAAATGCCATCCCCATACTGAGGACCCAGACCCACAAACCTTTATTCATGTGGGTAGTTTATATTCATTAATGGTGTACTTCTGAAGTCAATACTGTGCTCACATGATGCTCATAGCATAAGGAAAGCAGGATTCCCAAGGAGAAATACTGTTTTTCCTGAGGCCTGTTGATGGTTGATGAGTCTGGTATTCCAACATTTGGATGCAGATGTCTTTTTTTTTTTTTTTTTTTTTTTTTTTTTAGATATATGTTCAAGCAGAAAAACCATTCACAAGACAATAATATAATCAAGTGTCGGAAAACTTCAACACAGTTAATAACCATTGACAATAATCAGAACAAGAATTCACAATATGAGTTTTAGAATGCCATAAAAAAATATATTATTAGGGAACCCATGACCTGGATAAAAGCAGGATGGTACCAAGTATGTAACGTCAGTACATAATGTAACTACAAAGGTACATTCATACATCTGGCGAGTACATGGAAAGAACACTTGAAGGAAGAAGATAACTATATGAATGTGGTGGTTGCTGAAGACGTTCCCCAAGGGGCAGGCTTTCAGGTCACTGAAATGTTTGCATTTCATTCCAGTTTATCCACGTAGATATTGCTAAACTGAAGGATTTTTAAGTTAAACTGTTTCCATGGAGCAGCTCCACTGTAGGTTTGGACAGCATTTTCCTTTAGTCTGGAGAAGAGGAAGCTCAAGGGAGACTTCAGGGGAGGAAGGTGTGTGGAGCTGGGGATCAGCCTTTTCTTGTAGATAATTTGTGATAAGGCTAGAGGGAGTGGCCTCAATTTGCACCGGCAAGGTTTAGGTTGGAAGTTAGGAGACATTTCTCCTCAGAAGGAGCAGTCATCATTGGAACGGGTTGCCCGGGGAGGTGGGTAGTCACTGTCCCTGTGGGTGTTCAAGGAAAGGTTGGACATGGTGCTTAGGGACATGGTTTAGTGGGTGACATTGGTGGTAGGGTGATAATTGGACCAGATGATCTTGGAGGTCTTTTCCAACCATAATGATTCTGTTTCTATGATTCTAAATCACTTTAGAAAGAACCATAAATAGCTTTTATGCCTGCATATGCAAAGTGAATATTTGATTTCCTTTGTTAAGCAAGTTTCTTGGAGAAGCAGAGAAGAAGGGTTTTCAGATGCAAACAACGTAAGTGAGAACAAAGGGATGAACACAATGAAGATTTTGTTCATTCTCTTGAGGAATACAAGGTTACAGTGATCCAATTTTAAGCTGCATTGTCTTGATTCACCTGAGTATTCTTTAAGTAAAGTGATCATATTTACATGCCAAAAATAGTAGAATGATTTTTATTCTTTTCTTTTGGCAACAAGTCCCTTACTAAGTGACTTCTAAAAATAAATTTTGAGTATGTTTTAGAATGAGCTAATTGAATTAGCTTTGACTAAGCATCTCACATAACAATAATGAAATAAATCAACATGACTGCCAAAAAGCTCCAGATGGATTGAGTCATGAAAAAGGAGCTGTGAGTTTTAGTGAGAATAGACAACATTTCTGTGTGGAGTGCAACCAATACAATACCTAAACTAGAGCTGCATGATTTTGTAGACACATAGATAGTGACATGAAAATATTCAGAACATTACTGTTGTCCAGATAAACAAGATTTGACCATCACACAGATTTAATTACTTATTTTGGATGTCAAATGACAGCAATATGTGCATGCTGATCCTCATAAGAGCATTTACATATGCTAGGACCTAATATTCTTCCTGATTGCATTCTAGAAAATACACTGTGCCTTTAAAGGGTACTTCCCATGTTTAACAGCTGCTAATAGAAATGACATCTTCAGAAGGCTATATACTTGGAGACTTTGCAACACCCTTGGAGGAGTTTGCTTTTACATAAATGCAAAAGCATACACCATCCTACCAAACTATATATATTTCTATATATATGTATCCATATACAGACCAGCACAGCGTCCAACTCCTGCATTTGCTTTCTTCAAGGGGAACCAGTGTGAGGTGCTTAAAAAGGAACAATATAAAACTAATAACTAGGTAAGAATGATAACTTATAAAAACTTTTAAGGAGATAGGCAAATAAGAAATCACAGAAGTGCCATAAACAGTCACAAAAACACACACAAGCATGTAATTTAAGTATTACATTGTACAGTCTTTGATGATGTGGGGACTTTAGGTTTTACCTTATTCTTCCAATAAGAACCAAAAAAAGGAAAAGAAAGGAAAAGAAAGGAAAAGAAAAGAAAAGAAAAGAAAAGAAAAGAAAAGAAAAGAAAAGAAAAGAAAAGAAAAGAAAAGAAAAGAAAAGAAAAGG